>NC_058522.1:535068556-535371586 GCF_904849725.1 Hordeum vulgare subsp. vulgare | reverse complement strand
TATTGGATATTGACCGGGGAGTGTCTCAGGTCATGTCTGCATAGTTCTCGAACCCGCAGGGTCTGCACACTTAAGGTTCGATGACATTTAGGTATAGTTGAGTTATAAGTGATGGTGATCGAAGTTTTGTTCGGAGTCTCGGATGAGATCACGGACGTCACGGGGGTTTCCGGAATGGTCCGGAAATGAAGATTGATATATAGGATTGTTTCATTTGGCTTCCGGAAAGATTTCGGGCATTACCGGTAGTGTACCGGGAGTGACGAATGGGTTCTGGGTTTCTGCCGGGAGGGGCCACCCACCCGGGAGAGAACCTAATAGGCCCATGGGTGGCGCACCAGCCCTTGGTGGGATGGTGAGGCCATCCCAATAGGACTATTTCGGCCAAGAGGAAAAAATCAAAGGAGAAAAAAAAGGAGGTGGGAAGGAAGGGATTCCTCCTTCCAAACCGAATTGGAGTAGGAGTCCCTCCTCCCTCTTGGCCGGCGCCCTCCTACTTGGAGTAGGAGGTAAGCCCCACCCCTTGGCTCCTCCTATATATACTAGAGGTTTAGGGCTTCTTGGGACACAACTTTGCCATGTGCAACCCTAAACCTCTACTTCGTAGTTCTTCCTCTAGATCAGATTTCTGCGGAGCTCGGGCGGAGCCTTGCAGGAATAAGATCATGACCATCACCGGCGCGCCGTCACGCTGCCGGAGAACTCATCTACTTCCCCGTCTCTCTTGCTGGATCAAGGAGGCGGCGATCGTCATCGAGCTGTACGTGTGCTGAACGTGGAGGTGTCGTCCGTTCGGTGCTAGATCGGGACGGATGTGGGACAACGGTGATTTGAATCACGAAGCAGTTCCACTACATCAACCACGTTTCTTAAGGCTTCCCGCTTAGCAATCTACAAGGATATGTGGATCCGATCTCCCTCTCGTAGATGAACATCACCATGATAGGTCTTCGTGTGCGTAGAAAAATTATTGTTTCCCATGCAACGTTCCCCATCATCTTCCAGATCCATCTCTTGCATCACCTTATCAACCAGTTCAACAAGAGTTGGGTCCTTATGGAAACACAACGCAAGGCTTTCGGTGTTCACAAACTCCGCACCAGTGCTGCCAAATTGCATGTTAAGAACGCCACCGTGATGTAAATGCACTACATTACAATATGCATCCTACATAAAAAGCCAATATAAGCAACACTAACCCACCCCACGTCCTACCAAGTTGATTCGTAAGAAGACTACTAGCTGCTTTCGGCAGATCTCGCTGATGCCACATCGCCTCCACTCTTCTACCGCTAGGGATTTAGGGTTCGAGCGAAGGTTGGTAGGACGATGGATGCGTCTAGTGTTGTTGCTTTCGCTAGGGCCAGTAGCCGGTGCATGACGAGCTACCTGGAATGGTCGTCGGATCCGTGGGAAAGGCGAGGGGAATTGCGAGTCTCGCTCTCTGGAGTGGACGCTAGGAAGGGGGCAACTTGTTTGACGGGAGGGTGGATGTGGGCAGCGGGGGTAACTGAAGCTCAATTGGACAAATTGCACCCTATTATGATTTGCACGAATGCAAAAAAAAGTGCAAGGGCGAAGGACAAACTCGTTAGTTAGGATGCGGACGAGGCCGACATGAGATGTCAAATTGAAAGGAGGCACACACGGTCGAGACCACATACCATACATTTTTTAAAGGTGGCGTCGTATACATGATGATCCATGCCAAGCAACAAGGCGTGCTATGAGTTGCTTATGAAACGCCAAACCATAAGGTGATGGCTCATACCCGGAACACCAAACGGACTCATGTTTTCAACTACATGTTGCCACGCCTATTCGTTAGGGGTTTCACCCATCGGTGAGAACATCCAAGCGTAACTGTAAATGATCCGATGCGATGATGCTCTTGCATAGAGGAAAGGCACACTATCCAGCCCATATAACGCCCTTTCATCTGGCGCTTTCGGCAGGCGCTACGCTGGCAGCGTGATCGACGACCATGGACCGCGACCGGTCAAAGATGCCTAAGAGGTAGGCGTGCAGAGGTGCAATTAACATGCCTATCTGTAAGGCACGATAGGCGGGGGTCACGCGACGAAATAAGATTTTTGGAGGGTCACTACATGACATAAGATCCTCCGGGGTTCATTTAGTAAAAATAATTCTGCCCACGACCGCTAGCCCCCCCCCCCCACAAGGTGTGCTCGGCCATCTCATCGCGGTCATATCATGCTAGCTATCGGTGCGAGGCCTTCTGCTCTGCTTGCCTCGGTTCTAGACCCCCTCGCCTTGCCGAATGAACCGCAACCATAGTCGCTCCCATGCCAGCATTCCAGCCAACCACACCTTTGCAGTCGCCTATCCTCACCAGAACCTCTCATTCCAACACTAACCTCGCCGTTGTTGATCGTGGATGTGGAAGATCAAGTCGTTGCCACCGTTCTCTTGCCCAGGAGGTCACTAGGGTCGCCTTTCCTCACCACTATCTCTCATTGCAACACTAACCTCGTCGTTGTCTATCATCGCTGTGGGGGATCACCTCGTTGCCACCGTACCCTCGCATAGGAGTCGCCGCCCCCCTCATGCATGGTCGGTCTGCAACACACCATTTGTTGTGGTCAAACGATTGCAATAAGGGCAATTTCCAAACCTGGACTGTGGTGAAGGTTGCTTGGGAGACGTCTAATCTAAAACATATGTAACGGTCACCAAGGCGGTGAACGCGCGTAAAAAGATGAGTCGGGTGTGTCATAGCATCTACTCCTCCCGTCCTAAAAATAAATGACTCAACTTAACATTGATTAATTTATTTTAGGACGGAAAGAGTATATACTACTAATAAAAGAACTAACATGATTTTCTTTCAGCAAACCCCATAAAGTATACAGGGACCCAATATCAGCATATGATTAACTCCACTAATTTAATGTAACGGTCAGCCTTAACCTAACCCGTTCTCTCGTGTGTATTTAGCAATTTAGAAGACCGGACATACTTCACCGTGGAGAAAACTTCACGCCCCGTGTGCGCAACCACACCACATGTAATCACGCAAGGCCCGAAAAGAAATCTGATAGAATAACCCTCCAATAAAAACGCAATACATACCTTGTAATCGATCATATTTTAGACGTGATGCTTATTACTTCCTTTCTTTTTAAATATAAGTTTTTTTAAAAATTTCACTAGAAGACTACATACGAATGTATATAAAGAGTATATTTTAGAGTATATATTCACTCATTTTGCTCCGTATGTAATTCTTTAATGAGATATTTAAAAAATATTTATATTTAGGAACCGAGGGATTAGTTTCAAAAAGGGAGAAAATCCTTCGGCGGATCACGATCTGAATTCTTCTTTGTCCTAAACGTAGAGAACGCCGAAACCACACATATGTTATTGTTACCGGCCCCACGAAACCTACTTGCCGACCCTTAATGAGAGAGCAGTCCCGATCTACCGATCGATCACGTCTACATTTCTACGCCATCTCTCTGCAAATGTCCGTGTCAGTCAGCGCCTCGCGACCCGCGAGTGAGTGTGTATGCGCCAGGCTTGGAAACTTCGGACCCGGACCAACCGGGAAGAAGATGGATGGCACGTGCTTAACCACTTGATCTGATTCTAGACGCAGCACCAGCGTGATTCGCCGCAGCTGCGCCACGAGCTCGGGGAAGACTCCGGCAGCCAAGTCAAGCGCACAGAACAGTAGCCAGACACGGACCCGGCAGCTGCAAATCATCATATACGGCGGATCGGCATTCCGCCGGCTGCACTGGCTGAGAGCACCACACCAGTGGCATGGCCGGCATGGAGAGCCCGTGGCGCCCCCTTCTCGCGGCTCTCCTCCTAGTGTGTTTCGGCGCCGCCGTTCTGGGCGACGGAGATGGCGAGCAGTTCGTCTACTCCGGCTTCGCCGGCGCGAACGCCACCCTGGCCCTGGACGGCACGGCCGTCGTCCAGCCGAGCGGGCTCCTGGAGCTGACCAACGGCACGGCCCAGCTCACGGGCCACGCGGTTCACCGGATGCCGCTGCGCCTGCGGAGGTCGCCGGGCGACGGCGTGCGCTCCTTCTCGGCGTCCTTCGTGTTCGGCATCATTCCCCCGTACTCCGACCTCAGCGGTCACGGCATCGTCTTCTTCGTCGGGAAGGACAACTTCTCGGCCGCGCTGCCGAGCCAGCACCTGGGCCTCCTCAACAGCTTCAACAACGGCAACGCCACCAACCACATCTTCGGCGTCGAGCTGGACACCATCCTGAACAAGGAGTTCAACGACCCCAACGACAACCACGTCGGCATCGATGTCAACAGCCTCGAGTCCGTCGTAGCGCGCCCCGCCGCCTACTACGACGAGAAGAGCGGCGCGTTCCACGATCTGCTTCTGATCAGCGGCAAGGCGATGCAGGTCTGGGTGGACTACGAGAGCGAGTCCACGCAGATCAACGTGTTCCTGGCGCCCCTGAAGAATGGCGCCAAACCTTCGACGCCCCTGGTGTCAGCCAAGAGGAACCTCTCGGAGGTGCTCGTGGAGCCGGCGTACGCCGGCTTCTCGTCGTCGACGGGCACGGTCAGGTCGCGCCACTACCTTCTCGGCTGGAGCTTCGCCATGGACGGCCCCGCACCTCCCATCGACATAGGCAGCCTGCCGAAGCTGCCGTTCGTGGGCGTCAGGCCGCGGTCGAGGGTGCTGGAAATCGTCCTGCCGATCGCCACCGCGGCGTTCGTCCTCGGCGTGGTCGGCGTGGTGATCCTGCTCGTCCGGCGGCGGTCCAGGTACGCGGAGGTGCGGGAGGACTGGGAGGTGGAGTTCGGGCCGCACAGGTTCTCGTACAAGGACCTGTTCCGCGCCACGGAGGGGTTCAAGGGCAAGACCCTGCTGGGCTTCGGCGGCTTCGGGAGGGTGTACAAGGGGGTGCTCCCCAAGTCCAAGCTGGAGGTGGCGGTGAAGAAGGTGTCGCACGAGTCGAGGCAGGGCATCAAGGAGTTCGTGGCGGAGGTGGTGACCATCGGCCGGCTCCGGCACCGCAACCTAGTGCAGCTGCTCGGCTACTGCCGCCGGAAGGGGGAGCTCCTCCTGGTCTACGACTACATGTCCAACGGCAGCCTCGACAAGTACCTGTACGGCGGCAGCAAGGACAAGGAGAAGCCGGCGCTGGACTGGGCGCAGAGGTTCCGGATCATCAAGGGCGTGGCGTCGGGCCTGCTCTACATCCACGAGGACTTCGAGCAGGTCATCATCCACCGGGACATCAAGGCCAGCAACGTGCTCCTGGACGCCGACATGAACGGCCGGCTTGGCGACTTCGGCCTGGCGCGCCTGTACGACCACGGCGCCGACCCGCAGACGACACACGTGGTCGGCACCATGGGGTACCTGGCCCCGGAGCTGGCGCGCACGGGGAAGGCGTCCCCTCTCACCGACGTCTTCGCCTTCGGCGCCTTCATCCTGGAGGTGGCCTGCGGCCGGAGGCCCGTGGAGCAGGCCATGAACGACAGCCGCCTCATGCTCGTCGACTGGGTGCTCGAGCACTGGCA
Source organism: Hordeum vulgare subsp. vulgare (assembly GCF_904849725.1). Lineage (NCBI taxonomy): Eukaryota > Viridiplantae > Streptophyta > Magnoliopsida > Poales > Poaceae > Hordeum > Hordeum vulgare. The sequence goes on along the minus strand of NC_058522.1, from coordinate 535,366,061 downwards.
GAAGGAGACGCTCCTCGAGGTGGTCGACGCGAGGCTCGACGGCAACTACGACGCTGGCGAGGTCGTCCTGGCGCTCAAGCTGGGCTTGATGTGCTCGCATCCGATGCCCGGCGCGAGGCCGAGCATGCGGCAGGTCATGCAGTACCTCGAAGGCGACTTGCCGATCCCCGAATTGACGCCCACGCAGATGAGCTTCAGCATGCTGGCCCTGATGCAGAGCCAAGGGTTTGACTCGTTCGTCTTGTCTGCGGCGTCGGATCCATCGTCCGCCACGATGATGACCATGGGCACGATCACTGGACTCTCCGGAGGGAGATGACATGATAATTTTCAACGACTCGTGAGTTGTTGCGCCGTGCAGATGTTGATCGGGTGGTTGTCGCGAGCACTAGTATTGGCAATTTGGCAGAGCTAATTATTCCACCATAGTAGTAGTACCAAAAATGCTAGACCTAGCAAGTTTTAGTCTCATTACTTTTAGTCATGGGACTAAAACGTATCCAAACACCCTCTAAAGCCTACATAAGTTTACTAAACCTTCCAACTAATCTAAACATGCCCCCCTGATTTTCACGGGTGGGTGGGCCTCATCCTCCTCTTAATCCAATCAGTTATTGCCAAGTCAGACTATCACGTAAACGTACGTAAATATTTACGTAGATGTAGCATTGCTCGTAGTAGTACTCCTTGATATAGTTTCTCTATCTAAGATCTTCGTAGCATCCATGTACGTATAAGCTTTCCCGGCAAACAAAATATGTAATCTCCAACAGCCGTGCTACCAGCGGCGAGCTAAAATACAGTTTTCACCGCGACTGTTTTGACGCAGCGGTCAGCGCTGGCTCCAACAGCCGTGCTAAAATGCAGCGCTCGTACGTAGCTCTAGCAGGCGCGTTAAAATGCAGCACGCGCGAGCAGCCGGTGCTTGCCATGTGTTGCATTTTTGACCCATTTTGAACATAAAATGAATTTCAAACATCAAAACAAAGACATGACATAATTTAAATCACACAAACAAATTCATGATGACATAAAGAGTTCATGCCCACGAAATCATCCAACCAAGTTCATGCCCACTAGTTCAAATTCATGCCCACATCAAGCCTCATCCTCGTCTTCATCTTCATCTTCCTCTTCCTCCGATTCATCATTCGAAGCGGATTCTTCCTCCTCCTCTCACGGGTGTTGGCAAGATCATGCGAAAGTGTTGGCACACCGGAAGACATGCCGCCCATGACGCTCGGAGGTGCTCCCATGCCTCCCATGAGAGACGCAAAACTCATACTCCCATGCCGCCAATGCCGCCTGGAGGTGCTCCGAAGCCATCCATGCGTCCCATGCCGCCAATGCCACGGCCTCCCATGTCGCCCGAAGGTGCTCCGAAGCCATCCATGCCTCCCATGCCGCCCATGCCACCGCCACCCATGCCGCCAATGCCCCCCGGAGGTGCTCCGAAGCCACTCATGCCGCCTATGCCACCGCCACCCATGCCGCCCATGCCACCACCACCCATGTTGCGAAGCATGGCTCTTTTTTGTATCAAGACCTCTTCACGGGTAAGATTGATATACTCCTTTTGCGCCTCATTGAGAGTAGATGTGTCCAAGAAGAACAAATACTTCCCCCATTCCAACAACCTAGATCGCTCCTCCATGGCCACCTTCCTCTCCTCCAATGTCACCTTCCTCTCCTCGGCCGCCACCCTCCTCTCCTCGGCCGTCAACCTCCTCTCCTCGGCCGCAACATCTTGGGTCCTTGCCATCTTTCTCACCTCGCTCGCTTCTTTTCTTGCCTTCACAATAGCTTCCATAACATTTTTGAGCTCACCATCCCCTTTCCTCTTCTTCTTCTTTTCTTTTGCATCTTTCTTGCACCCATCCGGTCGTTTTGGCTTCAAGTATGAAACCGAGTTTGATGTAGGGCTTCTCTTGCCGTCATCACTTGATGCCTCCTCCTCATCATGATCCAACTCAATTGTTTTCTTGCGTTTGTTGCTCTCATCAACATCATCGATGCCGTCACGCTTCTTCCACTTCCCATCATCCTTCAATTCTTCATATCAATGAGGCAAGGTAAATGGTCTCCCTTTCTTGATGTTCCCTTTCTTGGTCTTCTTCTCATCTCCTTTCAACAAGTTTTGTGCAATATTGAACTACAAAAAAAAGAAAACAAGTTAGCACTACAAACAACAAGAACAAGCATGATGAACATGGATGAAATGGCACTCGCCCTATATATATCATTAGTGCCACTTGGGTTCAACTTCTCAACCGCCTTTTGTGCGGGCGCCCACTTTTGACAATCTCGGTTGATTGTCGACCACCGGGAGCGAAGAGATCATGTCGAGCGGTCAATTCCACTCGTGTTGTGTAGATCAAAGTGCTCCTGCATCCGGTTCCAATATGCATCTTTACTTTGATCACCTCCAATGGATGGATCCCTCGACACTTGCAACCAAGTATTGCATAGCAATATGTCTTCGTCGTTGGTGTAGTTGCCTCCTCTTCCTTTTGGTGCGTCGACAATGCCCTCACCATTCTCGTCCACCTCGAACTCATGGTCATCAAAATGCATGTCATTGGTTTGATACCAATGACAATTATTGGAGCCAACACCCATAGTTGACATATATCCCTCATCGCTGACACTAGAAAGGATATACAACGGAGAAAATGAGCTACCTATATGTATGCATTCAAAAAATAACAACAACGATTTTTTTAACCTTTGGTGCATTTCCTCGAACACCTTTTGCACACCGACGCTTCGGGAGCCGTCGCGTCTATCACAAGCCCTGCAAGTCTTTTCTCGACGGTTTGGAGGAGCCGGAGCCGTCCGCCGCCTTCTTCTTCTTCTTCGCGGAAACCTTGCCATTCTTCGCCCGCGCCACATTTGAGAGCTGCAAGAGGGGGCACGTGGGTTCACGGCGGGCGCCGACGCGAGGCTACCCGCCGTTGAGGTCATCCGTGGCGGCATGAAAAGGCCACACACGACGCCGGTGCTTGGAGGAGCGGCAGCGGCGGGGAAGCCAAAGCTCCCAGCGCTAGGGTTTGCGGTTGCGGCGGCGATGACGACCGCAATGGAGGCTTCACGGGTGTAGGAAGGGGTGAAGGGGGTGACGGCCGGGGCGTCCATCAGGTAGTTCGCCGGCGGCGGCGCGCGGTGGGGCGAAGGTGGCGCGGTGGAGAGAGAGCGGGACGAGCGCTCGAGTGTGCAGTGCGCCGAAGCGGACGCACCAAATAAGCAGCGCGCGATGCCGATTCCGACCGTGCAATATACTCTTTATGTCGCGCGCGTGTTTATCGTGTGGCCAATGGAGCAACTTTTTTTATTGCGCGCACGCTAAAAGGGTGATTTTTGCAGCGCGGCGCTGTTTTAGCGCGGCTGTTGGATATGGTCTTACTATGATCATAAATTTGCATAATTACACGTGTAGGGGGCTTGTGAGGCGACATGCTAGAGTATGATGTTGAAGTGCATCTTTTCGTTGGGATTGACTTCGTTCATCATGAATAAGAGGACATGTGACCACATCGAAGGTGGTCAGCCGGTGACAGAAATAAGAAGTGGCAACACGAATGGATACAAATGGATCGCAAGGGTGAAACATTTTATTTCGTCTGTTGAAACATACGGGCATGTTTTTTAATATTTATCTATATCTAGTGTAGCTAAATACCCACTAGTAAAAACAGGGCTACAGTCCCGGTTGGTTAGGGCATATAATCTCGGTTTGCCATGAACCGAGACTACTACCCTTCCACGTGGTGAGCAGCGTGCGAGGTGTGGCCAGGACCTTTAGTCCCGGTTAGTAACACCAACCGGGACTAGAGGATTTGATGATTTGGGGTTTTGGGATTTTCGGGTATTGTTTATTTTTGTGTTTCATTTTCTGTTTTCATTTAATTCTTTTTTATTTAAAACATATCTTACGCTACGTACTACATGTTATACACGTTATGCATATATAAAAATAGAACTTATCGTAGAACTAATGATATATATATATCATCGAATTTCTTGCACGACCATTCACACATACATATATATATATATATACATTTTTTCCTACAATTTACAGTTCATTACATGGAGGCATTACAGCTTATAATGGTATTCTTCTTTGGGATCTATGGCCTGGTCGAGCAAAATTTCCGCTATTTCCTCTTGAATATTGCTCGTACGCAATCCGTTGGTAGGAGCCGATCCCATATGCCTTTCATCTTTATTAAAAAAGAAGATCAATATGAATATATTAGTTGTGTGTATATACATTAGATCATGATAAAAAAGAATTATGAATACTGTTCTGGCAAATCTTTAAGGAATTTAACAAAATGGCGACATTCTGGATGTGCAGAAAATGATTGATATTTTTCTTGATCTCATCTACTCTTCTATATGTCACGTTGTCTACTGTCAAAGGATTCAAGAAACCATGACTTCATCATTAGCCGAAAGTAATAGGCGCAATGATGCTATGAAGCTCTTCAAAGTTGTATTGAAATGGAGTCCCGAATAGAATAATTAGCTTTTTTGGTACGATGTTTAACAAGAGTCATCCGAATATCACTATTTGCAAGGACTTTGCTGAACTTCGTACCAAAAAGCGAATTATCCTATCAGGAACTCTATTCCAAAACAACTTTCGAGAGCTTCATAGCATGATGCGCCTATTACTATCAGCTAATGATGAAATCATGGATTTCTTCAATACTTTGACAGACAACGTGACATATAGAAGCTAGCTAGCTAGGGTACGTAGATGAGATCATAAAAAAATTGAATCAACTTGTATACATGCATAATGGGGCATTCTTGATAAATCCATTATTAAAAGAATAAGAGAATCTATTGTCTACATATATATACTAATTAATTGCAAATACATAACAAACTTTTACAAATGTCAAAATTCATCAACATTTTTCTATACATCGCATTCATACATACCCCCTCCGTTCCTAAATATTGTATACATATTTGTTAACTGTAGACAAGACAAAAAAAACTTAACTGTATTATTTTTTTCAAATAGTCAAACTTGTCAAAACTTAACTGTAAATCATTATATAATTTGCTATAATGTTGGTCAAACATAGACATGGTTTAACTTTTTTAGCCGGATAGAAAAAATTCTCAAATGTCAAAATTCCTTAACTTTTCTCTATACATCTAATCATCTAGTGAACCATCGGTGGCGCTTTCTACTCGTGAACCATCACGACAACGACGACGACAAGCCCCCCCCCCCCCCTCCTTAATAGTAGAGATGCATGAGTTCCTTACTACGCCCTTATACATATATAGTATCTAAATGCTGCTAACAAGATAATCATAAATTTTAGCCATGATTCATGCATAGCTAAATGGATAACATGTAATAAATATATGCCATGAACGAGCATCGAACATTCAGCTAAGAAAATACATGAAAACATATTAAGAAGTAAAGAAGGAAGTCTACAACATATTCAGTAAGCGCTTGTTATTTATTTTTGACTTAGTACACGCCAAATATTCATACGTAGATCATCTATTGTGATGGTTCTTACGTCGAACCCGGCATGGGGAACATGGAAAACACCTCTGGCGCCGACGGATGAAATCATGGAATACAATCAAAAATTATGCGCACTACTGAAGATATTATTTCAGCATCTAAAAGGATCTCGAATTCTCAAGTATAATTTACGGCATAAAATCTTACACATAACTAGGAGCTATATAATTGAGAAGCGTATACAAATCAAACAACATGTATATGCATGGAGCAGCACAAAAAATCACAATTCAAACATACACCTCTGTTCCATCATGTAGTGTACTTAGATTTTCTGATAAGTCAAACTAAACAGGCGCGAGGGAGAGGGGGGAGCTCACAGCGGGGCGACAGCGAGGCGAGGCGAGTCGAGGGTGGCAACGGCGTCAGTGGCGTGGCGAGGAGCCCGATCGGGGCCGAAGGAGCGGGCGTGGGCCGCGGCGTCCCAGGCGGGCATGTCGAGACGGGCTTGGGGAGGAGCGGGCGCGGGCGGCGTCGGGGATCGGCGTGAGGAGACATGGTCAGCCGGCATCGGGGGCGGCGACGAGCTAAGGGACCGGGGAGAGGCGAGACGGCGTCGACGCGGCGAGAGGTCAGAGGAAGCAGAAACACGATCGTTTGGGTGAGTATATATAGGAATAGTGTTGGGGAACGTCGCATGGGAAACAAAAAAATTCCTACGCGCACGAAGACCTATCATGGTGATGTCCATCTATGAGGTGGATTTCAGATCTACGTACCCTTGTAGATCGCACAGCAGAAGCGTTAATAAACGCGGTTGATGTAGTGGAACGTCCTCACGTCCCTCGATCCGCCCCGCGAACCGTCCCACGAACCATCCCGTGATCCGTCCCACGATCCGCTCCGATCTAGTGCCGAACGGACGGCACCTCCGCGTTCAACACACGTACAGCTCGACGATGATCTTGGCCTTCTTGATCCAGCAAGAGAGACGGAGAGGTAGATGAGTTCTTCGGCAGCGTGACGGCGCTCCGGAGGTTGGTGGTGATCTAATCTCAGTAGGGCTCCGCCCGAACTCCGCAGAAACGCGATCTAGAGGAAAAACCGTGGAGGTATGTGGTCGGGCTGCCGTGGCAAAGTTGTCCCAAATCAGCCCTAATACCTCCGTACATATAGGTGGGAGGGGGGGGCCTTGCCTTGAGGCTGAAGGATCCCCAAGGGGGTCGGCCAAAGGGGGGGGAAGGAGGAATCCTCCTCCAATCCTAGTCCAACTAGGATTGGAAGGTGGAGTCCATCCCTTCCTTCCCACTTCCCCTTTTTTCTCTTTAATTTTCTTTTATCCTGTGTAGGGGCCATCTTGGGCTTTCCCACCAGCCCACTAAGGGCTAGTGCCTCACCCCTAAGGCCTATGGGCTTCCCCGGGGTGGGCTGCCCCCCCCCCCCCCCGGTGAACATCCGGAACCCATTCGTCACTCCCGGTACATTCCCCGTAATTCCGAAAACTTTCCGGTAATCAAATGAGGTCAACCTATATATCAATCTTCGTCTGTGGACCATTCCGGAAACCCTCGTGACGTCCGTGACCTCATCCGGGACTCCGAACAACATTCGGTAACCAACCATATAACTCAAATACGCATAAAACAACGCCGAACCTTAAGTGTGCAGACCCTGCGGGTTCGAGAACTATGTAGACATGACCCGAGGGACTCCTCGGTCAACATCCAATAGCGGGACCTGGATGCCCATATTGGATCCTACATATTCTACAAAGATCTTATCGTTTGAACCTCAGTGCCAAGGACTCATATAATCCCGTATGTCATTCCCTTTGTCCTTCGGTATGTTACTTGTGTTGGGGAACGTCGCATGGGAAACAAAAAGTTTCCTATGCGCACGAAGACCTATCATGGTGATGTCCATCTACGAGAGGGGATTTCCGATCTACGTACCCTTGTAGATCACACAGCAGAAGCGTTAGTGAACGCGGTTGATGTAGTGGAACGTCCTCACGTCCCTCGATCCGCCCCGCGGACCGTTCCACGAACCGTCCCGCGATCCGTCCCACGATCTAGTGCCGAACGGACGGCACCTCCGCGTTCAGCACACGTACAGCTCGACGGTGATCTCGGCCTTCTTGATCCAGCAAGAGAGACGGAGAGGTAGATGAGTTCTCCGGCAGCGTGATGGCGCTCCGGAGGTTGGTGGTGATCTAATCTCAGCAGGGCTCCGCCCGAGCTCCGCAGAAATGCGATCTAGAGGAAAAACCGTGGAGGTATGTGGTCGGGCTGCCGTGGCAAAAGTTGTCTCAAATCAGCCCTAATACCTCAGTATATATAGGAGGGAGGGGAGGGAAGAGGCAGCCTCAAACCCTCAAGGTTTGGCCGAAATTGGAGGTGGAGGAGTCCTACTCCAATCCTACTTGGAGTAGGATTCCACCTTCCCACTTGGAAACTCTTTCCACCTTGTGTTTTTTCCTTCTCAAACCTTATGGGCCTTAGTGGGAACTTATTCCAGCCCACTAGGGGCTGGTTTATCTCTTCCCATAGCCCATGAGACCCCTTGGGGCGTGACACCCCTCCCGATGGTCCCCGGCACCCCTCCCGGCACTCCCGGTACACTACCGATGAGCCCGAAACTTTTCCGGTGACCAAAACAGGACTTCCTATATATCAATCTTTACCTCCGGACCATTCCGGAGCTCCTCGTGACGTCCTAGATCTCATAAGGGACTCCGAACAACATTCAGTAACCAACCATATAACTCAAATACGCATAAAACAACGTCGAACCTTAAGTGTGCACACCCTGCGGGTTCGAGAACTATGTAGACATGACCCGAGTGACTCCTCGGTCAATATCCAATAGCGGGACCTGGATGCCCATATTGGATCCTACATATTCTCCGAAGATCTTATCGGTTGAACCTCAGTGTCAAGGATTCATATAATCCCGTATGTCATTCCCTTTGTCCTTCGGTATGTTACTTGCCCGAGATTCGATCGTCACTATCCGCATACCTATTTCAATCTCGTTTACCGGCAAGTCTCTTTACTCATTCCGTAATACAAGATCCCGTGACTTACACTAAGTCACATTGCTTGCAAGGCTTGTGTGGATGTTGTATTACCGAGTGGGCCCCGAGATACCTCTCCGTCACACGGAGTGACAAATCCCAGTCTCGATCCATACTAACTCAACGAACACCTTCGGAGATACCTGTAGAGCATCTTTATAGTCACCCAGTTACATTGTGACGTTTGATACACACAAAGCATTCCTTCGGTGTCAGTGAGTTATACGATCTCATGGTCATAGGAACAAATACTTGACACGCAGAAAATAGTAGCAACAAAATGACACGGTCAACATGCTACGTCTATTAGTTTGGGTCTAGTCCATCACATGATTCTCCTAATGATGTGATCCAGTTATCAAGTGACAACACTTGCCTATGGTCAGGAAACCTTGACCATCTCTGATCAACAAGCTAGTCAACTAGAGGCTTACTAGCGATAGTGTTTTGTCTATGTATCCACACATGCACTGTGTTTCCAATCAATACAATTATAGCATGGATAATAAACGATTATCATGAACAAAGAAATATAATAATAACTACTTTATTATTGCCTCTAGGGCATATTTCCAACAGTCTCCCACTTGCACTAGAGTCAATAATCTAGTTCACATCACCATGTGATTCCAACGAATCCAACACCCATATAGTCATGGGGTGTGATCACGTCTTGCTCGTGAGAGAGGTTTTAGTCAACGGTTCTGGAACTTTCAGATCCGTGCGTTCTTTACAAATCTTTATGTCATCTTATAGATGCTGCTACTACGTGCTATTCGAAATACTCCAAATATCTACTCTACTATACGAATCCGTTTCACTACTCATAGTTATTCGGATTAGTGTCAAAGCTTGCATCGACGTAACCCTTTACGACGAACTCTTTAACCACCTCCATAATCAAGAAAAATTCCTTAGTCTATTTAGTTACTAAGGATAACTTTGACCACTGATCAGTGATTCAATCCTGGATCACTCTGCGTACCTCTTAACAGACTTGCTGCAAGGCACACATCAGGTGCGGTACTCAGCATGGCATACTTTAGAGTCTACGGCTAAGGCATAGAAGACGACCTTCGCCTATCCTCTTTATTCTGCCGTGGTCGGGTTTTGAGTCTCACTCAAATTCACACCTTACAACGCAACCAAGAACTCCTTCTTTGCTGATCTATTTTGAACCCCTTCAAAAACTTGTCAAGGCATGCATCTTGTTGAAACTTCCATTAAGCGCTGTCGATCTATCTCCATAGATCTTTGATGCTTAACGTTCAAGTAGCGCAATCCAGGTACTCGTTTTAAAACTTCTTTCAAACAACCTTGTATGCTTTACAGAAATTCTACATTACTTCTGATCCACAATATGTCAACCACATATACTTATCAGAAATTCTATAGTACCCCCACTCACTTCTTTGGAAATACAAGTTTCTCATAAAGCTTGTACAAACCCAAAATCTTTGATCATCTCATCAAAGTGTATATTCCAACTCCGAGATGCTTGCACCAGTCCATTGAAGGATCGCTGGAGCCTGCATACTTGCTAGTATCTTTAGGATCGACAAAACCTCCTGGTTGTATCACATACAATGTTTGCTCAAGGAAACCGTCGAGGAAACAATGTTTTGTCTTCCTATGTGCAATATTTCACAAATAATGCAACAACTACTAACATAATTCCAACAGACTTTTAGCATCGCTATGAGTGAGAAAGTCTCATCATAGTTAACTATTTGATCTTGTCAGAAACATCTTTGCGACAAGTCGAGCTTTTCTTAATAGTGACTTATCACCATCATCGTCTGTCTTCCTTACAAAGATCCATCTTTACTCAATAGTCTTACTACCATCAAGTAGTTCCTCCAAAGTCTACACTTTGTTTTATATATGGATCCTCTCTCGGATGTCATGGCCTCAAGCCATTTGTCGGAATCCGGGCCCACCATTGCTTTCTCCATAACTCGTAGGTTCACTGTTGCTCAACAACATGACCTCCAAGACAGGGTTACCGTACCACTCTGTAGTAGTACGCGACCTTGTCAACCTACGAGGCTTGTAGTAACTTGATCCTGTTGGGGAACGTCACATCGGAAACAAAAAATTTCCTACGCGCACGAAGACCTATCATGGTGATGTCCATCTACGAGAGGGGATGTGTGATCTACGTACCTTTGTAGACCGTACAGCAGAAGCGTTAGTGAACGCGGTTGATGTAGTGGAACGTCCTCACGTCCCTCGATCCGCCCCGCGAACTATCCCGCGATCAGTCCCACGATCTAGTGCCGAACGGACGACACCTCCGCGTTCAGCACACGTACAACTCGACGATGATCTCGGCCTTCTTGATCCAGCAAGAGAGATGGAGAGGTAGAAGAGTTCTCCGGCAGCGTGACGGCGCTCCGGAGGTTGGTGATGACCTTGTCTCAGCAGGGCTCCGCCCGAGCTCCACAGAAACACGATCTAGAGGAAAAACCGTGGAGGTATGTGGTGAGGCTGCCGTGGAAAAGTCGTCTCAAATCAGCCCTAAAACCTCCGTATATATAGGTGGGAGGGAGGAGACCTTGCCTTGGGGCTCAAGGAGCCCCAAGGGGGTCAGCCGAGTCCAAGGGGGAGGGTCCCCCCCCCAAACCGAGTTGGACTTGGTTTGGTGGGTGGGAGTCCTTCCTTCCCTTCCCACCTCCTTTTTTTTTTCTTTTCTCTTTGATTTTCTTTCCTAGGAGCATAGGGCCCTTTTGGGCTGTCCCACCAGCCCACTAAGGGCTGGTGTGCCACCCTCAAGGCCTATGGGCTTCCCCGGGGTGGGTTGCCCCCCCCCCCGGTGAACTCCCGGAACCCATTCGTCATTCCCGGTACATTCCCGGTAACTCCGAAAACCTTCCGGTAATCAAATGAGGTCATCCTATATATCAATCTTCGTTTCCGGACCATTCCGGAAACCCTCGTGACGTCCGTGATCTCATCCGGGACTCCGAACAACATTCGGTAACCAACCATATAACTCAAATACGCATAAAACAACGTCGAACTTTTAAGTGTGCAGACCCTGCGGGTTCGAGAACTATGTAGACATGACCCGAGAGACTCCTCGGTAAATATCCAATAGCGGGACCTGGATGCCCATATTGGATCCTACATATTCTACGAAGATCTTATCGTTTGAACCTCAGTGCCAAGGATTCATATAATCCCGTATGTCATTCCCTTTGTCCTTCAGTATGTTACTTGCCCGAGATTCGATCGTCAGTATCCGCATACCTATTTCAATCTCTTTTGCCGGCAAGTCTCTTTACTCGTTCCGTAATACAAGATCCCGCAACTTACACTAAGTCACATTGCTTGCAAGGCTTGTGTGTGATGTTGTATTACCGAGTGGGCCCTGAGATACCTCTCCGTCACACGGAGTGACAAATCCCAGTCTCGATCCATACTAACTCAACGAACACCTTCGGAGATACCTGTAGAGCATCTTTATAGTCACCCAGTTACGTTGCGACGTTTGATACACACAAAGCATTCCTCCGGTGTCCGTGAGTTATATGATCTCATGGTCATAGGAACAAATACTTAACACGCAGAAAACAGTAGCAACAAAATGACACGATCAACATGCTACGTCTATTAGTTTGGGTCTAGTCCATCACATGATTCTCCTAATGATGTGATCCCGTTATCTAGTGACAACACTTGCCTATGGCCAGGAAACCTTGACCATCTTTGATCAACGAGCTAGTCAACTAGAGGCTTACTAGGGACAGTGTTTTGTCTATGTATCCACACAAGTATTGTGTTTCCAATCAATACAATTATAGCATGGATAATAAACGATTATCATGAACTAAGAAATATAATAATAACTAATTTATTATTGCCTCTAGGGCATATTTCCAACAGTCTCCCACTTGCACTAGAGTCAATAATCTAGTTCACATCACCATGTGATTCCAACGAATCCAACACCCATATAGTTATGGGGTCTGATCACGTCTTGCTCGTGAGAGAGGTTTTAGTCAACGGTTCTGAAACTTTCAGATCTGTGTGTTCTTTACAAATATTTATGTCATCTTATAGATGCTGCTACTACGTGCTATCCGGAAATGCTCCAAATATCTACTCTACTATACGAATCCGTTTCACTACTCATAGTTATTCGGATTAGTGTCAAAGCTTGCATCGACGTAACCCCTTACGACGAACTCTTTAACCACCTCCATAATCGAGAAAAATTCCTTAGTCCATTAGTTACTAAGGATAAATTTTGACCGCTGCTAGTGATTCAATCATGGACCACTCTGTGTACCTCTCAACATACTTTGAGTCAAGGCACACATCAGGTGCGGTACACAGCATGGCATACTTTAGATTCTACGGCTAAGGCATAGAAGACGACCTTCGTCTATTCTCTTTATTCTACCGGGGTCAGGTTTTGAGTCTTACTCAAATTCACACCTCACAACGCAACCAAGAACTCCTTCTTTGCTGATCTATTTTGAACTCCTTCAAAAACTTGTCAAGGCATGCATCTTGTTGAAACTTCCATTAAGCGCTTTCGATCTATCTCCATAGATCTTTGATGCTCAACGTTCAAGTAGCTCAATCCAGGTATTCCTTTGAAAACTCCTTTCAAACAACCTTGTATGTTTTACAGAAATTCTACATTACTTCTGATCCACAATATGTCGACCACATATACTTATCCGAAATTCTATAGTGCTCCCACTCACTTCTTTGGAAATACAAGTTTCTCATAAACCTTGTACAAACCCAAAATCTTTGATCATCTCATCAAAGTGTATATTCCAACTCCGAGATGCTTGCACCAATCCATTGAAGGATCACTGGAGCTTGCATACTTGCTAGTATCTTTAGGATCGACAAAACCTTCTGGTTGTATCACATACAATGTTTGCTCAAGGAAACCGTCGAGAAAACAATGTTTTGACATCCTACGTGCAATATTTCATAAATAATGCATCAACAACTAACATAATTCTAACAGACCTTTAGCATCGCTACGAGTGAGAAAGTCTCATCATAGTCAACTGTTTGATCTTGTCGAAAACATCTTTGCGACAAGTCGAGCTTTTCTTAATAGTGACTTATCACCATCATCGTCTGTCTTCTTTTAAAGATCCATCTTTACTCAATAGTCTTATGACCATCAAGTAGTTCTTTCAAAGTCTACACTTTGTTTTCATACATGGATCCTCTCTCGGATTTCATGGCTTCCAGCCATTTGTCGGAATCTGGGCCCACCATCGCTTTCTCCATAACTCGTAGGTTCACTGTTGCTCAACAACATGACCTCCAAGATAGGGTTACCGTACCACTCTGTAGTAGTATGCGACCTTGTCAACCTACGAGGCTTGTAGTAACTTGATCCGATGCTTGATGATCACCATCATCAGCTTCCACTTCAATTGGTGTAGGCGCCACAGGAACAACTTCCTGCGCCCTGCTACACACTGGTTGAAGTGATGGTTCAATAACCTCATCAAGTTCTACTACCCTCCCACTCAATTCTTTCGAGAGAAACCTTTCCTCGAGAAAGGATCCGTTTCTAGAAACAAACACTTTGTTTTCGGATCTGAGATAGGAGATGTACCCAACTGTTTTGGATATCCTATGAAGATGCATTTATCCGCTTTGGGTTCGAGCTTATCAGACTGAAACTTTTTCACATAAGTGTCGAAGCCCCAAACTTTCAAGAAACGACAGTTTAGATTTCTCTAAACCTCTGTCTATACTGTGTCATCTCAACGGAAATATGCGGTGCCCTATTTAAAATGAGTGCGGTTGTCTCTAATGCATAACCCATAAACGATAGTGGTAATTCGATAAGAGACATCATAGTATGCACCATACCAAATAGTGCGTGGCTATGACGTTCAGACACATCATCACACTATGATGTTCCAGGTGGCATGAACTGCGAAACAATTTCCACATTGTCTTAACTGCGTACCAAAACTCGTAACTCAGATATTCATTTCCATGATCATATCGTAGACAGTTTATCCTCTTGTTACGATGAACTTCACTCTGAAACGGAATTGAACTTTTCAACATTTCAGACTTGTGATTCATTAAGTAAATACTCCTGTATCTACTCAAATCGTCAGTGAAGTAAGAACATAATGATATCCACTACGTGCCTCAGCACCCATTGGACTGCATACATCAAAATGTAAGTTACCATCTTATTTCATCTCAATGAAAACAAGGCCTTGCTCATGTGGTATGATTTGCATGTCACTAGTGATACGAAATCAGGTGAGTATCAAGATCCATCAGCATGGAGCCTTTTCATGCAATTTATACCAACATGACTCAAGCGGCAGTGCCACAAGTAAGTGGTGCTATCATAATTACCTCGTATATTTTGGCACTAATATCATGAACATGTGTAACACTACGATCGAGATTCAATAAACCATTGAAGGTGAATATTCAAGAAAATAGAGTAACCATTATTCTCCTTAAATGAATAATCGTATTGCAATAAACACGATCCAATCATGTTCATGCTTAACGCAAGCACCAAATAACAATTATTTAGGTTTAACACCAATCCTGATGGTAGAGGGAGCGTGCGACGTTTGATCATATCAACCTTGGAAACACTTCCAACACGTATCGTCACCTCGCCTTTAGCTAGTCTCCATTTATGTTGTAGCTTTCATTTCGTGTTACTAATCACTTAGCAACCGAACCGGTATCCAATACCCTCATGCTACTAGGAGTACTAGTAAAGTACACATCAACATCATGTATATCAAATATACTTCTTTCGACTTTTGCCAGCCTTCTTATCTACCAAGTATCTAGAGTTGCTCCGCCTCAGTGACCGTTCCCCTCATAACAGAAGCACTTAGTCTCGGGCTTGGGTTCAATCTGGGGTCTCTTCATTAGTGCAGCAACTGCTTTGCCGTTTCACGAAGTATCCCTTCTAGCCCTTGCTTTTCTCGAAACTTAGTGGTTTTACTAACCATCAACTATTGATGCTCCTTCTTGATTTCTACTCTCGCAGTGTCAAACATCGCGAATCGCTCAAGGATCATTGTATCTATCCTTGATATGTTATAGTTCATCATGAAGCTCTCACAGCTTGGTGGCAGTGACTTTGGAGAACCATCACTATTTTATCTGGAAGATCAACTCCCACTTGATTCAAGCGATTGTCGTACTCAGATAATCTGAGCACACGCTCAACGATTGAGATTTTCTCCTTTACTTCATGGACAAAGAATCTTGTCGGAGGTCTCATACCTCTTAACAAGGGCACAAGCATGAAATCGCAATTTCATCTCTTTAGAACATCTCTTACGTTCCGTGACGTTTCAAAACGTCTTCGGGGCCTTGCTTCCAAGCCATTAAGTATTTTGTACTGAACTATCGTGTAGTCATCAAAAACGTGTATGTTGGATGTTCACAACATCTACAGACGACGCTCGAGGTGCAGCACACCGAGTGGTGCATTAAGGACATAAGCCTTCTGCGCAGCAACGAGGACAATCCTCGGTTTTACAGACTCAGTCTGCAAAGTTTGCTACTATCAACTTTCAAATAAATTTTCTCTAGGAACATATAAAAACAGTAGAGCTATAGCGCAAGCTACATCGTAATTTGCAAAGACCATTAAACTATGTTCATGACAATTAGTTCAATTAATCATATTACTTAAGAAATCCCACTCAAAAAGTACATCTCTCTAGTCATTTGAGTGGTACATGATCCAAATCCCCTATCTCAAGTCCGATCATCACGTGAGTCGAGAATAGTTTCAGTGGTAAGCATCCCTATGCTAATCATATCAACTATACGATTCATGCTCGACCTTTCGGTCTCATGTGTTCCGAGGCCATGTCTGCACATGCTAGGCTCATCAAGCTTAACCCGAGTGTTCCGCGTGCGCAACTGTTTTGCACCCGTTGTATGTGAACGTTGAGTCTATCACACCCGATCATCACGTGGTGTCTCGAAACGACGAACTGTAGCAACGGTGCACAGTCGGGGAGAACACAATTTCGTCTTGAAATTTTAGTGAGAGATCACCTCATAATGCTACCGTCGTTCTAAGCAAAATAAGGTGCATAAAAGAATTAACATCACATGCAATTCATCAGTGACAAGATATGGCCATCATCACGTGCTCCTTGATCTCCATCACCAAAGCACCGGCACAATCTTCTTGTCACCGGCGCCACACCATGATCTCCATCAACGTTTCGCCATCGGTGTTGTCGTGCTACTCATGCTATTACTACTAAAGCTACATCCTAGCAAAATAGTAAACACATCTGCAAGCACAAACGTTAGTTTAAAGACAACCCTATGGCTCCTGTCGGTTGCCGTACCATCGACGTGCAAGTCGATATTATCTATTACAACATGATCATCTCATACATCCAATATATCACATCACATCGTTGTCCATATCACATCACAAGCATACCCTGCAAAAACAAGTTAGACGTCCTCTAATTTTGTTGTTGCAAGTTTTACGTGGTGACCATGGGTATCTAGTAGGATCGCATCTTACTTACGCAAACACCACAACAGAGATATATGAATTGCTATTTAACCTTATACAAGGACCTCCTCGGTCAAATCCGATTCAACTAAAGTTGGAGAAACCGACACTTGCCAGTCATCTTTGAGCAACGGGGTTACTCGTAGCGATGAAACCAGTCTCTCGTAAGCGTACGAGTAATGTCGGTCCAAGCCGCTTCAATCCAACAATACCGCGGAATTAAGAAAAGACTAAGGAGGGTAGCAAAACGCACATCACCTCCCACAAAAACTTATGTGTTCTACTCGAGAAGACATCTACGCATGAACCTAGCTCATGATGCCACTATTGGGGAACGTCGCATGGGAAACAAAAAATTTCCTACGCGCACGAAGACCTATCATGGTGATGTCCATCTATGAGAGGGGATTTCTGATCTACGTACCCTTGTAGATCACACAGCAGAAGCGTTAGTGAACGCGGTTGATGTAGTGGAACGTCCTCACGTCCCTCGATCCGCCCCGCGAACCGTTCCATGAACCGTCCCGCGATCCGTCCCACGATCTAATGCCGAACGGACGGCACCTCCGCGTTCAGCACACGTACAGCTCGACGATGATCTCGGCCTTCTTGATCCAACAAGAGAGACGGAGAGGTAGATGAGTTCTCCAGCAGTGTGATGGCGCTCCGGAGGTTGGTGGTGATCTAATCTCAGCAGGGCTCCGCCCGAGCTCCGCAGAAACGCGATCTAGAGGAAAAACCGTGGAGGTATGTGGTCGGGATGCCGTGGCAACAGTTGTCTCAAATCAGCCCTAATACCTCAGTATATATAGGAGGGAGGGGAGGGAAGAGGCAGCCTCAAACCCTCAAGGTTTGGCCGAAATTAGAGGTGGAGGAGTCCTACTCCAATCCTACTTGGAGTAGGATTCCACCTTCCCACTTGGAAACTCTTTCCACCTTGTGTTTTTTCCTTCTCAAACCTTATGGGCCTTAGTGGGAACTAATTCCAGCCCACTAGGGGATGGTTTATCTCTTCCCATAGCCCATGAGACCCCTTGGGGCGTGACACCCCTCCCGATGGTCCCCGGCACCCCTCCCGGCACTCCCGGTACACTACCGATGAGCCCGAAACTTTTCCGGTGACCAAAACAGGACTTCCTATATATCAATCTTTACCTCCGGACCATTCCGGAGCTCCTCGTGACGTCCTGGATCTCATACGGGACTCCGAAAAACATTCGGTAACCAACCATATAACTCAAATGCGCATAAAACAACGTCGAACTTTAAGTGTGCAGACCCTGTGGGTTCAAGAACTACGTAGACATGACCCGAGTGACTCCTCGGTCAATATCCAATAGCGGGACCTGGATGCCCATATTGGATCCTACATATTCTCCGAAGATCTTATCGGTTGAACCTCAGTGACAAGGATTCATATAATCCCGTATGTCATTCCCTTTGTCCTTCGGTATGTTACTTGCCCGAGATTCGATCGTCAGTATCCGCATACCTATTTCAATCTCGTTTACCGGCAAGTCTCTTTACTCGTTCCGTAATACAAGATCCCGTGACTTACACTAAGTCACAGTAGCAACAAAATGACACGGTCAACATGCTATGTCTATTAGTTTGGGTCTAGTCCATCACATGATTCTCCTAATGATGTGATCCCGTTATCAAGTGACAACACTTGCCTATGGTCAGGAAACCTTGACCATCTCTGACCAACGAGCTAGTCAACTAGAGGCTTACTAGGGACAGTGTTTTGTCTATGTATCCACACATGCACTGTGTTTCCAATCAATACAATTATAGCATGGATAATAAACGATTATCATGAACAAAGAAATATAATAATAACTAGTTTATTATTGCCTCTAGGGCATATTTCCAACAACTTGCTCGAGATTCGATCGTCAGTATCCGCATACCTATTTCAATCTCGTTTACCAGCAAGTCTCTTTACTCGTTCCGTGATACAAGATCCCGTGACTTACACTAACTCACATTGCTTGCAAGGCTTGTGTGTGATGTTGTATTACCGAGTGGGCCCCGAGATACCTCTCCGTCACACGGAGTGACAAATCCCAGTCTTGATCCTTACTAACTCAACGGACACCTTCGGAGATACCTGTAGAGCATCTTTATAGTCACCCAGTTACGTTGCGACGTTTGATACACACAAAGCATTCCTCCGGTGTCAGTGAGTTATATGATCTCATGGTCATAGGAATAAATACTTGACACGCAGAAAACAGTAGCAACAAAATGACACGATCAACATGCTACGTCTATTAGTTTGGGTCTAGTGCATCACATGATTCACCCAATGATGTGATCCACTTATCAAGCAACAACACCTTGTACATAGTCAGAAGACCCTGACTATCCTTGATCAACTGGCTAGCCAACTAGAGGCTTGCTAGGGACAGTGTTTTGTGTACGTATCCACACATGTACCTAAGTCTTCATTCAATACAATTATAGCATAGATAATAAAGGATTATATGATACATGAATTATAATAATAACTTATTTATCATTGCCTCTAGGGCATAATTCCAATAGTCTCCCACTTGCACTAGAGTCAATAATCTAGTCCTCACATCGCCATGCGAATTAGATTGTAATAAATCTAACACCCATACAGTTCTGGTGTTGATCATGCTTTGCCCGTGGAAGAGGTTTAGTCAGCGGGTCTGCCACATTCAGATCTGTGTGCACTTTGCATATATTCACGTCCTCCTCCTCGACGTAGTCACGGATGAGGTTGAAGCGTCGTTTGATGTGTATGGTCTTCTTGTGAAACCGTGGTTCCTTTGCTAAGGCAATGACACCCGTGTTGTCACAAAATAGGGTTATTGGATTCAGTGCGCTCGGCACCACTCCAAGATCCGTCATGAACTGCTTCATCCAGACACCCTCCTTAGTCGCCTCCGAACAACCATGTACTCCGCTTCACATGTAGAATCAGCTACGACGCTTTGCTTGGAACTGCACTAGCTTACCGCACCCCCATTAAGAATAAATACGTATCCGGTCTGCGACTTAGAGTCGTCCGGATCCGTGTCAAATCTTGCATCGACGTAACCTTTTACGGCGAGCTCTTCGTCACCTCCATACACGAGAAACATCTCCTTAGTCCTTTTCAGGTACTTCAGGATATTCTAGACCGCCGTCCAGTGATCCACTCCTGGGTTACTCTGGAACCTGCCTGCCATACTTATGGCCAGGCTAACGTCTGGTCTAGTGCACAACATTGCATACATGATAGAACCTATGGCTGAAGCATAGGGGACGGTGCTCATATGCTCTCTATCTTTATCAGTTGCTGGGCACTGAGTCTTACTCAATCTCGTACCTTGTAAAACTAGCAAGAACCCCTTCTTGGACTGTTCCATTTTGAACCTCTTCAAAACTTTATCAAGGTATGTACTTTGTGAAAGTCCTATCATGCGTTTCGATCTATCCCTATAGATATTAATGCCTAGAATGTAAGCAGCTTCTCCTAGGTCCTTCATAGAGAAACTTTTATTCAAGTAATCCTTTATGCTCTCCAAAAATTCCACGTTGTTTCCAATCAGCAATATTTCATCCACATATAATATTAGAAACGCCACAGAGCTCTCACCCACTTTCTTGTAAATACAAGATTCTCCAACCACTTGTATAAACCCAAATGCTTTGATCACCTCATCAAAGCGTTTATTCCAACTCCGAGATGCTTGCACCAGTCCATAAATGGATCGCTGGAGCTTGCACACTTTGTTAGCATTTTTAGGATCGACAAAACCTTCGGGTTGCATCATATACAACTCTTCCTTAAGGAAACCGTTAAGGAACGCCGTTTTGACATCCATCTGCCAGATTTCATAATCGAAAAATGCAGCTATTGCTAACATGATTCGGACGGACTTAAGCATCGCTACGGGTGAGAATGTCTCATCGTAGTCAATCCCTTGAACTTGTGAAAAACCCTTTGCCACAAGTCGAGCTTTATAAACGGTCACATTACCGTCAGCGTCCGTCTTCTTCTTAAAGATCCATTTGTTCTGAATAGCCTTGCGGCCTTCAGGTAGTACTTCCAAAGTCCACACTTTGTTTTCATACATGGATCCTATCTCGGATTTCATTTCCTCCAGCCATTTGTTGGAATCCGGGCCCACCATTGCTTCTTCATAATTCGCAGGCTCATTGTTGTCTAACAACATAATTGATAAGACGGGATTACCGTACCACTCTGGAGTAGTACGCGGTCTCGTCGACTTGCGAGGTTCGATAGGAACTTGATCTGGAGTTTCATGATCATCATCATTAACTTCCTCCTCAACCGGCGTCGCAACGACAGGGGTTTCCCCTTGCCCTGCGCCACCATCCAAAGGGATGAGAGGTTCGACAACCTCATCAAGTTCTATCTTCCTCCCACTCAATTCTCTCGAGAGAAACTCCTTCTCGAGAAAAGCTCCGTTCTTAGCAACAAACACTTTGCCCTCGGATTTGAGATAGAAGGTATACCCAACTGTCTCTCTTTCGCGTATCCTATGAAGACGCACTTTTCCGCTTTGGGTTCCAGTTTTTCAGGCTGAAGCTTTTTGACATAAGCATCACATACCCAAACTTTAAGAAACGACAACTTTGGTCGTTTGCCATACCACAGTTCCTATGGTGTCGTCTCAACGGATTTTGATGGTGCCCTATTTAAAGTGAATACGGCTGTTTCTAATGCATAACCCCAAAACGATAACGGCAAATCGATAAGAGACATCATAGATCGCACCATCTCTAATGAAGTACGATTACGACGTTCGGACACACCGTTACGCTGTGGTGTTCCAGGCGGTGTCAACTGTGAAACAATTCCACATTGTCTTAAGTGATCACCAAACTCGAAACTCAGATATTCACCCCCACGATCAGACCGTAGGAACTTGATCTTCTTGTTACGATGATTTTCAACTTCACTCTGAAATTGCTTGAACTTTTCAAATGTTTCAGACTTGTGCTTCATTAAGTAGACATAACCATATCTACTCAAATCGTCAGTGAAGGTGAGAAAATAATGATATCCGCCGCGTGCCTCCACCCTCATCGGACCACACACATCGGTATGTATGATTTCCAACAAGTCACTTGCACGCTCCATTGTTCCGGAGAACGGAGTTTTAGTCATCTTGCCCATGAGGCATGGTTCGCACGTGTCAAGTGAATCAAAGTCAAGTGACTCCAAAAGTTCATCGGAATTGAGTTTCTTCATGCGCTTTTACACCAATATGACCTAAGCGGCAGTGCCATAAAAACATGGCGCTATCATTGTTAACTCTAACTCTTTTGGTCTCAATGTAATGTATATGTGTATTATCACTATCAAGATTCAATATGAACAATCCTCTCACATTGGGTGCATGGCCATACAAGATATTACTCATAGAAATAGAACAACCATTATTCTCTGACTTAAACGAGTAACCGTCTCGCAATAAACAAGATCCAGATATAATGTTCATGCTTAACGCAGGCACTAAATAACAATTATTTAAGTTCATAACTAATCCTGATGGTAACTGAAGTGAAACTGTGCCGACGGCGATTGCATCAACCTTGGAACCATTTCCCACGCGCATCGTCACTTCATCCTTCGTCAGCCTTCGCTTATTCCGCAGTTCCTGTTTCGAGTTGCAAATATGAGCAACAGAACCGGTATCGAATACCCAGGCACTACTATGAGAGTTGGTTAAGTACACATATATAACATGTATATCAAATATACCTGATTTTTCTTTGGCCGCTTTCTTATCAGCCAGATACTTGGGGCAGTTGCGCTTCCAGTGACCCATACCCTTGCAATAATAGCACTCCGTTTCAGGCTTAGGTCCAGCTTTGGGTTTCTTCGTCGGATTGGCAACAGGCTTGCCGCTCTTCTTCGAACTACCCTTCTTTCCTTTGCCGTTTCTCTTGAAACTAGTGGTCTTATTCACCATCAACACTTGATGCTCTTTACGGAGTTCTGACTCTGCAACTTTCAGCATCGCGAACAACTCGTCGGGTGACTTGTTCATCCCTTGCATGTTGTAGTTCAACACAAAGCCCTTATAGCTTGGCGACAGTGATTGAAGAATTCCGTCAGTGGTAGCCTCTTGCGGGAGTTCAATCCCCAGCTCAGCTAGACGGTTTGAGTACCCACACATTTTGAGCACATGTTCACTGACAAACGAATTCTCCTCCATCTTGCAAGCATAGAATTTATCGAAGGTCTCATACCTCCCGATCCGGGCGTTCTTCTGAAAGATAAACTTCAACTCCTGGAACATCTCATATGGTCCATGACGCTCAAAGCGACGTTGAAGTCCCGACTCTAAGCCATACAAGACTGCACATTGAACTACTGAGTAGTCCTCCTTACGTGTTAACCAAACGTTCTTAACATCTTGGTCAGCCGTAACGGGTGGTTCATCTCCTAGCGCAGCATTAAGGAGATAATCCTTCTTCCCAGCTTGCAGGAGCAACTTAAGATTACGAGCCCGGTCTACAAAGTTGCTTCCATCATCTTTCAACTTAGCTTTCTCTAGGAACGTATTAAAATTCAGGGTGACTGTCGCGTGAGCCATGATCTACAACACAAATATATTCAAAGTGGACTTAGACCATGTTCAAGATAATTAGAGTTTAACTTAATCAAATTGCTTACAAACTCCCACTCAAAAAGTACATCTCTCTAGTCATTTGAGTGGTTCATGATCCAATTCCACTAGCTCAAATCCGATCATCACGTGAGTTGAGGATAGTTTCAGTGGTAAGCATCCCTATGCTAATCATATCAACTATATGATTCATGATCGACCTTTCGTTCTCATGTGTTCCGAGGCCATGTCTGCACATGCTAGGCTCGTCAAGCTTAACCCGAGTGTTCCGCGTGTGCAACTGTTTTGCACCCGTTGTATATGAACGTTGAGTCTATCACACCCGATCATCACGTGGTGTCTCAAAACGACGAACTGTAGCGACGGTGCACAGTCGGGGAGAACACAATTTCGTCTTGAAATTTTAGTGAGAGATCACCTCATAATGCTACCGTCGTTCTAAGCAAAATAAGGTGCATAAAAGGATTAACATCACATGCAATTCATAAGTGACATGATATGGCCATCGTCACGTGCTTCTTGATCTCCATCACCAAAGCACTGGCACGATCTTCTTGTCACCGGCGCCACACCATGATCTCCATCAACGTGTCACCATCGGGGTTGTCGTGCTACTCATGCTATTACTACTAAAGCTACATCCTAGCAATATAGTAAATGCATCTGCAAGCACAAACATTAGTTTAAAGACAACCCTATGGCTCCTGCTGGTTGCCGTACCATCGACGTGCAAGTCGATATTAACTATTACAACATGATCATCTCATACATCCAATATATCACATCACATCGTCGGCCATATCACATCACAAGCATACCCTGCAAAAACAAGTTAGACGTCCTCTAATTGTTGTTGCATGTTTTACGTGGTGACCATGGGTATCTAGTAGGATCGCATCTTACTTACGCAAACACCACAATGGAGATGTATGAATTGCTATTTAACCTCATCCAAGGACCTCCTCGGTCAAATCCGATTCAACTAAAGTTGGAGAAACCGACACTCGCCAGTCATCTTTGAGCAACGGGGTTGCTCGTAGCGATGAAACCAGTCTCTCGTAAGCGTACGAGTAATGTCGGTCCGAGCCGCTTTGATCCAACAATACCGCGGAATCAAGAAAAGACTAAGGAGGGCAGCAAATCGCACATCACCGCCCACAAAAACTTTTGTGATCTAGTCGAGATGACATCTACGCATGAACCTAGCTCATGATGCCACTGTTGGGGAACGTCGCATGGGAAACAAAAAATTTCCTACGCGCACGAAGACCTATCATGGTGATGTCCATCTACGAGGGGGATTTCATATCTACGTACCCTTGTAGATCGCACGACAGAAGCGTTAATAAACGCGGTTGATGTAGTGGAACGTCCTCATGTCCCTCGATCCGCCCCGCGAACCGTCCCACGAACCGTCCCGCGATCCGTCCCACGATCCGCTCCGATCTAGTGTCTAACGGACGACACCTCCGCGTTCAGCACAAGTACAACTCGACGATGATCTCGGCCTTCTTGATCCATCAAGAGAGACGGAGAGGTAGATGAGTTCTCTGGCAGCGTGACGACGCTCCGGAGGTTGGTGGTAATCTAATCTCAGCACGGCTCCGCCCGAGCTCCGCAGAAACGCGATCTAAAGGAAAAACCATGGAGGTATGTGGTCGGGCTGCTGTGGCAAAGTTGTCTCAAATCAGCCCTAATACCTCCGTATATATAGGTGGGAGGGGATGGGCCTTGCCTTGAGGCTCAAGGAGCCCCAAGGGGGCCGGCCGAAGGGGGGGGGGGGGAAGGAGGAATCCTCCTCCAATCCTAGTCCAACTAGGATTGGAAGGTGTAGTCCTTCCCTTCCTTCCCACTTCCCCTTTTTTTTCTCTTTGATTTTATTTTATCCTGCGCAGGGGCCTTCTTGGGCTTGCCCACCAGCCCACTAAGGGCTGGTGCAGCACCCCTAAGGCTTATGGGCTTCCCCGGGGTGGGCTTCCCCGGGGTGGGCTGCCCCCCCCGGTGAACATCCGGAACCCATTCGTCACTCTCGGTACATTTCCGGTAATTCCGAAAACTTTCCGGTAATCAAATGAGGTCAACCTATATGTCAATCTTCGTCTCCGGACCATTCCGGAAACCCTTGTGACGTCCGTGATCTCATCCGAGACTCCGAACAACATTCGGTAACCAACCATATAACTCAAATACGCATAAAACAACGCCTAACCTTAAGTGTGCAGGCCCTGCGGGTTCGAGAACTATGTAGACATGACCCGAGGGACTCCTCGGTCAATATCCAATAGAGGGACCTGGATGCCCATATTGGATCCTACATATTCTATGAAGATCTTATCGTTTGAACCTCAGTGCCAAGGATTCATATAATCCCGTATGTCATTCCCTTTGTCCTTCGGTATGTTACTTGCCCGAGATTCGATCGTCAGTATCCGCATACCTATTTCAATCTCGTTTACCGGCAAGTCTCTTTACTCGTTCCGTAATACAAGATCTCGTGACTTACAATAAGTCACATTGCTTGCAAGGCTTGTGTGTGATGTTGTATTACCGAGTGGGCCCCGAGATACCTCTCCGTCACACGGAGTGACAAATCCCAGTCTTGATCCATACTAACTCAACGGACACCTTCGGAGATACCTGTAGAGCATCTTTATAGTCACCCAGTTACGTTGCGATGTTTGATACACACAAAGCATTCCTCCGGTGTCAGTGAGTTATATGATCTCATGGTCATAGGAATAAATACTTGACACGCAGAAAACAGTAGCAACAAAATGACACGATCAACATGGTACGTCTATTAGTTTGGGTTTAGTCCATCACATGATTCACCCAATGATGTGATCCAGTTATCAAGCAGCAACACCTTGTACATAGTCAGAAGACCCTGACTATCCTTGATCAACTGGCTTGCCAACTAGAGGCTTGCTAGGGACAGTGTTTTGTCTATGTATCCACACATGTACCTAAGTCTTCATTCAATACAATTATAGCATGGATAATAAACGATTATCTTGATACATGAATTATAATAATAACTTATTTATCATTGCCTCTAGGGCATAATTCCAACAAATAGACATTTAGTCCCAATTGGGAACACCAACCGGGACTAAAGGTCTATTTTTGCAAGGCGAAACGACGGGAAGCGCATGCCTTTAGTCTCGGTTGGTGTCACCAACCGGGACTAAAGAGCTGTTATTCTTATAGAGAAAAAACAACCTTTAATTGTTATATGTTATCATTATATTAAATTTGGTAATTTTTAGGTAATATTAAAAGTTCTTAACAAAAAATACTTTAATATTAGCGTGTCTTATTATTATATTAAATTTGGTAATTTTTAGGTTATCAAAAAAATGAAATGTCATGTGGAGCCGTGATACTTCGAAAGAGATAGTCCAGTTTGTACACGAAGTGCATCCTGTTTTTGCCGTAACCCTTCCAACTTTTTAGCACATGCCATGTGGGTGAAATGATGATACCATGCCAAGTTTCATACTTTCCCGAGTTGATTTGTAGCGCTTTTGAATTTCAGGGTCATTTAGCTCAAAAAATCATTTAATGCATGGAAAATAGCAAATAAGGTGAGAAAGGGTTGAAAATTTACGAAGTGTCTTTGAATGATGCATATTGAGGGTACAAAAAGTCTCGAGTTGAAATAAGATTAAAAAAATAAAATGACTTTGTAAGACATGAGTATTCGTCCGGAACTGTGATACTTCGAAAGAGATAGTTCTGAAATGGTTGATTCTATGTCCCGATGCAACACAGTATTTTTCCAATAGGTTTGAAACCATTAGAGCTTCCTCCACACTTGACTTGAAAAGCAGCAGGCTATCATCAACAAAAAAGAGATGGTTGACAGCAGGAGCTGACGGCGCCACCTTTATCCCTTCCAAACCTGATGATCGAGAACAATATTTTAAGAGGCATGAGAGACCCTCTGCTGCAATTAAGAAAAGGTAAGGGAAGATTGGATCTCCCTGTCGGATACCTCGTGTTGGTGTGAACTGATCCAGCTTCTCTCCATTGAATAAAACTGAGAATGAAACTGACTGAACCATGCTCATCACTGTTGTGATCTAAGGCTGTGCAAAACCCAATTTTTCCATCATCGCTCGTAGGTATGGCCACTCCAATCTGTCATAGGCTTTCATCATATCCAGCTTAAGAGCACAAAAACTATTAATTTTAGATTTGCTCTTTTTTCATAAAGTGTAAACACTCGTAGGCACATATGATATTGTCTGTTATCATTCTCCCCGGCACGAAAGTTGATTGTTCTTCTGAAATAATATCAGGCAAGATGTTTTTTAGCCTATATGCAACCACCTTGGATGCTATCTTATAGATAACATTGCACAAACTTATTGGATGAAATTGAGATAGGAGAGAAGGGTTCAAAACCTTCGGAATCAGCACCAAAACGGTGTCATTGAAACAATCTGCCCCCACTTCTCCTCGGACAATTTTGAGGTCTATATCAGACACCTCTTCTCCACATAAATCTCAATGTCGCTGGTAAAAGTGTGCTGGGAAGCCATCCGGCCCGCGCGATTTAGTAGGAAGCATTTGAGACATGGCCGTCTTCACCTCCTCCTTAGAATAGGGAGCCAAGAGCAATTCATTCATTTGATGTGTGACTTTGCTAGGGACCTTTGAAATGGCCTCTTCCATACCCATAACACCCTCGGATGTGTACAGATTTTGGTAGTACTCATTCACCATCGATTTAAGCTCATCCCTATCCTCCGTCAGGACCCCAAGTGAATTCGCAAGCGCCTTTATCATATATCTTTTCTCCTTTGACTCGCCCGAAGATGGAAAAACGAGTGTTCTGATCTCCTGACTTGAGCCATTCCAACCGAGATCGCTGCCTCCACATTAGCTCCTCGTGATGGTACATCTCGATCAGCCTTTCATTCACCTTGAGCTCAGCATGGGACGAAGCTGCTATGTTGGGATCATTCCAAAAGCGCTCAAGCTCCTCTTTTAGGCATTTACTAGTAAAAGGGCCCGTGCGTTGCAACGGGTAATAAAATTGTGATCTAGTCATTAAAATTAAACTAATTATAGAAAACATGCATGTACGTTGGGAAAAAATAGCACACACTCCTAACTCCATAAGTATGACGGAAGACTCTCTCCAAAACAAAACATTACACGACCCTAACACTCCAGTCACCCGCCTCCCACGCGCACACACATAGACACATGTCCTCTATTTTAACATGTCATCTCATTCGTGTTGCCGCTTTTCCTCCTCCCGTTGTAAAAAATATGTTAATGCTTGTGTTATGATTTACAAAAACGTTAAAAATATAAGCATTAACATACCCTAGAAATTTGAAGAAAAATATAAGATTGAAGCATACACGGTTGCTACACATTGATTTGCTGAATATTTATGTATTTTGTGGCAAATGAAGGAGAAACTCAAAAACCTAAAAACATACAGGAAGGTAAATCAATTACATGACTACAGATGTTGAGTCTCAAGTCGAATCTACAATAGCATATCCAATTTCATTGCAATAAATAATGCGACCATATCAACATTGTCAGTAACTAAAATCATTTATATGCTTGAGATGAAGTTTATAGTCCTATTTACAATCCACATACCCTTACGTAGTCAAATATATTATGTTTTATGAATTAGATTGAAATCGTATATTTTATCTTTATTACATTCTACTCCCTCCTTACCGGTTTATAAGGCTCATTTCAAAATGTCCAGATTACCGTAATATAAGGCTCAATGTGTGGTCTGTTTGGTTGAAGCGCTGCAGTCGTTTCGGTCCCTGGGGAATTCATGACCGGTTGTACAGTATGTCACATTTTGTAGAATTCGCTGGTGATGGTACATTCTCTGGCGAGGTTGCATTCGGCAACGGTGCACCAGTCTTTCAGATATCTGCTACCGTAAACCAACTCATGACGACATCTTGCTGGAATGGACACCTTATCCTTGATCCTTCTCTTGACAGTGGCAATGGTGATAGTATGACTTCCACATTAAAAAGACTAAGCCCATGGTAGCATTTCAGTTCTATTTAGACACAACAGACAAACAAAATGTCACATCACATAGCATTGGTGTCACCTTCTTTTTAATTGACTGTCACAAACTTGCAAAACTGAACTCCAATCAACCTGAAATAGCAGAAGGGATTAGGCCTTGATTGCTGCAGATTTGCAAAACTGAACCCGAACTAACCTATAAAAAATAAAGACAATTAGGATTTGAGATCTGCTTATGTTCTAGGGTTCAAAAAGACATCAAAAGCAAATATGGACTATCAGAATAACGGTTGTACTAATGATCGTAGCAAAGTCGTACGTACTAAATCATTGATCTTACAGTCTCCCAGCTGACGCTCACTTGGACGTCCTCAAAGCCATGAGCGATCCCATCGGAACCAAACGTTTGAGGCAGCGACTGCAGACTGCTGGTGGATGCCGATTTGATTGTCATGCCATCACCGATAACAAACCGTTCTTTGCAGCTTACAAACGTCTCTGTGCCGCCTGCTTGGTCGTACACATTCAGAAGTCTGGCCATGAGCATGCAACATTTAGAGCCCTTGATAAGGACTTCCTTGCAGCAACTGTTAGCTGACTTAGAGAGCATGACAAAGATATTTAAGTCAGGTAAATCGACGAGAATAGTTGAAACAATACTCTATCTGAAAGCACATTTAAATCATACTTGAACTCGTCGGCGTGAGCGGGCGTGAGAAGCATGCCATGGCAGGCCTTGACCTTCAGCAACCTGCTGTCCCTGAGGCAGTCGACGCTATCGCAGAGGCTGGAGAGGCATCCTGGCGACGTCGCGCCTGCCGAGCACAACTGGATGGTGGACAACGACAGCGTGAGGAAGGTGAGGAGGACGTCGACGAAGTTGGAACCTGTGTCAGCGAACAGGACGTGATTTCGGGACCTGTCCACGGCAAGATTGATCTTGATGGAGGCCATAGTCAATGCGGAGTCCTAGAGGTCAAGCGACAGAATTCAGTTGGTTCACGACGTGTTTGAAGTTTCCTCGTAAAGAAAAGGTACCTGAGTTTTATAACCAATAATCCATCCACCACCACACCCACCACCGCAATAGGTGGTGCTACACTGCAAATGCAAATGCAAATGCAAAGGGTTGTCTTGCCACCAGCCGCTGCACCTGCACAAAGCTCCACACCCACACCCACACTACTGAGCAAACAAATGATGGATACAGATTTCCAGCATCCTGCCTTCTTCCTCAAAGACCCCAAGCCCGAACCACCTCAACCTCTCGACATGGATGTGCTTGGACCTGTTGACAGAGGCGTTCACACCGCGCCAACGACGGAGGCGCCCGTTGGACGATCGGGTTTTCACGCGAGTCTGCATGAGGCCACGCCGTTAAGCCGACGTGGCGAGCATGCCCGGTTTTATTATATCCGCCCCATATTTGGGCTGAATATGAGGGGTGCGGGTTAACCCGGACGTTTGTGGCCCATTTGAGGAGTCCGGCTAGCTCGAATTTTTGTGATCGGTCAGTGACTGGACGATCTGTCCGGACATTTGAGGCGGATTGGAGGGGCCGAGTGTAGATGCTTTAGTAAGTCATCTCATCAGTTAGTGTTGATGATGCAAGCGCCAAGAGTTCATTCAATTCACACACCGTCACATCAAGGGAAAATAAATTTCACAAACATCCCACACATGTACATCAAGAACCAGTCCTAAATTAGACCAAAACACGCGCATCTCTCCATAGACCAAAGATTGTCAACTCTTCACGCTTTTCTTCCACAACGTGACAAGATCTTGTTTATCACACCTTGCAATTTAACTATCTTTGTATCAGCGATCCATCGTACACCTCTTGGCTCTTGCATGTATAAATGACCCTTCATTTCTGCACCACCTACGACATTCCTGCGCCACCTACACAGGCCATCAGGCAGAGAAGTAAGATGGCCCGGTCCTGGTCGTGCATGGCGCTGCTCGTCCTCGCCCTCTCCGCGCAGCTCGGCGCGTCCGACCTGTCGACGGGCTACTACAGCAACAGCTGCCCCAACCTGGAGAGCATCGTGCGCGGCGTGGTGACGCAGAAGATGGACGACACCATCCGCACCATCGGCTCCACCATCCGCCTCTTCTTCCACGACTGCTTCGTCGAGGTACGTTCGTCGCACGCAGTAACACTTGCACTGATGCTTTTTATATCCGTGTTCTCAAAATTTATAGTCATCGAGTGGTTGATCTATGTGTGTGTATGCGGTGGTACGTACGTGCAGGGTTGCGACGCGTCGGTGCTGATCCGGTCGACGCCGGGGAACCCGACGGAGATGGACACCGACGACAACAAGTCCCTGGCGTTCGAGGGCTACGAGACGGTGAGGATCGCCAAGGAGGCTGTAGAGGCCGCGTGCCCCAACCTGGTGTCCTGCGCCGACATACTCACCATCGCCACACGAGACGCCATCGCCCTGGTAACACATCTACTACACGCACGCCTTAATTACAAAGCACACGTCTGTACGCCTGAACCTGAATTAAGTGCATGTTTGTGTTGCCTACAGAGCGGCGGGCCGTTCTACCCGGTGGAACTGGGGAGGCTGGACGGGCTGAGCTCCACGGCCAGCAGCGTGGCCGGCAAGCTGCCGCAGGCCACCAGCACCCTCAACCAGATGGTCGCCATGTTCAGAGCGCATGGGCTCACCATGTCCGACATCGTCGCCCTCTCAGGTGAACCACGCACGCCTCCTAACCGTACCTACCTGCGCCGCCTGGATGTACTCCTACTAACATGACAGTTCATGGCTGGTGGGCGTGCAGCGGCGCACACCGTGGGGCTCGCGCACTGCGGCAAGTTCAGGGACCGGGTGTACGGCAGCCCGGCGGACGCCACGCTGAACCCCAAGTACGCGGCGTTCCTGAGGACCAAGTGCCCCGCCGACGGCTCGTCGGACCCGCCGGTGCTCATGGACCAGGCCACGCCGACGCTCTTCGACAACCAGTACTACCGGAACCTGCAGAACGGCGGCGGCCTGCTCGCCTCCGACCAGGTCCTCTACAACGACAACCGCACGCGCCCCCTCGTCAACTCGTGGGCCAACAACACGGCCGCCTTCAGCCGGGGCTTCGTCGACGCCATCGTCAAGTTCGGCCGCGTCGGGGTTAAGTCTGGCAGCGACGGGAACATACGCAAGCAGTGCGACGTCTTCAACTGATGACGAGAGGGATCGAGAAGACGAGAAATGCATAATCCACCGGGATTGCTACGCTCAGCGAGGGGAGGAGGAGGAGGGGGAGGGGAGGGAGGGAGGAGGAGGAGGACGGGCGGCCGGGAGGAGGAGGAGGGGGAGGGGAGGGAGGGAGGAGGAGGAGGAGGACGGGCGGCCAGCCGGGAGGAGGGGGAGGGGGAGGGGGAGGGGAGGATGGGCGGCCGGGAGGAGGAGGAGGAGAGGACGGGCGGCCGGGAGGAGGAGGAGGAGGGGGAGGGGAGGGAGGGCTGCAAAGGACTGCGGGTTTATTTAGAAGAAACGAAAGGGTGTTTTCGCAAACATGCACGACGGACGAAACGTTTTCCTCACTTAAGAAAGGACTGCGGGTTGATTAACTGAAAACGGAGGGACTTTTTTACAAAAACGCCATGACGGACAGAAAAAGCACTACGTGCTTTATTATTAGGGGAGAATCTCCTTCGTGACTGACCCAAATGTGTTTTTGTTCCATGAGCCCAATCTCTTTGAGACCCTTCTTAATTTCGCTCTTAGCTGTTGTAGATCCTTCGCTTGTCCATCCTCAACCCAGCTCGACGATATTGTCTCTTGCCATGACTCGTGAGTTTCCCACATCACCTCATATTTAAAATCCCGATACTTTAGGGGACTTGAAACTCCCTTAAGTTCTAGTAAAATAGGGTTGTGATCTGAATTTGATGCTGTGAGGTGTCGTAAGTGAGCATCCGGGAACATCTCACTCCAATCTGAGTTAGCTAGGGCTCGGTCCAAACGCACCTGCGTATAAGTGCCACCAGTCACTTTCTTTTCAAAAGTCCATAACTTCCCCTGGAAGCGTATATCCATCAACATGCACATGTCCACCGCATCTCAGAGCAGTTGTATCCGAGCATTACTCCTCTGTCCTATACCCTCTTGTTCCTCCGGACGTAGCACCTCATTAAAATCTCCCATACACACCCAGGGTAGATTACTGAGTGAGTGTATACCCTTAAGAATATCCCAACCACTGTAATGAAGGTGGGTTTGCGCGTCTCCATAGAACAGTGTTGCTCTCCACTGCGGTTGACCTGGTTCCTCCACAATGCAATCAATGTGATAAAAAGAATAACCAAGGATATCAATCTTTATTAGATCATTCCAAAACAATCCTGGACTACCACTTCTACCTTGACTACTTACAGCATAGCCATTATCATATCCAATACTCCCTGCTAAGTTTTCTACCCTTAATCTATCAATCTGTGTTTCAACAATACAAAATAGGGTAGGGGCAAAATTCTTCACGAGGTCGCGAAGCTTTCGAACTTTCGCAGCGTTGCCCGCACCACGGTAGTTCCAACTTAAGATACTCATTGTGCCCGGCGGTACTCCCCATGGGAGCCCGACGATCTTTCATCCGAAGTGTCTGTGTTGTTGAAATCAAGTTTGTTTCCACCAACCGTTCCCATGTTGCCTATCTTCTTCTCCTTTGCTGCATTTTTTGGCCTCTTACTATCCTTCCTATGGGAAACATACACTGGTGGGAGAGGAGGAACCAGGGGCGTATCTCCCCTGACCACAAGATCCAGGTGGTTGTGCAGTTCATCATCCCCTTTTTCTTCTGTTGATGTGCTAGGACGATTTTGAACCGAGGTCCGTTTGAGAGATTGCAGCGTGTCAGCATTTGTGAGCACCATCGATGCGAGGTGCTGCAAGACTTCATAGGCTTGATCCTCTTCTGGGTTCCAGCCTGCAGGAGCTGTGTGGGTCTGCTGCGCATTAAAGCGCCAGCTCTGGGAAGAATCATAGTGAGTTCGACTCCTGCCACGGCCTCCTGACCAGGCATTCCCTCTCCCCCTCTGGGACGAGCTCCCCCGGCCAAAAGGCCTAGAGCGTATACTGTCAACAAAAAGAAACTCTCCCCTCAAAGGATGTCACTCACATCACGTTCACCTTTGCCGCATTCCTCATGCCAGTGGCCGAACTCCCCACAATGGAAACAGAAAGTCGGGAGCTTCTCATACTTAACTTGGTACATTACCCTCTCGTTTCCCTTCTTTGCCGTGACAAATCTCTTGATCTTTGCATTGATATCTATCTTCACTTTTACTCTAACAAATTCTCCAAAAAACCCTGTTGGTAGCTTCAACTGAACTTCTTCCACGTCGCCTATCCGAGATGCTAGACCTCTAACTGCCGGTTCTATCAGGAACTTGTCTGGCAGCCTGTGAATCTGAGCCCATACAACCAACTTATCCAGTTTGAACGAATCAGGGTTTTTGAAGCCATCATATTCCTGTATAATCACCACTCGATCACGAATCAGCCATGGTCCTTCAGACATCGCTTTGTTCCAGTCCCCGAGACAGCCAAACTACGCCGTGAATAAGTTCTCTCTGATCTTCGGCCATACTACAGGTTTTGCGGGATTCCAAGCCGCCCTCATGTCTCCATACAACGCGTTCGGGTTGAAAGTTTTTGGTGTGTGTACCCTGGCAATCACGTGTTGGGGCAGGCCTAGCTAGCGCTCTTTCTCTCTGCGGATGGAGGTAGAAGAAGGAGCAAGAGACAACAGAAGTTTTCCGGCGACGAACGCCTAGCCGCACGTACGGCTCAATCTTTTCTTTCTTCTCACACCGGCTCGCCCACTGGCAGCAATACATAACGGAGAGCCTTATACGCACGGCAAACGTGCCCTCCACTTTGCCGCTCGATCCGGCCGCGCGCACGACGCGCACAAACGCGCTTCACGCGGCTCATTCTATCCGATCGTAACAACAGCTACTGCATGCACAACTCCTCCAGCTACGTACGCGGTAAGCTAACAAACTCCAACTCACGCACTACTAACAACCTGGCCAGGTGCCCAACTAACGACGCTAACATGCAGCCTAGCCAGAGCAGACTCAAAGTCGCATGCAGCTGCAGCACTCCTGCACATACAAACGCCACGACGGCCAGCACACCCAGTGCGCGCGCACACACTGGTCTCCACTGCTGCGTCGTGTTTTATTTTCCTAACAATCTCCCCCTAATACACGACCTACAGCAGTGCAGGTCCGTCGTCGTCGATGTCGGCAAAGAGAGCCTTCTCTTCCGTCGCCTTCTTTGGCTTCCAGCAGTCGCGGGAGAAATGCCCACGCACACCGCAGTTGTAGCACCGACCACGCCGCCTTCCTCTGCTGCCCGACGCCGTGCTGCCCGCGTCAACATCGTCGTTGTCGAACTTGCCGCCTTGCTGACGTTGCCGCGTCTCCCATTGAGCCGCCGTGAGCATGAGCTGGTCGCCGCCTCGTCCGCCGCTGTCCTGAGTGCGCCGCCTCGTCCGCTCCTCGAACGCCTTCAGCCGCCCAAGCGCCTCCTCGAACGGCATGTCGTCGACGTCGCAGAACTGCTCAATTCCGGCCACCGCTGCATACAGCCGGTCCGGCACGGTGTCGAGCAGTTTCTTCACCATTGTCGCGTCGTCGAGCGTTGCTCCGAGGGCCGCGTACCTTGCCGCCATGCCGCTGATCCTCCCGGCGTACGCGTCCAGCTCGTCGCCGTCCTCCATGCGCATGCGATCGAACTCGCCGCGGAGAGTAGAGAGCCGCGCCGCCCTCACCCGGTCTGCGCCGACGAACCGCGTCTTGAGGCTCGCCCACAGCTCTGCCGCCGTCTTCTTCGACGACACCTGCAGCAGGATGTCTTCGGAGAGCGCTCCGAGGAGGTATGCCCTCGCCGGCTTGTCCTTCTTCGCGATGACCGCCGCCGCCGAGTCCTCCGCCGAAACCACCGCTTCCCACAGCCCTTGCGCGTCGAGGTTCGCCTCCACCTTGATCGCCCACACGGTGTAGTTGTCACCGGTGAGCATCGGCACGGGGAGCGACACCGTGCTCCCTCCGGCGCCGTACGGGACGATGGACATGGTCGACGTAGTGGATCGCAACAAAGCTCTGTATACCAAATGTTGGGGCAGGCCTAGCTAGCTCTCTCTCTCTCTCTGCGGATGGAGGTAGAAGAAGGAGCAAGAGACAACAGAAGTTTTCCGGCGACGAACGCCTAGCCGCACGTACGGCTCAATCTTTTCTTTCTTCTCACACCGGCTCGCCCACTGGCAGCAATACATAACGGAGAGCCTTATACGCACGGCAAACGTGCTCTCCACTCTGCCGCTCGATCCGGCCGCGCGCACGACGCGCACAAACGCGCTCTACGCAGCTCATTCTATCCGATCGTAACAGCAGCTACTGCATGCACAACTCCTCCAGCTACGTACGCGGTAAGCTAACAAACTTCAACTCACGCACTACTAACAACCTGGCCAGGTGCCCAACTAACGACGCTAACATGCAGCCTAGCCAGAGCAGACTCAAAGTCGCATGCAGCTGCAGCACTCCTGCACATACAAACGCCACGACGGCCAGCACACCCAGTGCGCGCGCACACACTGGTCTCCACTGCTGGGTCGTGTTTTATTTTCCTAACATCACGAGCCACTTCGCTGGTTCATCCATGTCCGGGATTTCTTCTTTCCAAACAAACTCATGTGCCTCCTCTTCCTGCAGGGTCATCCTTGCCAGAAGCTCCTGTGTCGAGATCATCAATCGCTAGATCGGATCGTCGACTATCGTAGAAAGAATTCCGGCGATGGCCGCCGGAAGATAGAAAAACCCTAGGGTTTATTGCCTCGGGGAACGTAGTGCCCCGACCCCCAGCGATTTTAGTGGTAGCCTCGTGCCGGCGATGAGAATCACCGCCAGAGACCAGAGTAGAAGAAACCCTAAACAACACGGTAGTTTTTTTTAGCAAATACAAGAGGATGGGTACGGGGTGCGCTCGTATATATGCAGCTAATGTTCGCTGGGTAGAAAAATTGGAAAGAGAGCATAGGTCCAGCCCCCAGCCCATTTTACTCCAAACAATACGCCGACCCAGCCCACTAAGAGTCCACTTGCTTAAAAGAAAAAAAGCCCACCAAGAGTCCAGCGCGAAAAAAACTCTCTCATAAAAAAAACCCTTCCGAAACCAAACCCTAGCCCTCTCCGCCTTGATCTACAGTGCTTCCGCGCCTCCGCCTCCCACGCCTCCATTCTCCGCGAGATCCGAGCCTACTCCGCTCCGCCGACGCAACTCAAGGCAAGGTAAGATCTACCTGATCGAATTTCTCTCCGAGTTGGCATTGCATCCCGGCGACCAGCGCTCTCGGCCCCGCCGCCTCGTCGCGCGCCAGCCACCGCCGTGTCCCAGCCCTAGCCGCCGACGAGAGGACGGGCGCCACCCCGATTCCGTGGGATCTCGCGGACTCTATGCATAGCTGACCTGTCGTGTTTGGTCGCGCCGTTGCTCGTTCTATCTCACGATTCCTGAATTCAGTTGGTTTGTGTTCAGGTGATAGGTATAGATCTATGCTCATCGACGCCAACTTAGGTTTAACTGCTTCTGATGAGCTAATGTTTGTCCTGAGGTTTGATTGATCCATCTGAATCGGTCCGTATGCATGGTTCTGCTATTCCGCTAGGGTCAATTGCGTGTTCTGAGGATACAAGTTATTATTCTTTCTGCCAGCCTGTGGTTCAATTAAACTCCGTTTGCATTCTTCTGTAGTTTGTTCTGATTGTAATTCTTTCTCTACCTGTATTACTTTTGCAGAGCTTTGAATCTAGTTGAAGGAAAACAAACAAACAACAGCCATGGCATCTCGTTTTTGGGGACAGGTACTGAGTCGCCGACTCCAATTCTTTGTTTCATCCTTATATACAGTAACTAATATGTATAAATTTCATCCTTGTCAAATGCATTAATACCTTTATCTTCGTTCTGTTCCACCCAATATCAGGGAGACAGTGACTCTGAGGAGGAGGTGGACGAGATTGAGTCAGAACAAGGGAGCGATAGTGAAAAATCAGAAGCTGGTGATGGGGGTCGTGATGTGTCCAAGAACCGCTATTTGTATACAGAGGACAGTGACGACTCTGATACTGAGAGCCATCGTGTGATTCGCTCGTTGAAGGACAAGCGCAATGATGAGATGAAAGCTACTGCCGACCAGATGCGCAATGCAATGAAGATCAATGACTGGCTTAGCTTGCAAGAGAGCTTTGACAAGCTCAATAAGCAGCTTGAGAAGGTTGTTCGTGTCAATGAATCTACCAAAATTCCAAATAGGTACATCACAACTCTTGTATTACTGGAGGACTTCCTTGCTGAGGCTCTTGCAAAAAAGGAACCCAAGATGAAGATGAGCAGTAGCAATTTCAAGGCACTCGGTGCAGTGAGACAAAAACTTAGGAAGAACAATAAGCAGTATGTAGACCTGATCCAGAAGTGCAGAGATAATCCAGAGAGTTTTGAAGATGACATTGCAGATGACAAGGTTTTGGGTGATGACAGTAGTGATGATGGTACTGACGTAGATATTGTGGATCCTGAACCAGGTGACAGTACCGATGACAATAAGAGTAATCCGGGTGGATCCTGGGAAAAGAAGTTGAGCAAGAAAGATAAGACTATGGACAAACAGTTCTTGAAAGACCCCAGTGAGATTACATGGGATATTGTTGATAAAAAGCTTAAGGAGATTGTGGCGTCGAGGGGTAAGAAGGGCACTGGGAGAATTGAGCGTGTGGAGAAGCTAACCTTTTTGACTCGTGTGGCAAAAACTCCTGCCCAGAAGCTTGAAGTTCTTTTTCATGTGATTTCTGCTCAGTTTGATGTCAATCCTAGCTTACTTGGTCATATGCCGATCAACGTGTGGAAGAAGTGTGTTGATAATATGCTTCTTGTGCTTGATATACTGCAACAATATCCTAATATTGTTGTAGACACCTCAGTGGAGCCTGATGATAAGGAAACTCAGAAGGGTGCTGACTACGATGGAACGATCCATGTTACAGGTGACCTTGTTGCGTTTCTGGAGAGAATTGACTCTGAATTTTTCAAGAGTTTACAGTGCAGCGATCCATATACAAAAGATTATGTGCAGAGGCTTAGAGATGAACCCTTGTTTTTGGTGGTTGCACAGAATGTCCAAGATTACCAAGAAAGGGTTCAGAACTTTAAGGCTGCTGCGAAGGTTGCATTGCGTCGTGTTGAACTAGTCTACTACAAACCTCAAGAAGTGTATGATGCAATGAGGAAACTGGCTGAGCAGACCGAACTTAGCATGGATGATGGAGATACTGAGGCTGGTGAAGAGCATCAAAAAGCTGATGACAATAGGGGACCACCACCATTTGTTGTGATTCCAGAGGTCGTGCCTAGGAAGCCTACTTTCCCACCAAGCAACAGAGAATTGATGGATGATCTGATGTCTCTTATTTACAAGTATGGAGATGAAAGGACCAAAGCCCGAGGAATGCTGTGTCAGATATATCACTATGCAATCTCTGATGAATTTTCAGTGGCTCGTGACTTGACCTTAATGAGTCATTTACAAGATGGGGTTCAACTTATGGACATATCATCACAGATTTTATACAACAGGGTCATGGCCCAACTGGGGTTATGTGCTTTCAGGGCTGGTTTTATTGCTGAAGCTCATGGTTGCCTGTCTGAGCTATATTCATTTGGGAGAGTAAAAGAGTTGCTTGCGCAAGGGGTACAGCAAAGCCGATACAATGACAAAACTCCTGAACAGGTGAAATTTCTAGAACACACCCTTTCTTTGTCCCTTATTTGGGTAGCCACACACTGGCCAGTATGTTGTCACCTAGTCCTGCATAAAGCATTCATAGTTGGAAAAGTGCCACTATTGAGTTATTTCTGTACTAGAACAAGTCTGTTTACAGAATTCTTCGATGACTTTCTATTCATGCATTTATTTGTTATTTCATTATACTTGCTACTCCTCGTTCTTTTTGAATTTTCAAATACTTGAATCCTGATTCTACACAAAATAACTCTGATGTTTCATCCATGTTGAAAAAATTATCAGCTCTTATTCTAAGTATTTCCAAGATTGATATATCCGCTCCAGTTCTTGGGTTCAGCTACAGGATTTAATATGTAAAGCTGTGCTCAGAAGATATAGTTACTTTTGTGCTAGTGATCATCACTTTTCACACTGTGGTTACTCTTATTCTTGCAGGAAAGACTTGAGAGGAGAAGGATGATGCCTTACCATATGCACATAAATCTTGAACTTTTGGAAGCCATACACTTGGTTTGTGCTATGCTAATTGAGGTCCCCAACATGGCTGCCAGTTCTTTCGATAGACGGAGGCCTATGAGCAGAACATTCCGCAGGCTTCTTGAAATTAGCGAGAGACAGACTTTTGTTGGTCCTCCGGAGACTGTGAGGGACAATGTATTGGCTGCCACAAGAGCCCTCAGTAATGGTGACTACAAGAAGGCTTTCAGTGTCATCAGTTCACTCGATACCTGGAAGCTTTTGAGGAACAAGGAGCATATTCTTGAGATGCTGAAGCTTAAGATCAAGGAAGAGGCTCTCAGAACCTATCTGTTTTCTTACTCGTCTTGCTACGAGTTCCTGAGCCTTGACCAGCTCACAACAATGTTTGACCTCAGCGAGAAACATGCTCACAGCATTGTTAGCAAGATGATGATGCATGAGGAGCTTCATGCAAGCTGGGACCAACCAACGAATTGCATCATTTTCCAGAATGTGGATCAAACTAGGCTGCAGGGACTACTCTTCCAGATGGCGGATAGGCTTTCTGTCCTTGTGGAGAGCAACGAGAGGGCGTATGAGGCTAGGACTGGTGGCGCCCTTGAGGGTGCACCGCCCAGGCGCAGGGGTGGTGATGGTCAAGACTCGTACGGTTTGGGCAAGTGGCAGGAGAACTTTATATCATCACAGGGGCGGCGAGGCCGTGGCAGGTCAGGCTACGCCGGCCGAACCGGAGGCTCTGGTCGTGGTGGTGGCTACCAAAACGACAGGTTCCAAAATGACAGGAGTGGCCAGGGACCCCGTCGAGGCTATGGTGGTGGCGGTTCACGGTTCCATGATGGAAGGGCTCGCACACAGTCCGGTATGTCGTCTAGAGGTGATGGGGGTGCACGCATGGTGAGCCTGAGCAGGTAGAGATTAGAAGGAGCATACATACAGTAGACATATCAGAGCACATCAAGTTTTGAAGCACTCCATTAGGAAAAAGAAGTTTTGAGGCACTAGTTTTCTTCCATAAATTAGAAATCCTCCACCGTTCTGAACCTGTCAGGAAACTCAAATTGAGTTTTCTGATCTGAATCTGTTTGCTATTTTTTTCTTGGTAGCTTTTGATCTGAATAAACTCAAACCTAGTTTTCTGTTTTGCATTGTGGGAGCGAGGACCATGTGCACACTCCTACATTTGACAAAAAGGTTTACCCTATGCAGTGGTACTTTTTTTGTTTAGAATGGACTTGTGGCTGATTTTGTTGCGATTTATAGCGGTTCAAGTCCTAGTTCGAGAATCCGATTCTGACAGTGAAGACAATCCACCACCTGGTATCCCAGTCTTGGTGCCAACCGAGTGTTTTGGTTTATGCTCCCTCCGGTTCTTTTTAGTACTCTGAGACAAATCTAATACACAAGGTAAAAAAAACATAAATTGATTTTTTATCCTCTGCGTGCCTGTAGGTCGATTTCTGACTTTGTGCTGTTACTGTCCAAAATGTTGAAACACGCTGCGCTAGTAGGAAAAATCGGTTCCAGACTTCCAGTGGCCGTTGTTTATTCCGGTCGAGTGCTACTTGTGTCATCCCGATTCGGTTGGCTCGCCCCGAGTTGGATATATGCCGAACAGACCTTGATGCGTGGTTGCTTATCATGTCAGCTGTTGAAACTCGTTCGCTGCAACATAAGAGTTGCGCGAACGCATCCTATCCAAACACAACCCAGCTACTGCATTGGTAGCGCCTTTTTATTCTGAAATGCTAACTGACGGACGTTCAATATTTTGGCTTCTACCAACAAACGTATTGGGTGCCGTTGGGTGTGTCAAACAGTTTGCCAGGCCAGCTTTTGAAACGCGTTTGTTACAACATAAAAGCTGCGCGTACGCATCCTATTCAAACACAACCCGCCTGCTGCATTTGCTAGCGCCTCTTAGATCCTCCACGGAGACCTAGTATTGAATCCCTGTTCATCTTTCTTTTACTAGTTAGCTTGCACGTGCAACGCATGTCATAAATTACTAATCTATATAATATATCATTAATCTTCTTAAAATTGGAGGCCTCTTATTCAATTGAGGTCATCAGTTTAGAAATGGGTCACTGATTTTGACCGGGTCAACAATCTTTCACTCAATTATTTTAGTTAGCCGTGTTTATTTTATTTCATTGAGCAATCTCTTACTCAATTATTTTAATAAACTATGCTCTTTTATTTCATGAAGAAATTAAGTATAAGATTTCGAACTTGATTTTGACTGGGTCCACAATTTTTCAAATCAATTGAAAGCAAGTGGCCTATAACAACTTACTGATCCTAGACACATTCTCATCACCTAGGAAAATATAACGCCAACAGGTGATATTATGGTACCAATACAACGCAGAAATTTTTCACACATAAAGTATGAGTTGATTAGTAGATCACGAAATCACACCGCGAAAGCCCACCAAAACATCACATTATATGAATAAAAACAAAAGACACGTCATCATCTTTGGCACTAACCAAATGGAATACTCACTCCATTCTAAAGTAAAAGACACTTCATCATCTTGCTTGTGAAGATCTGATATTGCTCAGCATATCATTCATATATACGTGTGCAGAATCGTGAAGTAAAAGCAGAGAGAAAGATTGTATAGAATCTGGCGACCCTGATGAGATGGAGACATGCAAGAACAATTTAAAAAGACAATGAACGATTTGAATGAACAAAATCTTATGCTTACATATCAGTCAAGGAAAGAGATAACTACATGGTTGCAAATTTTGTTAGAACATTGTCAATTGTGTGCTTCTGCTAATTCAGGAGATAATAGAGACTATCAATATAGCCAAACTACACCAGGCTTGTAGCATGCATTATGATTTAACAGAGACAACAAACAGAGCCAAACTAATGGTCATTAATCTCGAACCAGCATGGAGCTGGCCCCAGGGGGCTCCGCGCCACCAGGCTGCGTGCACACGCGTTGGCTCGTTTGCCGGCTCTTCACGGGCCCTCGTTTGCCAGCTCTAGACAGGAATGGTTACATAGCAAGGTTCACAAACAAAAAATATAGAGCAAGAACAAAATCTGCTACTTTCATTATGTAACATCAATCCTCTTTTATATGGATATTTA
The DNA here is from genome assembly GCF_904849725.1 of Hordeum vulgare subsp. vulgare. NCBI lineage: Eukaryota > Viridiplantae > Streptophyta > Magnoliopsida > Poales > Poaceae > Hordeum > Hordeum vulgare. The sequence continues at coordinate 535,321,895 of NC_058522.1, read as the reverse complement.
GTAGCAACCTGCCGCATGTTATGATTTTGATAGAGGCTCCAACTTGGTGAGTGGTATTCTCATTGAAAATAACCTGCAAGTCAAACAACTGTCTATGCAAATAGCAGAGTAGTTCCTTTTTCTCCAGAAGCTGGAATCATAATGTGCATCAGTACGTACAATTATCAATAATTACCTTGGCTGCATTCATAAATATTTGTACCAACTGGAAATACCACCAAGCTTTACCAACATTTAGAGAAGCATGTACCGTTGGATATAAGTTAATTCAGAGAAGCAATACCACCAACCTTTACCAACAATCAGAGAAGCATGTACTGAATATTCAGAGAATCATTTGTATAGTTGAGTCACTGTATCTTTTCTCTGGGATATAACATCTTTTACGACCAAGCTTTAGCAATGCAAATAATAGAGCAATAGCAGCACACAAGAGAAAGACACCTAAATCTTCCAATAATAGGAGGATTGATCCTGTTAATGCATGATCATAATTACATCTACATTGATATTAAAGTTGACCTGAAGTTAACATGCAGATGCAAGAATCTCTACCTAATATTACCCTCCCAACATTAATGTTACATGGTTGCATTTTCCCATCTCTGTATTTTTTTGTACAATCTAGCTAGCAAAACATGTGCAAAGGAACATACTGTTTCTGCATAATAATATTAGCAAACTTCAACCATGACGGACATATATAAATATGTGATGAGCATAAAAAATGGAAGACAAAAAAAGGTAAATTTCATGGACTAACCTTTCTTGCAATGGGAGAAGTGCTTAAATGATAAGATGTTCGAAGACATTGATAACACCGCAAGATTGGAGGTAGGAAAGTGTGTAATCAAAAGACATTGATAATTAGTGCAATTATGATAAGATGCTTTCAAATTGATTAGCCTACACAATTCTGGTATGTTTTGTTAGGATAACAATGAGAACCCAAAAATAAAGACATCAAAAATTGAGTTTACATCTAATACATGGAATAATATTGGGTACATTAGTCTGAACCCCATCTAGCGCTGCCAAAAATTGGCATGGCCAAACCAAAAGGGCATGGAGAAGATAGTTGATGGAATCACATGCACGCGCTATTTCACAATTAATTTGCATCCAGTTTCTTGGTATTTAAATTTGTAAAAGATATGTACTCCCTCTGTAAAAAGGTATAAGAGCATTTAAATAACTATTTTAGTGATCTAAACACTCATATTTTTCTTTACAGAGGGAATATTATTTAATTCAGAAAAGATATGTATTATACCGAATCAAAACATAACCACATCTATCACCCCAAAATACAAGGTTTCACCCTACCATGATAAACACGAAATATATCCTTAACTTGAAAAACTCTGCGGGAGCACAAGTTACATGTCAATATGGTTTTTGCCTTACCTTGAAAAGAATGGTAGAAGCGAACAGTTCTATGGCCATATTTTTATTTTGAGGGTACCCAGATTTTATTTCTTTGAATTAGTACTTCTAAATTTTAATGTTTTTTATAGTAACATAACATCTAATGTGTTACAAAGAAGCTTTGAGTTCTCCGACACCCACCATGCAACATATATTAATCAGTTAGTATTAATACACCATTTGTTGTTTGTGCAAGGGCAAACAGTTAAGAACCACATAGCAAAATGAAGCAAGGCTTACAACATTTCAACACGATGCCTTCTGACAAACAAATGGACCATTGCGTTTTACATCAGCTAAACTAATTAACATTATATAATCTTCCTAAATGAATTTGTTATGCATCAAAGTAAAAGCAACAAACAAAGGTTTTGAGTAGGTAAAACATGCTTGAAGAACAGTAAGAAATCAAAATGTGAGATATCTATTTATCACCTCTTGAAGCCGTCTTGAAACATGACGCCACATAATTACAAGATAGAGCTCAAGCTTCTTGACCAGTAATGCGGAAAACACAACATAGTCACACTGGAACAAGACAGATATCAATACTTAAAAGTCACTGCATGATTCCTTGTGTGTAATATGGAGATGGTCAGTTGCACATATAAACGAATTAATTGAAAGAATATGAAATAATTATACTTCAGTAAGCCTATAAAGATCGATGAGATTGAATGGATAATTAAATTTACAACCGTAGTGACCTGTGAGCTACTCCATGTATTTTTGTCATATCCGAAGACATAACTACAACAAAGATTTCATTGATTTCTCCAATTATAGAAAGAGAGCTTCACTCTGCTCTCCAAACCATATCTGATGGGCTATATTTCAAGTACCTAGTTCCTAAAATAGGCACATACATTCACAGAAGAATGCCTTTTCGTGCTACCCGGACCAGTGAAAGACAAATAAGAATGTTGTTACCTTGACAGGGTTTCAAAGAGAAGCAACTTTTTAGTTTGGTTAATGTTGGAACTTGGAGGGGCGTGTTGAAGTAGTAGTCAAAGAAATTCAGAGTGTTGCAATTGAGCAGAATAGTTGTGATTAACCGTCGAAGCCGTCCACAATTGTACTGCTGCGAGAATTTACACTATAATCACCTAACAAAGTGGAAAACAAGATTAAGACTGGTCATTACTGCTACGAAGAAGATGCTTATTTATCATGACTAATGATTAATCCTTTTCTTGTCACAAAAAATGTTGGAAAACAACAGTATACGAATGGAGCAACAAGTCCACAACACCCTGAATATTCGTCTAGAATATGTGTTTGCTGCAAAATAGACTGAGCTTCACCACCATTGATTAATGCTGCATGACGAAGAGAATCAAAAGTTTGTTGATATATACATCTGTCATCATGAATGTCCATTACTGCTAGGAAGATAATATCACACGGAAGCTGCTTCTTACTTTCAACATCAGAGGATGATTCAGGGAAAAACGAAAAACACATGAGTTAATTACCATCAATTCCTAAACCGTAATCCCCTCACAGCAGTAACAACCTATAAGAATAATTAACACAAATGACTAATATTGTGGAAAATAGAAGTCCAAGACATTAAAATACAACAATAAGTGTTATCAAAAGAAAAAATATTGCCATCGTCCCAAAATAAGTGGAGGGAGTAGATCAGACCAGCACATAGTAGACGTCCCATTTCAACTCATCTGCCCCTAATTTCACCTCCCGGTAACCAACCAATGAACCAAACGCGCACACACACAACAGATGCTTGAGTGACTACTCACTACCACACGAATCCTATAAGGGGAATGCGTTGTAGGAAGGTGAGAGGGGTGAAAGAGAAGGGTGGATGGCTCAAACGCGTACCCTGTAGCTTACAAGTGTAGGAAGACCTTGAGCCAGGACACTATTGGAAGTGAAGAATGTGTATCGGCGCCTGATTCGAGCATGACGGAGACTGCAACCAGCGATTGCTGTATATACATAATAATTTTGGTCTCTTCTTCTCGTGGTGCCCACAAACCCGTAGGTGGCTAAGCGGAGGGGCGGCGGGCGGGTGTGGGAGCGCCTAGCGGTGGCGGCTGAGCGGGAGCGGTAGCGGAGTGCAGGAGCGGGCGCATGAGCGGCGGGGCGGCCGGCGAGGGCGGGGGCGACAGGATGGACGACGGGTGCGAGCGTGCGGGAGCGAGGGCGGTGGGACGACCGACGGGAGCGAGCGTGCGGGAGCGGTGGCGGAGTGCGGAAGTGCGGGTGCGGGAGTCGTGCGGAAGTGCGTCCTGCGAGGCGAGCGGGGCGAGCGGGGGGAGGCGTGCTATTGCAACAAAAGACCTTCCAATGGCGCTAGAAATAGGCGTGTTGGCGGCACCAGGAATCCTTGTACTACGGCTACGCCTTAAGGGACTTCCTAGGCAAATATGCAAAGGATTTCCCCCGTAGCCTTGGAGCCTTGCGTTGGTGTTTCCTCGAAGCGGAAAGGGTGATGTAGCGCAGCGGTGGTAAGTAGTTCCCTCAGTTTGAGAACCAAGGTATCGATCAAGTGAAGGAGTATCACAAGTGCCTGCACAAACACAAAAAGCTTGCTCCCAACGCTATGAAGGGGTTGTCAATCCCTTATAGATTGTTCGCCAAGTGAGAACTGAAAGCAACAAAGTAACAAAGCAAAGTAAAAGCGAGAGTGGAAACGATAGGTGTGAATAGACCCTGGGTCCATAGTGTTTACTAGTGGCTTCTCTCATGAAAGCAAGTAGACGGTGGGTGAACAAATTACTGTCGAGCAATTGATAGAACCGCGCAAAGTCGGGACGTCATCTATGGCAATGATTATATCTATAGGCATCACGTCCAAAACAAGTACACCGATACTTTCTGCATCTACTACTATTACTCCACACGTCGACCGCTATCCAGCATGCATCTAGTGTATTAAGTCCAAAAGAATAGAGTAACGCCTTAAGCAAGATGACATGATGTAGATGGACAATCTCATATCTACGACAAAGCCCACCTTGTTACCCTTGATGGCAACTACACGATGTATGCCTTGCTGCCCCTACTGTCACTGGGAAAGGTCACCACACGGTAAGAACCCAAAACCAAGCACTTCTCCCATTGCAAGAATCATAGATCTAGTTGGCCAAACAAAACCCAAGGCTCAGAGAGACTTACAAGGTTATCAAATCATGCATATAAGAAATCAGCAAAGACTCAAATATATATCTTAGATAATCTGATCACAAATCCACAATTCATCGGATCTCGACAAACACACCGCCAAAGAGGATTACATCGGATAGATCTCCATGAAGATCATGGAGAACTTTGTATTGAAGATCCAAGAGAGAGAAGAAGCCATCTAGCTACTAACTACGGACCCGTAGGTCTGAAGTGAACTACTCACAAGTCATTGGAGGGGCGATGATGTTGATGTAGAAGCCCTCCAACTCCAAAGTCCCCTTCGGCAGGGCACCGGGAAGGGTCTCCAGATGAGATCTCGCGGAAACGGAAGCTTGCGGCGGCGGAAAAATATTTTCGTGGATCCCTTGATTTTTTTCTGTATTTTAGGGAATATATAGACGAAGGATCTAGGTCACAGGGGCACGAGGGAGGCCACAAGCCTACCATCCGCCGCCCCCTGGTGGCGGATTGGGGTCTTGTGGGCCCCCTGTTGCCCTCCTGGCTTGGCCCTCAAGCCCCATGATCTTCTTCCATTCGGGAAAAAATCATTTAGGGGATTTTATTCCGTTTGGACTCCGTTCCAAAATCAAATCTGAAAAGAGCCAAAAACACAGAAAAAACAGGAACTGGCACTTGGCACTGAATTAATAAGTTAGTCCCAAAAAAGATATAAAAGGTACATAAAACATCCAAAGATGACAAGATAACAGCATGAAACCATCAAAAATTATTGATACGTTTGAGACGTATCAAGCATCCCCAAGCTTAACTCCTGCTCGTCCTCGAGTAGGGAAGTTATAAAGAATGAATTTTTGATGCTTCATGCTACCTAGCATAGATGTCCTTTGTAACTCCTCTTATGTGACGTGAATGTTCAGATCCATTAGATTCAAAACAATAGTTTGCTATTGACGTGGAAAAATAATAATTCAAGCAAACTAGCAAGGTAATCATGAACTTTCAAAATAACAAGGCCAAAAGAAAGTTATCCCTACAAAAGCATATAGTCTGGCTATGCTCTATCATCATTGCACAACGAATTTAAATCATGCACAACCCCGGTATTGGCCAAGTAATTGTTTCACACCTTTACTTTCTCAAACCTTTTCAACTCTCACGCAATACATGAGCGTGAGCCATGATTTTAGCACTATAAGTGGTGTGGAGTGTGGTGGAGGTTGCAAAAAAAGAGGAGAAGATGGTCACATTAACTAGGCATATCAATGAGCTGTGGAGATGCTCATCAATAGATATCAATGTGAATGAGTAGGGATTTCCATACAAATGATGCACTAGAGCTAAGAGTATGTGAAAGCTCTTAAAGAAAACTAGTGGGTGTGCATCCAACTTGCTTGCTCATGAAGACCTAAGGCAATTTTGAGGAAGCCTATCCTTGGAATATACAAGCCAAGTTATATAATTAAAATTTCACACTAGCTATATGGTGGTGACAAAACGAGAGACTCTCAATCATGAAGATCATTGTGCTTAATATGCACAAGTGTGGAAAGGTGGTAGCATTGTCCCTTCTCTCTTTTTCTCTCATATTTTTTATGGTGGGCTCTTTGGCCTCTTTTTTTTGGTGGGCTCTTTGGCCTCTTTTTTTTGGTGGGCATCTTTGGCCTCTTTTATTTCCTCACATGGGACAATGCTCCATTAATGATGATCATCACACTTTCAACTCCAAACTTAGAGCAATGATGACTCTATATGGAATGCCTTCGGTAGTGTACCGTGACAAAGATCTAGCATGGCATAGACATTAACGGAAACATCATGCTAGCTATCTTACGATCATGCAATTGCAATGTAGACGTGGTGGCACATGTCATGGTGGTAGTTGCATGGCAATATATCTCGGAAAGACTTTGAAAAAGCCATAGTAGGTAGGTATGGTGGCTGTTTTGAGGGAGGCTAATGGTGGGTTTTGTGCACCGGCGAAAGTTGCACGGCACTAAGAAGATAGTGATGGTGGAAGGTGAAAGTGCATCTAAACCATGGACTCCACATTAGTCATGAAGAACTCATATACTTGTTGCAAAAGTTTTATTAGTAATCGAAACAAAGCATTCAATGCATACTCCTAGGGGAAGGGTTGGTAGGTATAAACCATCGCGTGATCCCGACCGCCACACAAAGGATGACAATCAATAGACTAATCATGCTCAGATTTCATCACATAGCGGTTCACCATACGTGCATGCTACAGGAATCACTAACTTCAACACAAGTATTTCTAGATCCACAACACCTTACTAGCATGACTTCAATATTACCAAACCACTACTCAAAACTAATTGAGATGAATCAAACTTCTCTAACTATTCAATGCACATGAAGGTGGAAGTTTTCGTATCCCCTTGTATAACTACCCCTTCTGAGACTACTTTCAAAGCGTAGATCAACTACCAAGCCATGCACCGCTGTGCTCTAAAACATATAACTGAAGCACACAGAGCAAAAGTATCTAGCTCAAAAGATATAAGTGAAGCACATGTGAGCTGAATTGTCTACCAAAAGATATAAGTGAAGCTCGACAAAATCACGGTGAGTGCTTGTCTCTCTCTAGGTGTGCAGCCAGGATGATTGTGACACAACAAAAATAAAATACTCCTACGATACAAGACTCTCCAAGCAAAAACACATAACATGTGGTGAATAAAAATATAGCCCCAAGTAACGTTACCGATGGATTGAAGACGAGAGAGGGGATGCCTTCCCGGGGCATCCCCAAGCTTAGGCTGTTACGACATCCTTGAATATCTTGGGGTGCCTTGGGAATCCCCAAGCTTGAGCTCTTGCCACTCTTTATCTCTTTGTCCATAAGAACTTCACCCAAAATTTGAAAACTTCACAACACGAAACTTAAACAGAAACTCGTGATAACATTAGTATGAGAAAGCAAACCACCACTTCCTTAGGTACTGTAGCAAACTTAAATTCTACTTATGTTGATGTTGGGTTACTGTATTTTCAATCTTCCATGGCTAATACCCCCCGATACTATCCATAGTTTCATCAAAATAAGCAACCAACACAACAAAAAACAGAATCTGTTAACAGCAGACCAGTCTGTAGCAATCTGTATATTTCGTATACTTCTGGTACTTCAAAAATTCTGAAAAATTACGAAAGTCTGAAGAATTTGCGTAGAAATCAGCATAAAAAAGAATCAACTCAAAATCTCTTACAGAAAAAAATGCAAATTCTTTTCGTGAGCAGAAAGTTTCTATCTTTTCCAGCATGACCAAACGATCATCCCCAAGACTAATCATAACGGTTTTGCTTGGCACAAACGCAAAAAGAAACACAAAAAACACAATCATAACAGGATTATGAAGTGTGGAAAACACAAAACAGAAAGAAAAAGGATAGATTCGTTGGGTTGCCTCCCAACAAGCGCTATTGTTTAACGACCTTAGCTAGGCATTGACAAATCAATGATGCTCACACAAAGGACAAGAATTGAAGCATAACGAGAGCATCATAAAGCATGTGAAAATCAAATCTAAGTCTAACATACTTCCTATGCATAGGCATTTTATAGGAAAACAGATTGTCAAGACAACCAATAGTTGCCATAAGCAAGGAAGAAGATAGAGACAAGAGTAATCACAACATAACGAGAGGTAATTTGGTAACATGAAAGTTTCTACCACAATATTTTCCCCTCTCATAGTAATTACATGTGAGATCATATTCAAATTCAACAATATAGCTATCCCATAGGATATTATTTTCATGATCCACATGCATGCAAAGTTGACGCTCTTCAAAAATAGTGGGATTATCATCAACTAAAGTCATGACTTCTCCAAACCCACTTTCAATATTATTGCAAATATCATATTCATTATGAGGTTTGAAATTTTTTTCAAGATCATAAGAAAGATCATCACCCCAATCATGATTATTGCAACAAGTAAAGGACATAGCAAGACTAGCATCCCCAGGCTTAGGGTTTTGCATATTTTTAGCATGATTGTCACTAATAGGATTTATAGTGAAACCATTGCAATCATGCTTTTCATCCAAGGAGCCCTCGTGAATCACTTCATGAATTTCGTCATCACGATTTTTAGATTCACGCATCTCAAGCAAAACTCCATAAAGAAAGTCAAGTGCACTCAACTCACTAGCAATTGGTTCCACATAAGTGGATCTCTTAACGAGATTAGCAAGTGGGTGAGGATCCATATCAATGGATTTTTAGCAAGCAAAGATGCAAGCTAAAAGAAGGCACATGGTAACACAAGCAAACAGAAAGCAAGCGGAAGAAGGGCGAACGGAAAAGGCAAAAGAAAACGGCAAACGTGAAGTGGGGGAGAGGAAAACGAGAGGCAACTGGCAAAAAAGTAAATGCATGAGATGAGTTTGTGAGACCTACTTGGATAGATCTCTCCTTCCCTGGCAACGGCGCCAGAAATACTTTTGCTACTGCAACAAAAGACCTTCCAATGGCACCAGAAATAGGGGTGTTGACGGCACCAGGAATCCTTCTACCACGGCTACGCCTTAAGGGACTTCCTAGGCAAATATGCAAAGGATTTCCCCCGTGGCCTTGGAGCCTTGCGTTGGTGTTCCCTCGAAGCGGAAAGGATGATGTAGCGCAGCGGTGGTAAGTATTTCCCTCGGTTTGAGAACCAAGGTATCGATCCAGTGAAGGAGTATCACAAGTGCCTGCACAAACACAAAAAGCCTGTTCCCAACGCTATGAAGGGGTTGTCAATCCCTTATAGATTGTTCGCCAAGTGAGAACTGAAAGCAACAAAGTAACAAAGCAAAGTAAAAGCGAGAGTGGAAACGATAGGTGTGAATAGACCCGGGGGCCGTAGTGTTTACTAGTGGCTTCTCTCATGAAAGCAAGTAGACGGTGCGTGAACAAATTACTGTTGAGCAATTGATAGAACCGCGCAAAGTCGTGACATCATATATGGCAATGATTATATCTATAGGCATCACGTCCAAAACAAGTAGACCGATACTTTCTGCATCTACTACTATTACTCCACACGTCGACCGCTATCGAGCATGCATCTAGTGTATTAAGTCCAAAAGAACAGAGTAACGCCTTAAGCAAGATGACATGATGTCGATGGACAATCTCATATCTACGACAAAGCCCACCTTATTACCCTTGATGGCAACTACACGATGTGTGCCTTGCTGCCCCTACTGTCACTGGGAAAGGTCACCACACGGTAAGAACCCAAAACCAAGCACTTCTCCCATTGCAAGAATCATAGATCTAGTTGGCCAAACAAAACCCAAGACTCGGAGAGGCTTACAAGGTTATCAAATCATGCATATAAGAAATCAGCAAAGACTCAAATATATATATCATAGATAATCTGATCACAAATCCACAATTCATCGGATCTCGACAAACACACCGCCAAAGAGGATTACATCGGATAGATCCCCATGAAGATCATGGAGAACTTTGTATTGAAGATCCAAGAGAGAGAAGAAACCATCTAGCTACTAACTACGGACCCGTAGGTCTGAAGTGAACTACTCACGAGTCATTGGAGGGGCGATGATGTTGATGTAGAAGCCCTCCAACTCCAAAGTCCCCTCCGACAGGGCACCAGGAAGGGTCTCCAGATGAAATCTCGCGGAAACGGAAGCTTGCGGCGGCGGAAAAGTATTTTCATCGATCCCTTGATTTTTTTTCTGTATTTTAGGGAATATATATGTTGGAATTATGCCCTAGAGGCAATAATAAATGTATAGTTATTATTATAATTCCTGTATCAAGATAATAGTTTATTATCCATGCTATAATTGTATTGAATGAAGACTCATTTACATGTGTGGATACATAGACAAAACACCGTCCCTAGCATGCCTCTAGTTGGCTAGCCAGTTGATCTATGATAGTCAGTGTCTTCTGATTATGAACAAGGTGTTGTTGCTTGATAACTGGATCACGTCATTGGGAGAATCACGTGATGGACTAGACCCAAACTAATAGACGTAGCATGTTGATCGTGTCATTTTGTTGCTACTGTTTTCTGCGTGTCAAGTATTTATTCCTATGACCATGAGATCATATAACTCACTGACACCGGAGGAATGCTTTGTGTGTATCAAACGTCGCAATGTAACTGGGTGACTATAAAGATGCTCTACAGGTATCTCCGAAGGTGTTAGTTGAGTTAGTATGGATCAAGACTGGGATTTGTCACTCCGTGTGACGGAGAGGTATCTCGGGGCCCACTCGGTAATACAACATCACACACAAGCCTTGCAAGCAATGTAACTTAGTGTAAGTTGCGGGATCTTGTATTACGGAACGAGTAAAGAGACTTGCCGGTAAACGAGATTGAAATAGGTATGCGGATACTGACGATCGAATCTCGGGCAAGTAACATACCGAAGGACAAAGGGAATGACATACGGGATTATACGAATCCTTGGCACTGAGGTTCAAACGATAAGATCTTCATAGAATATGTAGGATCCAATATGGGCATCCAGGTCCCGCTATTGGATATTGACCGAGGAGTCTCTCGGGTCATGTCTACATAGTTCTCGAACCCGCAGGGTCTGCACACTTAAGGTTCGACGTTGTTTTATGCGTATTTGAGTTATATGGTTGGTTACCGAATGTTATTCGGAGTCCCGGATGAGATCACGGACGTCACTAGGGTTTCCGGAATGGTCCGGAAACGAAGATTGATATATAGGATGACCTCATTTGATTACCGGAAGGTTTTCGGAGTTACCGGGAATGTACCGGGAATGACGAATGGGTTCCGGGAGTTCACCGGGGGGGGGGGGGGGCAACCCACCCCGGGGAAGCCCATAGGCTTTGGGGAGACACACCAGCCCTTAGTGGGCTGGTGGGACAGCCCCAAGGGGGCCTATGCGCCTAGAGAAGTAAATCAAAGGAAAAGAAAAAAAAAGAGGGAGGAAGTGGGAAGGGAGGGGGACTCCTCCCACCAAACCAAGTCCAACTCGGTTTGGGGGGGGGAGTCCTCCCCCCCTTGGCTCGGCCGACCCCTTGAGGGTCCCTTGGACCCCAAGGCAAGGTCCCCCTCCCTCCTCCTATATATATGGAGCTTTTAGGGCAGATTTGAGACGACTTTCTCACGGCTGCCCGACCACATACCTCCATAGTTTTTCCTCTAGATCGCGTTTCTGCGGAGCTCGGGCGGAGCCCTGCTGAGACGAGGTCATCACCAACCTCCGGAGCGCCGTCACGCTGCCGGAGAACTCTTCTACCTCTCCGTCTCTCTTGCTGGATCAAGAAGGCCGAGATCATCGTCGAGCTGTACGTGTGCTGAACGCGGAGGTGCCGTCCGTTCGGTACTAGATCGTGGGACTGATCGCGGGATTGTTCGTGGGGCGGATCGAGGGACGTGAGGACGTTCCACTACATCAACCGCGTTCTCTAACGCTTCTGCTGTACGATCTACAAGGGTACGTAGATCACTCATCCCCTCTCGTAGATGGACATCACCATGATAGGTCTTCGTGCGCGTAGGAAAATTTTTGTTTCCCATGCGACGTTCCCCAACAGTGGTATCAGAGCCAGGTTCATGCGTAGATGTCTTCTCGAGTAGAACACAAAAGTTTTTGTGGGCGGTGATGTGCGTTTTGCTGCCCTCCTTAGTCTTTTCTTGATTCCGCGGTATTGTTGGATTGAAGCGGCTTGGACCGACATTACTCGTACGCTTACGAGAGACTGGTTTCATCGTTACGAGTAACCCCCTTTGCTCAAAGATGACTGGCAAGTGACGGTTTCTCCAACTTTAGTTGAATCGGATTTGACCGAGGAGGTCCTTGGATGAGGTTAAATAGCAACTCATATATCTCCGTTGTGGTGTTTGCGTAAGTAAGATGCGATCCTACTAGATACCCTTGGTCACCACGTAAAACATGCAACAACAAAATTAGAGGACGTCTAACTTGTTTTTGCAGGGTATGATTGTGATGTGATAGGGCCAACGATGTGATGTGATATATTGGATGTATGAGATGATCATGTTGTAATAGAAATATCGACTTGCACGTCGATGGTACGGCAACCGGCAGGAGCCATAGGGTTGTCTTTATACTAACATATGTGCTTGCAGATGCGTTTACTATTTTGCTAGGATGTAGCTTTAGTAGTAATAGCATAAGTAGCACGACAACCCCGATGGCAACACGTTGATGGATGATCATGGTGTGGCGCCGGTGACAAGAAGATCGTGCCGGTGCTTTGGTGATGGAGATCAAGAAGCACGAGATGATGGCCATATCATGTCACTTATGAATTGCATGTGATGTTAATCCTTTTATGCACCTTATTTTGCTTAGAATGACGGTAGCATTATGAGGTGATCTCTCACTAAAATTTCAAGACGAAATTGTGTTCTCCCCGACTGTGCACCGTTGCTACAGTTCGTCGTTTCGAGACACCACGTGATGATCGGGTGTGATAGACTCAACGTTCACATACAACGGGTGCAAAACAGTTGCGCACGCGGAACACTCGGGTCAAGCTTGACGAGCCTAGCATGTGCAGACATGGCCTCGGAACACATGAGACCGAAAGGTCAATCATGAATCATATAGTTGATATGATTAGCATAGGGATGCGTACGACTGAAACTATACTCAACTCACGTGATGATCGGACTTGGGATAGCGTAAGTGGATCATGAACCACTCAAATGACTAGAGAGATGTACTTTTTGAGTGGGAGTTTAGCATATAATTTGATTAAGTTGAACTCTAATTATCTTGAACATAGTCTAAGTCCACTTTGAATATATTTGTGTTGTAGATCATGGCTCACGCAAGTGTCATCCTGAATTTTAATACGTTCCTAGAGAAAGCTAAGTTGAAAGATGATGGAAGCAACTTTGTAGACTAGGCTCGTAATCTTAAGCTAATCTTACAAGCTGGAAAGAAGGATTATGTCCTTAATGCTGCGCTAGGAGATGAACCACCCGCTACGGTTGATCAGGATGTTAAGAACGCTTGGTTAGCGCGTAAGGGGGACTACTCAATAGTTCAATGTGCAGTCTTGTATGGCTTAGAGTCGGGACTTCAACGTCGCTTTGAGCGTCATGGAGCATTTGAGATGTTCCAGGAGTTGAAGTTTATCTTTCAGAAGAACGCCCGGATCGAGAGGTATGAGACCTCCGATAAATTCTATGCTTGCAAGATGGAGGAAAACTCGTCTGTCAGTGAACATGTGCTCAAAATGTCTGGGTACTCAAACCGTCTGGCTGAACTGGGGATTGAACTCCCGCAAGAAGCTATCACTGACAGAATCCTTCAATCACTGCCGCCAAGCTATAAAGGCTTTGTGTTGAACTACAACATGCAAGGGATGAACAAGTCTCCCGGCGAGTTGTTTGCGATGCTGAAAGTCGCAGAGTCTGAACTCCGTAAAGAGCATCAAGTGTTGATGGTGAGCAAGACCACTAGTTTCAAGAGAAACGGCAAAGGCAAGAAAGGCAATTCGAAGAAGAGCGGCAAGCCTGTTGCCAATCCGTCGAAGAAACCCAAGGCTGGACCTAAGCCTGAAACAGAGTGCTTCTATTGCAAGGGTATGGGTCACTGGAAGCGCAATTGCCCCAAGTATCTGGCAGATAAGAAGGCGGGCAAAGAAAAATCAGGTATATTTGATATACATGTTATTGATGTGTACTTAACCGGCTCTCGTAGTAGTGCCTGGGTATTCGATACCGGTTCTGTTGCTCACATTTGCAACTCGAAGCAGGAACTGCGGAATAGACGAAGGCTGGCGAAAGACGAAGTGACGATGCGCGTAGGAAACGGTTCCAAGGTTGATGCAATCGCCGTCGGCACAGTGTCACTTCAGCTACCATCGGGATTAGTGATGAACTTAAATCATTGTTATTTAGTGCCTGCGTTGAGCATGAACATTATATCTGGATCTTGTTTATTGCGAGACGGTTACTCTTTTAAGTCTGAGAATAATGGTTGTTCTATTTCTATGAGTAACATCTTTTATGGTCATGCACCGAATGTGAGAGGATTGTTCATATTGAATCTTGATAGCGATACGCATATACATAACATTGAGACCAAAAGAGTTAGAGTGAACAATGATAGCGCCATATTTTTGTGGCACTGCCGCTTGGGTCATATTGGTGTAAAGCGCATGAAGAAACTCCATGCTGATGGACTTTTGGAGTCACTTGACTTTGATTCACTTGACACGTGCGAACCATGCCTCATGGGAAAGATGACTAAGTCTCCATTCTCCGGAACAATGGAGCGTGCAAGTGACTTGTTGGAAATCATACATACCGATGTGTGTGGTCCAATGAGCGTGGAGGCACGCGGCGGATATCGTTATTTCCTCACCTTCACTGACGATTTAAGTAGATATGGTTATGTCTACTTGATGAAGCACAAGTCTGAGACATTTGAAAAGTTCAAGCAATTTCAGAGTGAAGTGGAAAATCATCGTAACAAGAAGATCAAGTTCCTACGGTCTAATCGTGGGGGTGAATATCTGAGTTTCGAGTTTGGTACTCACTTAAGACAATGTGGAATTGTTTCGCAGTTAACACCGCCTGGAACACCACAGCGTAATGGTGTGTCCGAACGTCGAAATCGTACTTTGTTAGAGATGGTGCGATCTATGATGTCTCTTACTGATTTGCCGTTATGATTTTGGGGTTATGCATTAGAAACAGGTGCATTCACTTTAAATAGGGCACCATCGAAATCCGTTGAGACGACACCATACGAACTGTGGTATGGCAAAAGGCCAAAGTTGTCGTTTCTTAAAGTTTGGGGATGTGATGCTTATGTCAAAAAGCTTCAGCCTGAAAAGCTGGAACCCAAAGCGGAAAAGTGCGTCTTCATGGTTACCCAAAAGAGACAGTTGGGTACACCTTCTATCTCAAATCCGAGGGCAAAGTGTTTGTTGCTAAGAACGGAACTTTTCTCGAGAAGGAGTTTCTCTCGAGAGAATTGAGTGGGAGGAAGATAGAACTTGACGAGGTTGTCGAACCTCTCATCCCTCTGGATGGTGGCGCAGGGCAAGGGGAAACCTCTGTCATTGCGACGCCGGTTGAGGAGGAAGTTAATGATGATGATCATGAAACTCCAGTTCAAGTTTCTGTTGAACCACGCAGGTCGACGAGATCACGCGCTGCTCCAGAGTGGTACGGTAATCCCGTCTTATCAATCATGTTGTTAGACAACAATGAACCTGCAAATTATGAAGAAGAAATTGGTGGGCCCAGATTCCAACAAATGGCTAGAAGCCATGAAATCCGAGATAGGATCCATGTATGAGAACAAAGTGTGGACTTTGGAGATACTACCTGAGGGCCGCAAGGCTATTCAGAACAAATGGATCTTTAAGAAGAAGACGGACGCTGACGGTAATGTGACCGTTTATAAAGCTCGACTTGTGGCAAAGGGTTTTTCACAAGTTCCAAGAGTTGTCTATGATGAGACCTTCTCACCCGTAGCGATGCTTAAGTCCGTCAGAATCATGTTGGCAATAGCTGCATTTTTCGATTATGAAATCTGGCAGATGGATGTCAAAACGGCGTTCCTTAACGGTTTTCTTAAGGAAGAGTTGTATATGATGCAACCCGAAGGTTTTGTCGATCCTAAAAATGCTGACAAGGTGTGCAAGCTCCATCGATCCATTTATGGACTGGTGCAAGCATCTCGGGGTTGGAACAAACGCTTTGATGAGGTGATCAAGGCATTTGGGTTTATACAAGTGGTTGGAGAATCTTGTATTTACAAGAAAGTGAGTGGGAGCTCTGTGGCGTTTCTAATATTATATGTGGATGACATATTACTGATTGGAAACAATGTAGAGCTTTTGGAGAGCATAAAAGGTTACTTTAATAAAAGTTTCTCTATGAAGGACCTATGAGAAGTTGCTTACATTCTAGGCATTAAGATCTATAGGGATAGATCAAAATGCCTGATAGGACTTTCACAAAGCACATACCTTGATAAAGTTTTGAAGAGGTTCAAAATGGAACAGTCCAAGAAAGGGTTCTTGCCAGTGTTACAAGGTACGAGATTGAGTAAGACTCAGTGCCCAGCAACTGATGAAGATAGAGAGCATATGCGCTCCGTCCCCTATGCTTCAGCCATAGGTTCTATCATGTATGCAATGCTGTGCACTAGACCGGATGTTTGCCTGGCCATAAGTATGGCAGGTAGGTTCCAGAGTAATCCAGGAGTGGATCACTGGACATCGGTCAAGAATATCCTGAAGTACCTGAAAAGGACTAAGGAGATGTTTCTCGTGTATGGAGGTGACGAAGAGCTCGCCATAAAAGGTTACGTCGATGCAAGCTTTGACACAGATCCGGACGACTCTAAGTCGCAAACCGGATACGTATTTATTCTTAATGGGGGTGCATTAAGCTGGTGCAGTTCCAAGCAAAGCGTCGTAGCAGATTCTACATGTGAAGCAGAGTACATGGCTGCCTCGGAGGCGGCTAAGGAGGGTGTCTGGATGAAGCAGTTCATGACGGATCTTGGAGTGGTGCCAAGTGCACTGGATCCAATAACCTTGTTCTGTGACAACACTGGTGCCATTGCCTTAGCAAAGGAACCACGGTTTCACAAGAAGACCAGACACATCAAACGACGCTTCAACGTCATCCGCGACTACGTCGAGGAAGAGGACGTAAATATATGCAAGGTGCACACGGATCTGAATATAGCAGACCCGCTGACTAAACCTCTTCCACGGCCAAAACATGATCGACACCAGAACTGTATGGGTGTTAGATTTATTACAATGTAATTCACATGGTGATGTGAGGGCTAGATTATTGACTCTAGTGCAAGTGGGAGACTGTTGGAATTATGCCCTAGAGGCAATAATAAATGTATAGTCATTATTATAATTCCTGTATCAAGATAATAGTTTATTATCCATGCTATAATTGTATTGAATGAAGACTCATTTACATGTGTGGATACATAGACAAAACACCGTCCCTAGCATGCCTCTAGTTGGCTAGCCAGTTGATCGATGATAGTCAGTGTCTTCTGATTATGAACAAGGTGTTGTTGCTTGATAACTGGATCACGTCATTGCGAGAATCACGTGATGGACTAGACCCAAACTAATAGACGTAGCATGTTGATCGTGTCATTTTGTTGCTACTGTTTTCTGCGTGTCAAGTATTTATTCCTATGACCATGAGATCATATAACTCACTGACACCGGAGGAATGCTTTGTGTGTATCAAACGTTGCAACGTAACTGGGTGACTATAAAGATGCTCTACAGGTATCTCCGAAGGTGTTAGTTCAGTTAGTATGGATCAAGACTGGGATTTGTCACTCCGTGTGACGGAGAGGTATCTCGGGGCCCACTCGGTAATACAACATCACACACAAGCCTTGCAAGCAATGTAACTTAGTGTAAGTTGCGGGATCTTGTATTACGGAACGAGTAAAGAGACTTGCCGGTAAACGAGATTGAAATAGGTATGCGGATACTGATGATCGAATCTCGGGCAAGTAACATACCGAAGGACAAAGGGAATGACATACGGGATTATACGAATCCTTGGCACTGAGGTTCAAACGATAAGATCTTCGTAGAATATGTAGGATCCAATATGGGCATCCAGGTCCCGCTATTGGATATTGACCGAGGAGTTTCTCGGGTCATGTCTACATAGTTCTCGAACCCGCAGGGTCTGCACACTTAAGGTTCGACGTTGTTTTATGCGTATTTGAGTTATATGGTTGGTTACCGAATGTTGTTCGGAGTCCCGGATGAGATCACGGACGTCACGAGGGTTTCTGGAATGGTCCGGAAACGAAGATTGATATATAGGATGACCTCATTTGATTACCGGAAGGTTTTCGGAGTTACCGGGAATGTACCGGGAATGACGAATGGGTTCCGGGAGTTCACCGGGGGGGGGGGGGCAACCCACCCCGGGGAAGCCCATAGGCTTTGGGGAGACACACCAGCCCTTAGTGGGCTGGTGGGACAGCCCCAAGGGGGCCTATGCGCCAAGAGAAGTAAATCAAAGGAAAAGAAAAAAAAGAGGGAGGAAGTGGGAAGGGAGGGGGACTCCTCCCACCAAACCAAGTCCAACTCGGTTTGGGGGGGGGGGAGTCCTCCCCCCCTTGGCTCGGCCGACCCCTTGAGGGTCCCTTGGACCCCAAGGCAAGGTCCCCCTCCCTCCTCCTATATATATGGAGCTTTTAGGGCAGATTTGAGACGACTTTCTCACGGCTGCCCGACCACATACCTCCATAGTTTTTCCTCTAGATCGCGTTTCTGCGGAGCTCGAGGGATCGAGGGACGTGAGGACGTTCCACTACATCAACCGCGTTCTCTAACGCTTCTGCTGTACGATCTACAAGGGTACGTAGATCACTCATCCCCTCTCGTAGATGGACATCACC
The DNA here is from genome assembly GCF_904849725.1 of Hordeum vulgare subsp. vulgare. Taxonomy (NCBI): domain Eukaryota; kingdom Viridiplantae; phylum Streptophyta; class Magnoliopsida; order Poales; family Poaceae; genus Hordeum; species Hordeum vulgare. Next base: position 535,302,923 of record NC_058522.1, on the reverse strand, counting down.
ATGATAGGTGTTCGTGCGCGTAGGAAATTTTTTGTTTCCCATGCGACGTTCCCCAACAATATAGACGAAGGATCTAGGTCAGGGGGCGCCAGGGAGGACACAAGCATGCCATCCGCTGCCCCCTTGTGGCGGATGGGGGGCTTGTGGGCCCCCTGTAGCCCTCCTGGCTTGGCCCTCAAGCCCCCTGATCTTCTTCTGTTTTGGAAAAAATCATTTCGGGGATTTTATTCCGTTTGGACTCCGTTCCAAAATCAGATCTGAAAAGAGCCAAAAACACAGAAAAAATAGGAACTGGCACTTGGCACTAAATTAATAAGTTAGTCCCAAAAAAGATATAAAAGGTACATAAAACATCCAAAGATGGCAAGATAACAGCATGAAACCATCAAATATTATAGATACGTTTGAGACGTATCAAGGCGCGGCGACCGGGAGGCACTACTAGGGAAAACCTTATACACAGAAGCTTACGAGTAGCGCTTTTCAGAAGGACGCGCTGCTGATACTTATCAGTAGCGCGTGTACAAAACAAACGGTACTACTTAACTCATAGCAGTAGCGTGTCTCCTATAAAACGCGCTACTACTATACGTGCCACACCATTTACGACAGGCTAGGTATAGTAGTAGTGCACGTCCTAAACAAGCGCTGCTGCTACTCTACTTATCTGTACCGCTAGGCACCAACCTGCGCTGCTGCTATGCCCACCTTATCCACCCCGTACGTGCGCTCCCCTCTCTATTTCTCACACTTCGCTCCATCTCAGCCCCCCGCTGCTCGCCCCTGCCGTCGCCTACCCCTCCTCCCTCTACTGCCATCACCCCCTCCTCCCTGGACTCGGTAATCCCCTCTCCTCCCTCTGCCGCCGTCACCTCCCCCTCCTCCCTCCTCCCCGCCTCACCTCCTCCGTCCACCGCCGCTCGCCGCCGCCGTCACCTCCCCCTCCTCGCCCCGCCTTCCTCCTCCTTCCTCCTTCCTCCTCCCTCCTGCAGTCGCCCCTCCTTCTCCCTCCTCCCTCCTCCATCCACAACTCCTCCTCCCTGCTACATTTTGATTTAGTAGGCTAGTTCGTATTTTCTTGTTGATATGCAACATGCATTCTTATTTAGTTAATAGTTTGTGGTATAATTTTAGGGTTTAGTTCATATGCAACATTTTGATTTAGGATAGTTTGTAGGGTTTAGTTGATATGCAACATTTTGATTTAGGATAGTTGCTAGGGTTTAGTTGATATGCAGCATTTTGATTTAGGATAGTTTCTAGGGTTTAGTTGATATGCAACATTTTGATTTAGGATAGTTTCTAGGGTTTAGTTGATATGCACCATTTTGATTTAGGATAGTTGCTAGAATGAACATGTCATATTTCTTTGTTTATTTCCTTGTGCTACCTTATATTTCAATATAATTATAATGTAGTAAGTGTTTATTAGAAATAGTTTTTTTAGTAAGTGTTTATTACAAATAGTTTAATCGGTGAGGGAGTGTCCACCATATTTGAGAGAAGAAGAATGCCGACTGTTGTCGTGGGGGTCGTTTCTTCTCCTCGTGCTAGATATTTGTTATGCACTAGGGGAAGCAGGAGTAATGACCATCATCGACGGTCGAAAAATCGGTGAGGGAGTGTCCACCATATATGAGAGAAGAAGAATCGGTGAGGGAGTGTCCACCATATATGAGATAAGAAGAATGCCGACTGTTGTCGTGGGGGTCGCTTCTCCTTCTTCTCCTTGTTCTAGATATTTGTTATGCACTAGGGGAAGTAGGAGTAGCGACCATCATCGACGGTCGAAAAATCGGTGAGGGAGTGTCCACCATACATGAGAGAAGAGTGTCCATCATATGTCGTTTATTTAAGTTCCTCAACCATATTTATTAACTAATTTACGTTGTTTATTTAAATATATTTGACAACTAATTTTTTATTGTTTAATTTCTATTTATGTCATTCTACTAGGGTTAGCACCGCCGCCTCCGGCCACCTCCGACGTCGCCCTCGGCCACCTCCGACGTCACCCCCGCACAGTACTACCACGCTCTCGCTCCCCTCTAGTTCATACTACCTCAAACTTGCAAACATGCACAATCATATTTGGTTAATTTGTCATATGATGTTGTCATGAGTGTTGATCCCCTGAACATGAGCTAATTAGTTTGTGTCATATGAACTTGGTTAATTTGTCATATGATGTTGTCATGTTATGATGTTGCCATGCAATATTCGGTTCAAACATTAAACATGAGCTAAAAAAAATTCAGAGAAATTTGTCTCGACGTCGACGATGCCCATCCCGCATCCTCGTCGTCGAGTAGGTGGTGGCCACCTGCTTGATAGGCGCCAGCATGTGCGGGACTGGGCTCCGCCGGGCTGGCACTGGGAGGTGCTACCTTCCGGGGGCCGCACCTTCGTTCGGAATACGGGTCTCATCATTGACCCAGAATTTCTTTGGTGGCGGTCGCGTGGGCCATTATCTATGACGAGGGAGCCAGCCCCCACGGAGGTGGTATGTCGTCGTGTCAGGGCGGAGGTTGAGCACGTCTATTGCTACATGGCTGCGTTGGATGCCAGGTTCTCCAATACCTGACAGGTTCTCCAGGGACATCACCCGAGCTATGATCCGGTGATGGTTCCTTATCTTTGGGTTGCCACCGCGTGCACCGTGAGGCGTCAGCTGGATTATTAGTACGAGTTATATGAGTATGAGTTATATGAGTATGAGCTATATGAGTATGATTTATATAAGTATGAGCTATATGAGTATGAACTATATGAGTATGAGTTATATGAGTATGAGTTATATGAGTATGAGCTATATGAGTATGAACTATGAGTATGAGTTGTATGAGTATGAGTCATATGAATATGAGTTATATGAGTTGTTAAATGAGTATGAGTTATATGAGTTGTTATGTGATGATGCATTCTGAATACTGTTAATATTGTCGATGATGATCCATTCTGGTAGTAAACGTTAGCAGTAGCGCTGGAAAATATTAGCAGCAGCGCTTTCTGTGGCCAAGCGCTGCTACTAAACTTACGAGTAGCGCTGCCTGTATCTGTGCTACTACTAGTTTTTAGCTGTAGCGCGATAGCAGTAGCGCGTGGACCAGTGCTACTACTACTAATATAACCAACGCTACTAGTAGGGTTTTCCCTAGTAGTGAGGAGGCGGGCGAGCGGGGGTTATTGAGCGAGAGACGACGTGGGATGGGCAATTAGCGCTAACGAAAACTGTCTAGTTTCGTCAGCGAAGTAGGCAGACCGTGGATTAAGTGTTTGGAGGGTCTAGATGTAGAGATGGATCTACCCTCTCATGCTTTTAATAGTAGAGACTAGGTGGTATAATATGATTTTTTTGTTTAGGTAAATGGCAACTTTTCAAAAACAGATATACATGGCAGATATGTATTTTTTCTGAACTTGTGAGATTGCAAATTTAAACAGTTTTTTAAATGTTCACATGTCAAGTTGTTTTGTTTGCATGAAGAATACTTTAGATTTTTTTCTCCCGATCCCATGGAAAAATTATAATATTTTTGTCTTGCAAACTGTTGAGAACCAAAGAACAATGAATGAAATTGTCTCATCTTTATTGATAGATCATGTATTTATAGTGTTACAAGAGATGCAAAGCAAAAGGTGCCTGTTCCGGAAGGGGCGTGGGCTACTCGGCAGTTGCCAAGTTACCAACCATTTGACGGTTTCTTAAGCATGGATTATATTAATCCTAACACTCCCCTAATCAATGCTTATCTTTACGAGTAACATCATCTTGATAAAACCTCCTCCAAAAACCCCGTGGGAAAATATGAGGAGATAGATATTTGATATGTTGCTAAAACTCGTTCAAACCATGTGGGGAAAATAAGGAGAAAAATGATGCAACATATAATTTTTATCGTGTCCTTCAAATCAACATGTGAGAACCATAGAGTTGGGAGAACAATAAACATCTCATATATACTTTTCCGAAAACCTCGATGAGGAAAATAGAAAGTATGACATATGATCTCATGTTGATATTATGTCATTAAAAAACATTTATGAGAACATGTATAGTAAACTCATGAAGAGAAAATAGTATAATATGATGCATTGAACAGGAACAATTCAGGAATATACTTCCCCTAATTCTTGCAAATTTTGAAGCCATCACATACCAATTCCATGAACATAGTTCTGGAATGTAAAAGTTGGTAGAGACTTTGTGAGAAAATCAGTCACATGATTAGATTTGCAAGATATGCAATATAGTGATATTGTTTATTGTGTAACTTGTTTGCATCCGGGCAACACGAGAAACATTATCTTTGAGATAATGGTTTGTGGATGTAGCCACGAGGTCTGTTTCAGAGACTCTCATGAGATGACTACCACACCTAGTAGGAACACTAAGATTTTCTATGATCTGACATACCAGGGATCTGATCAATGTATTCAATGGTATTGGTGTTCATATTTCTGTGAAACTTGAAAAACTAGGGCAAGATGTTTGATGCCTTTGGAGATATCGATAGATATTCTTGAGTCCCAACCAATTGTGTTTGGTGGATCCAATGGCATTATGGAACATTGAGTCCCAATATCTCATTTCCACCATCTCTTGGTCTAAATAGATCTTTCTCTACGTCTAGAGAATGAACTACCATGGGAGTCATGGATATAGACAACATACTATACCATAATGTATGAATGAAGGTGCTCAAGTTGTAGAAACGAGCGGTATTTTGGTTTACCCAAATTCTTCATTTTAAACTTCGTCATTTAGATGATTACATGTGTCATCATTGCAGATACACAATCATAGATAATCATCATTGTAAGAGTAATCCTTGTGTATAAGGAACTCAATACGTCAGTTGTACCATATGCACCGACAACAATAAGTCGTATGGTGACTTACTGATTTTTACACAATGTATGTTGCATTTTGCATTTCAATTCACAAGCGAGATTCCAACAGGAAATATCTATGTATGAATCTAGTGATCCACATGGATATGTAATCACTACATCTATCCACTTCATAGATGGATGATTTTGTACTACCAATGATATAAGTTACCGGAAAGAGATTCCACCTCTAGAGTAGTTGGGTTTCTGCGTGAACCCTTGTGCTACAATACTTCCTGTTTGTTTCACCACCTCATTGTTCTCAATTCTATTTTTAGAAGAAAACTGGTGTAGGTATTGCTTATGAATACCTTCCCATTATTGAGCAGATCATTTCTACCTAGATTATACCCTTTTCTTGAGTTCAGTCCGAGTATTTTCACACTTTGCCTTGGCCATGGTCTTTGGATCTGAATCATTTGAAAGTTTTTTGCAATCTAGTTGAGAAATGTATGTCGACAATTGTAGACTTCTAGTTATATGATTCTCCAGAATCTATATATCCATATATATCGTTACCCATGGTGTGTGCTCGTGATTTCCCAATGAGATTGAGTCGGGTATTCCGATGTCCCGGTCATTGTGTGCACTATGACCTGGGTTGGTGGAGGTTTCCCATCGACCGGGTGTGTACTACCCATTAGGTGTTTGTCAACGTGAAGTTGACTTACATTTACTAATTCACAGACCATGATATCCTTGCTTGCGAGAAGCTGAATCCTCATGAACTTTTGCCATACATCTCCCCGTGTTGCTTTGAACGGAGATTGGAGTGGATTTTGTTGGTACCTCCACTCTTTCAAGCGTACTTTTGCAGGATTGTAGAATTGTGTGACACCTTTATATCAGTAAATGAATCTAGAAGATTATTTGCAATTTTTTGCAAATGTGCTGAACGCATGGTTCAGATCTTTGAGTACATGGATTTGAGATAGAAATGTGTTGAACATTCCACTAATTTACTCGCATTCTTTATGGTACTTGAACTCTCCCCCTAATGCCTGGAAATGTTCCTAATTGAATCAACATACTAGCCTTGAATAACTCGACATGTGAGGGGCTTGAGGTATTGACGAAAATACAGTTATTCCTCACATAGATCCCAAATATATTTACCGGGCCAATGATGTATGACGGGTTGGTGATATCGGTATGCAACCGAATTACCGTAGATGGGAAATACTTGGTAGTTTTCCACGTATCAAAGATAGAGGGGAATAATATTATGCAGTTTGGTCATGAGCTTGTAAAACTGCATGACTCCAACATGAAGTTAGTAAGTTGCAATTTCAAAGTAAAGATCATGCAATGACCTTAATTCTTTGGATAGGATTCTACCAAACCATTTTGTGTCTACACATCCGTGAAAATTGCTAAATTTCAGTCCGAGAGCCATAGAGAAGGCACACGAGGATAATTCTGCAATGTTATCCATTCAATTTGCTTGAAATGGCAGGATAATGAGCCAATGGTTTCATGTGAATAGAGCACAAACTTAAGACCATAGTATAGATGTATCTTTTAGAACCATGGAACACCTGAATAGTCTAGTCAATGGATGGGAAGAGCCACTTACCTCAACTTGATGCATTCAAGGAGTCTGAGTGGTTCAACGTAGACCTTAAGGTGTGCGAGCCTTAAAATTAGCTTTGCTGTGTGATACGTTTGTGGCACCCTGATTCAACAAATCGGATTACCAGTGTTTCAAACCCAGAGATCATGTCTCCTGGAAACACCCAATAACTTGGCACAAAACAAAACTGACTTTATTGATAGCATAATGTTACAAGAGCATATCTTAGAACGATAGCGAGGCCAAAGGTGTTGGGTAACGTAGCATAAATTCAAAATTTTCCTACGCATATTCAGATCTTCCTATGGAGAGACCAACAACGAGAGAGGGGTAAGAGCATCTTCATACCTTTGAAGATCGCTAAGCGGAAGCGTTGCTAGAACGCGGTTGATGGAGTCATACTCGCAGCGATTCCGATCTAGTGCCGAACAACGGCACCTCCGCGTTCAACACACGTGCAGCCCGGTGACGTCTCCCGCACCTTGTGAAAGGATCGATATGGTTGGCTAGAGGGGGGGGGGGGTGAATAGACAACGACCACTTTTTAATTAATCTTAACAAGTAAAGGTAAACACTATACGGGTTCACAAATAATATGACAATGAGGTGAACCCTATAGAAGCTAACAACGAGAGCTATTAAGACAAGTAAGATATAGTCACAAGCATAAGCAAATACAAAGTAAAGGGTAGAGATAACCACAAGTGGAACCGATGGAGACGAGGATGTGTTACCGAAGTTCCTTCCCTTTGACAGGAAGTACGTCTCCGTTGGAGCGGTGTGGAGGCACAATGCTCCCCAAAAAGCCACTAAGGCCACCGTATTCTCCTCACGCCCTCGCACGATTCAAGGTACCGTGATTCCACTATAGGTGCCCTTGAAGGCGGCGACCGAACCTTTACAAACAAGGTTGGGGCAACTCCACACAAAGCTTGGAGGCTCCCAACTAAACCACGAAGCTTCACCACAATGGAATATGGCTTCGAGGTGACCTCAACCGTCTAGGATGCTCAAACACCCAAGAGTAACAAGATCCGCAAGGGATTGGTGGGGGAATCAACTTTTCTCTTGGTGGAAGTGTGGATCTAGGCCTTCTCAACCAATCCCTAAAGAATCAACAAGTTTGATTGGCTAGGGAGAGAGATCGGGCACTTTTGAGCTTGGGGAGCAACAATGGAGCTTAGAGAGGTAAGAGATAGGGTTCCTCAGCTAGAAGAACCCTTTATATAGTGGGGGGAAAAATCAGACCGTGTTCCCACTCTCTGCCCGAGCCCCAGCGGTACTACCGCTGGTACTCCAGCGGTACTACCGCTGAACAAGAGCGGTACTACCGCTGGATGCAGCGGTACTACCGCTGGGCCTCCAGCGGTACTACCGCTAACATCAACGGTACTACCGCTGGCCCCTTGGTAGTGCACAAACACTACTACCGCCGAGAAAGTCTTCGCAAAAGGGTCCGTCCATGAACTACCGCTAGGTAGGTGGAACAAGGCACCTGGAGCGGTACTACCGCTGGCCAGGGGCGGTACTACCGCTGGCTGCAGCAGTACTACCGCTAGCAGTCCAGCGGTACTACCGCTGGGGACCATTTTGCAGAGATGCTAAAAACAAAGAGGCGAGGGCCGCTCCAAAGATAAAGGAAAGGGAGAATGTGACGTGTGCGTGTGTAAAGATAGATTCCACCCAAACCTTTCCACTACGGATCCCCTCTTAATAGTACGGCTTTCCTATGACTCAAATAAAGAGAATCGTAGAGAGCGCCGTGCTTCCGATCCATGAGAGAGGAGACGAGTCGTCTTGTGCCGTTGACGTGTGTTATCTGAAAACTTAACACACACAGTTAGTCTTGTATGGTACTGTCATCAATCACCAAAATCACTTAGGCATAAACTATGCCCCAACAATCTCCCCCTTTTTGGTGGATTGATGACAATACCGGATTTGCACAGAGAATAATATGAGAACTGAAAGATAGAGATATATGATAATACGGTGCATATGACTCACATCATATGATGGAAATGAATCTCACATAAGATCATGTCTCATAAAAGATAGCAAACTAGAAGCAAACCAAGTTCGAAGCAAACCATACGAAATAAAGCAAAGCAATGCAAAGTTCGAATATGAAAGCAAATCCTAGACTCTCTCCCCCTTTGGCACAAGACACCAAAAAGGGGCACACCTAATGCCACAGGTAACTACTCCTCGTCTTCAGGATCACCAGACTCGTCTGTCCCCTCCTGGTCGGTCTGCTCCTCCTCTTCCGCCTCATCGCCAGAGCACTGGTACCCCTGAGCCTGCATCCAAGTGGCCTCAGGAGTGATGTCATCCTCTGAGCCACTGGAGATGTCCACATCCAAGGTCCTGAGAACACGCTTATGCCTCTGGCGGCTCTGCTTCTGAGCCACGTGTGTTTGGTACTGACCCTTGGCCTGCATACAGAAAAGTGTCTTCATTTTGTCCTGCAGTTTAATAGCCCAAGATGGCATGGCAGACGAGCGGGGCTGAGAGGCGGTTCCTCTGTCAGCAGCAGTCTCTGTATCAGTATCCATGTGCTGAGAGGATGTAGATGGGTTGGCCCACTTGTCCTTGACGCGAAGCCTGATCGGGTCATGCACAATGTAATCAGACTGAGCATAGAGCAGCTCCTCCGGAAAAGCCTCTTGCCACTTATGGCTAATGTATGCGAACAGGTAAGGCCCGTAGATAGGAACCTTACGCATGATGATGCAGTTCCAGAGCTCTGTGAACATCACATCAGAAATATCCAGCTGAGCAGACTCCTGAGACATAGCCTCCTCACAAAGTAACATCATCTCAGCCAAGGATCCATGGACCTCATCAAAGTTACCACTCCGAGGGAAGAGGGTGTTGCGAAAGATCCGATGCATGATGTCCAGGTGCTTGGGAAGCACCCCCTTCCTCAGATACAGTTTCTGCAGTCTGTCCTTTGCGGGAGCCCTATCGGCGGTGGCTGCAGCATGAGGACACAACCCAAGAGGAGTGTCAGCACCCTGGAAGTCAATGTGAAGGAATTGCATGAACTCCTGCCAGGTACCGGTCAGCTTCTTGGACCCAGTCATCCACACCATGGAACGCTCTGCATCAGGAGAGAAATGGACTGTGACATAAAACTGAGCAACCGCAGTGGGATCAAAATCCGTCTTGAAGGTGATGATGTCCTTGATGCACAATTTGTCAACCAGAGAGAGGGCATCACCAAAGTAGTCCATGTTCCGCTGAAGATGTGCCAGGTCAATCCACTGAACAGAGACATAGTTCTTCTTGAAATGAGCTACCACATCACGGTAGATCCTGCACTGGTCCTTTACCCAGACATGGTCTACATCCTTGATCACTTCCCTCTCTTTGAGATAGGGGTTCTTGGTGCGAAACTGCAGAAAGTCATTGGGGGACATTGTTCGGATATTGACCTTCTTATCCCTGTGAGTGACCTTCTTGAAGGACTTCTTCTTTGGTGGCAGACCTGAGGTGGCAGACCCCTCGGGCGCCTCTTGGTTGCGGTATTGTTTAGACTGCGTGTCCCGTGGGGGGTTCGAACGGCGAGAAGAGTCACCTATGACACAGACCACATAGCGAAAAAGAGGCGACAAGAGGAGTCAAGGCAATGAATCTTGAAAACGCAAAACAAGTAAACACGCATTGCTAAGCAAAAACACACAGAAAAATACATAGTGAACGCTCATGGCGGTAGTACCGCCACCCCTGGTGGTAGTACCGCTGGGGCCTAGCGGTAGTACCGCTAGCCCTAGCGGTAGTACCGCTAGGGGTCATAGCGGTAGTACCGCTGCCTCCTGGCGGTAGTACCGCTGGGGTCCTAGCGGTAGTACCGCTACCCCCTGGCGGTAGTACCGCTGGGGGTTTGACTTTCAGATCTAACATAAAAGACTCGTTTTCGAGGGTATGGGCTGAATATGAACACTAAGACGTACACCCGAGCCCTACTGTCATGAGGAACACTTAGTAACAAGAAATAAATACATGCCTAGGCAAGAGAGAGCACGTTGTAGATCTAATCCAAAAGTTCAAGTGCTAGATCTAAGACGAGTAAATCCTAGGGCATGGCAACAAATTCAAGAACAAACCATCGGACCTATACTCCCTCAACTATTTCCTTCATGCCATCCAAGAACTAGCCATAGGATCAAAAATATGAATCCAATCCCCAATGCTCCTAACCCTAGAACACGAACAACAACCAAATAGAAGAAGGGAGGAGCTTTACCGGGATTCATGGCTCTTGGAGGAGGAAGAAGAGATGAAGCAACCCTTCCACACCAACGGGGAGAAGGAGCTCCACGAAGTGAGATCCAATCAGGGAGTTTTCGGGCTAGGGGAGGGAGGAGCCGCGAGGAAGAAGAAACAGATGAGAAAAACGGGCTCCCCCTCCCTTTATATAGCCCAAGGGGTACGGGCCAGCGGTAGTACCGCTGGGGTGCAGCGGTAGTACTGCTGACCTGGCGGTAGTACCGCTGGGGTGCAGCGGTAGTACCGCTGGGGTCCTGGCGGTAGTACCGCTCCCCCTGGCGGTAGTATCGCTCCCCCTTGAAACCCTAGAAATTTTCTAGCCGGTCGTGTTAGATTTTGAATCCTGGCGGTAGTACCGCCATACCTGGCGGTAGTACCGCTGGGGTCCTCGCGGTAGTACCGCTTCCCCTGGCGGTAGTACCGCTGGGGTCCTGGCGGTAGTACCGCTACCCTGGCGGTAGTACCGCTGTACATGTTTCAACACGGCTAAGGAAAAAGGGTGAACTTGGGCACATGACAAGTGAGTAAAAAGAGATGACATCCAAGAAAATGTACTGACTTGTCATTGTATATCCTCTCTTTTATACGCAAGAGAGGATGGAGGGGCGGTGGCCGAGGCCACCTATGTTTGAGACAATGGTATGACACCGCGAAGAATTATCCTTGGGTTCATGACCAATGCTCGTCTTTGAAGCACAAGTGCCATTTGACAATGGCTAAAGTGAAAGACTATATTGATTTACGCATAATGGGGGGAGTGAGAGTTCATTGAGAGAACAACACTCCCCCTATGTCCATGCCTACATCTAGACCAAGATGGAATGCAAAGAGAGGTGCAATATGCCTAGGATCAATCCACATTACTTGAATCAATGATATTTAGCTCATACCTTAACTCCCGGAACCTTGCTTCATCTAGAGGCTTAGTGAAAATATCTGCAAGTTGCTCTTCAGTGTGGATGAAGTGAACCTCAATATCACCTAGCTTGATATGTTCACGAATGAAGTGATGACGAATATCAATATGTTTGGTTTTGCTATGTTGCACTGGGTTGAGGGAAATCTTGATGGCGCTTTGATTGTCACATAGAAGAGGCACTTTGTCACAAGTGACACCATAATCCTTTAAAGTTTGCCTCATCCATAGCAATTGTGCACAACAACTTGCAGCCGCCACATACTCAGCCTCGGTGGATGATAAGGAGACGCAGTTCTACTTCTTTGAAGACCAACTTACCAAAGAGCGACCAAGGAATTGGCATCCTCCAGACGTTGACTTCCTCTCCACACAATCTCCAGCCCAATCTGAGTCAGAATAGCCAACTAGATTGAAGTTTGCTCCTTTGGGATACCAGAGGCCAAAGTTTGGGGTATGAGCCAAATATCGAAAGATTCGTTTGACAGCCATGTAATGACTTTCTTTTGGTGCGGATTGAAACCGTGCACATATCCCTACACTCAACATAATATCCGGTCTAGATGCACAGAGGTAAAGGAGGGATCCAATCATGGAGCGGTATACCTTTTGATCCACTTCTTTACCATTGGGATCACTGTCAAGCTTGCATCTGGTTGGCATGGGGAACTTGACCGGTTTGACATCTTCGAGCTCGAACCGTTTGAGCATGTCTTGAGTGTACTTGGCTTGTTTGATGAATGTCCCTTCTAGACCTTGTTTAATCTCGAACCCGAGGAAGAACTTCAACTCTCCCATCATGGACATCTCAAACTTCTCAGTCATTAGTGCAGCAAATTCTTCATTGAATGAAATGTTAGGAGAGCCAAAGATAATATCATCAACATATAGTTGGCATATGAACAAATCCCCTTTAACCCTCTTAGTAAAAAGAGTGGGATCAATCTTCCCAATTTCAAACCCACAATCTTGTAACAACTCAGTAAGGTACTCATACCACGCGCGTGGGGCTTGTTTAAGGCCATAGAGGGCCTTATTGAGTTTGTACACATAATTGGGGAGCTTGGGATGTTCGAATCCCGGGGGTTGTTTGACATATACTAACTCATTCAAAGGACCGTTAAGAAATGCACTTTTCACATCCATTTGCTGTAATTTGAAGTTATGATGAGAAGCAAATGCAAGTAACATGCGAATAGATTCAAGACGAGCAACAGGGGCAAAGGTTTCACCATAGTCGATACCCTCGACTTGGGAGTAGCCTTGAGCCACCAATCTTGCCTTGTTTCGAATCACAATACCATTTGCATCTTGCTTGTTCTTGAATATCCATTTGGTCCCGATGACATTATGTTCCTCCGTTGGCCGAGGCACTAAATCCTAGACTTGGTTGCGCTCGAAGTTGTTAAGTTCTTCGTGCATGGCCATAAGCCAATCCTCATCATCGAGCGCTTCCTGTACCTGTTGAGGTTCACAATACGAGACAAACGCGTGATGCTCACAATAATTCCAAAGTTGTTGACGGGTGGATACTCCCCTTTTTAAACTGCTAAGGACATTCTTCGTAAGATGTGACTTGACTCTCAGCTTATTCGCATTCTTGGCTGCTCGACGCTCCAAGAGTTCTTCATTAGATAACGGGGAAGCATCGACTTGTTTCTTTTGTTTGCCCTTGCGTCTTGAGCCGGTTGTTGGAGCTCCAGACGGGAATTGTGAGACAGTCTCCTGATCATCTTGTCCTTCGACTTGAGCAGGTTCACTAGTTTGATCTTGTATTAGTGGTTGCTCTTGATCTTGATCTTGTGCTTCTACTTGTTCTGGATCTCGGGGTTGCACTTGATCTTGATCATGAGTAGGTTCGGGGTCTTGGGGTAGTGCTTGAATATCATGGGGCACATCACCATTGTTAGGCAATTGATCTTGACCGAGAGCTTGATCAACTTGTTGAGAGTCTTCTCTTTGTTCATCGGAAGCGTGTGGGGCTTGTGGGGGTGATGGCTCCACTTGAGTAGAGCATTGTCCTTCTCCTTCGGCCACAAGGGGTTCCTCAATGGGGAGTATTTGACCAATCCCCATTCTTCTTATGGCTTCGGGAGGAATTTCATCACCTATATCACAAAGACCACTTTGCTCCACTTGGGAGCCATTATTTTCGTCAAACTCTACGTTACACGTCTCCTCAATTAGTCCGGTGGACTTGTTGAGGACACGGTAAGCATGAGAGTTTGTAGCATAACCTACAAAGATACCCTCATGTGCTCTAGAATCAAATTTAGCTAACCGAGCTCCCTTTTCGAGAATGAAACACTTACAACCGAATACCCGGAAGTACTTGAGATTGGGTTTGTTTCCAGTTAGAATCTCATACGGAGTCTTGTTCAAGCCTTTGCGGATGTAGAGCCGATTGGATGCATGACATGCTGTGTTGATGGCTTCTGCCCAGAAGTTGTATGGATATTTGAATTCTGCCATCATTGTTCTTGCAGCGTCTATCAAGGTCCGGTTCTTCCTTTCTGCCATGCCGTTTTGCTGAGGGGTATATGGTGCAGAATATTGGTGCTTTATTCCCTCATCACCTAGAAACTCATCTAGGGTGTAGTTCTTGAACTCGGTGCCATTGTCACTCCTAATCATCAAGATCTTTGCTTCATGTTGACGTTGGGCTTCATTAACAAAGTTGATGACCGTTTGTTGAGTTTCACTCTTCCTTTTAAAGAAATATACCCAGGTATATCTTGAGTAGTCGTCAACAATCACTAAGCAATATTTTCTGCCTCCAAGACTATCAAATGTTGGAGGACCAAACAGATCCATATGGAGAAGTTCCAATGGCCTCTTAGTGTAGATAAGAGTCGTTGGACGATGAGCAGTTTCATGAATCTTTCCTTCAATGCAAGCACTGCAAACACGATCTTTAGCAAAGCTCACATTTGTTAGTCCATGAACATGGTCCCCTGTCAGAAGACTTTGCAAAGATCTCATATTGACATGAGCTAAACGGCGATGCCAAAGCCAGCCCACGTCAACTTTAGCCATTAAACATGTCGCAGTCTTAGTGGGTCGCTTTGAGAAGTTCACCACATAGAGACCATTTTCGACATGTCCAACATAGGCTACTTTAAGAGTCTTGCTCCTTAGGAGGACCACAGTGTCAATATTAAAGAATGTGGAAAAACCCGTGATTGCAAGTTGACGAACCGAAAGTAAATTGTAGGCAAGTGACTCAACAAGCATGACCTTCTCAATAGATAAATCTTGAGAGATGACCACCTTACCAAATCCCAATACCTTTGACGAGGATGCATCGGCGAATTGGACATGGGTGGGCATAGATGGAGAAGGATGCACATCCACCACTAAGTCCTTGCTTCCGGTCATATGATTTGTTGCTCCACTATCGAGCAACCATGACACCCCACCGGAAGCAAACTCCTGCAATAGATCAAGGCTTGGTTTTAGGTACCCATTTTTTAATGGGTCCTTTCATGTTAGAGACAAGGGTCTTAGGAACCCAGATAGCCCATTCAATATCTTCATCGTAGGAACCAACAAATCTGGCATAAACATGCCCATCACTAGCACAACATAAAACATAAGAAGAGTTGAGTTTGCCGGCTGTGTTAGTAGGAGCGGTTTTTCCCTTCTTGGGGTTCCCATAGTCCACCTTGTTCCTGTTCACCTTCTGAGTCCCCTCACCCTCTTTGACAAAGATGTCCATGAGGGTGAGCACTTGTTTGTTCTTGTTCTTCCTTTTACCTTTTGACTTGGAGGTAAGTCCAAGTCCTTCCTTTCCTACAACACCCTTTTGAGTGCTCAAGAGATCGTTCAGACTCTTCTCACCTTGTCTGCATGCCACAAGGCCCTTCTCAAGTTTCTCCTTTAACTTGGCATTTTCCTCCACAAGATGAACATGCTCACAACAGGGGTTAGTTGCACAAGTATTATCAATTAACACAAAGGGAGGACAAGTAGAGATCTCCTTGGTAAGCTTTGCTTGGAGTTGATCATGAGACTCTTTTAGAGAGAAATGAACACCTTTCAAGGCTTTGTGAGCCTTGTCAAGTATGTCAAATTCTTCTTTGAGTCTGTCACGGCCAACCTCAAGAGCATACTTTTCAGATTTAAGCATGCGAGTAAGAACAACATCATGATCTAGTTTCGTTTGCATTTTAGCGCATTCATCGTTATATGACTCCTCAAGAGCCAAACGAAGAGTGCGCTCTTCTTCTAGAGCACTAGATAATTCGACAAATTCATCGGCATAGTCACGACTATGTCCCTGAAGCTCGGAGATGGTCTCCTCATGAGACTCAATGAGGTCAGTGGCCTCACCCAGTTGTTCCAAGAGAGCAACAAAGTGCTTCTTGGGTTCTCCCTTAATAGTGCACAGAAACTTATCAAGATCATGCTCATTAAGTTCTCCAACATCACTATCTTCAACACAATTTAACAATGAAGGAGCATAAGCAATGTTGGTCTTAATGATGGGAGTTACCTGATTGGTACCTTTTGCCATGAGGCACTTGTTGATGTGGTTCTCGTTGGGGGCGTTGAAGAGAGACACCTTCTGGGAAGAGGTAGTGGCAATAGCAACAGTCGCCGTTGCCACTGTATCATCATCATCATCATCATCGGAAGGATACTCCTCCAGGGCCACCATCCCTTTTGGGTGAGGTTTCTTCACAAAGTTGTTCTTGATAGGAAATGATTTGGTTTTGTCTTTGCGAATGAGCTTGCCTCCGTTGTCTTCCCTTTTCTCATAGGGACATTCTGCCACGAAGTGAATCACGTTGCCACAGTTATAACATGTCCTTACTCGTTGTTTGGGTTTGAATCCACTTGAGTTGTTCTTGTTGAAGGTGGGTCTTGAGTTCCTTTTATTTCCCCAGAATTGCCTTGATGCAAGAGCCATGTGCTCATGATAGGCATACTTTGTGTCTTCAGGGCAGCTCTCCTCTTCCTCATCTTCTTCTTCTTCTTCAAGCATTGCTCTTGCTTTCAACGCAAGGTTCGGTGAAGTTGTCTTTGATCGAACACGAGCAAGTGCATCGTCGGCTGTTTCGTTCATGATTGACATTGCAATGAACTCATCCAACACTTCACTGGAAGACAAGGAGTGGAAGTCTGGCCGCTGAAGAATGACAGATGACATGGCTTTATTGAAAGGCATGATGGCTTTGAGAAACTTGCGCTTGACCCATCTATCATCCACATCCTTACTCCCATGGTCCTTTAGTGCCACAGCAATAGCAGTCACCCTCCGATAGAGATCACGAGGGTCCTCTTCTTCCTTCATCACAAACTCATCGGCCTTATCAAGTATCACTTCATAGTTGGATCGTTGAATACTTGAGCTTCCCTTATACATCACCATAATATGCTCCCAACAATCCTTGGCCAATGTGAAGGGACGTAAGTGGGGAAGATCTTCAGGTGGCACAGCAGACTGGAGAATAAACAACGCAGAGTGATTATATTGATTGTCTGCATCTTCTCTTGGAGTGAGGTTGCTTGGGTCATGGGGATAATATCCTTGCTCGATAATTCTCCACAAGTTTGTTGAGTTGTGATTCAAATGAGACTTAATAGAAAATACCCAGTTAGCAAAGTCACCTTTCACAAGTTTAGGAGGAGGACCAACAGGATTAAGACGAGGTGCGAGAACGGGTCCTCCATATGCCATGGGAGGTGGAACATAAGCATATGTTCCAGTCCCATCCTTTTCGTGAGGTGAAGCAGGTCGCATACCTTTAGCCGCTTCCTTAGAGGAGTTGGCCTCCGAATCGAAAATGGTGGGTTTAACCACTAAAGCCGGTTCGGGTGAACTTTTAAGACCATCAATTAATTCTTTAAGCATGGTTTTGACTTCGCTCGTCAAGGACGTCTTGAGGGCTGCCATAGCCGTATTCAAGTCGTCCCTTGTGACCGAAGTCAAGTCCATGTCCTCGGGTTGCCCACGGTTAACTTCCTCTCCGCCTTCCATACTCTTCGGGTGGTTAAACCCTTAATAAAGAGACGTGGCTCTGATACCAATTGAAAGGATCGATATGGTTGGCTAGAGGGGGGGGTGAATAGACAACGACCACTTTTTAATTAATCTTAACAAGTAAAGGTAAACACTATACGGGTTCACAAATAATATGACAATGAGGTGAACCCTATAGAAGCTAACAACGAGAGCTATTAAGACAAGTAAGATATAGTCACAAGCATAAGCAAATACAAAGTAAAGGGTAGAGATAACCACAAGTGGAACCGATGGAGACGAGGATGTGTTACCGAAGTTCCTTCCCTTTGACATGAAGTACGTCTCCGTTGGAGCGGTGTGGAGGCACAATGCTCCCCAAAAGGCCACTAAGCCCACCGTATTCTCCTCACACCCTCGCACGATGCAAGGTACCGTGATTCCACTATAGGTGCCCTTGAAGGCGGCGACCGAACCTTTACAAACAAGGTTGGGGCAACTCCACACAAAGCTTGGAGGCTCCCAACTAAACCACGAAGCTTCACCACAATGGAATATGGCTTCCAGGTGACCTCAACCGTCTAGGATGCTCAAACACCCAAGAGTAACAAGATCCGCAAGGGATTGGTGGGGGAATCAACTTTTCTCTTGGTGGAAGTGTGGATCTAGGCCTTCTCAACCAATCCCTAAAGAATCAACAAGTTTGATTGGCTAGGGAGAGAGATCGGGCACTTTTGAGCTTGGGGAGCAACAATGGAGCTTAGAGAGGTAAGAGATAGGGTTCCTCAGCTAGAAGAACCCTTTATATAGTGGGGGGAAAATCACACCGTTTTCCCACTCTCTGCCCGAGCCCCAGCGATACTACCGTTGCGTGCAGCGGTACTACCGCTGGTACTCCAGTGGTACTACCGCTGAACAGGAGCGGTACTACCACTGCCTGGCGGTACTACCGCTGGATGCAGCGGTACTACCGCTGGGCTTCCAGCGGTACTACCGCTGACATCAGCGGTACAACCGCTGGCCCCTTGGTAGTGCACAAACACTATTACCGCCGAGAAAGTCTTCGCAAAAGGGTCCGTCCACGAACTACCGCTAGGTAGGTGGAACAAGGCACGTGGAGCGGTACTACCGCTGGCCAGGGGCGGTACTACCGCCAGCTAGCGGTACTACCGCTGGCTGCAGCGGTAGTACCGCTAGCAGTCCAGCGGTACTACTGCTCGAACCAGCGGTACTACCGCTGGGGACCATTTTGAGAGATCCTAAAAACAAAGAGGCGAGGGCCGCTCCAAAGATAAAGGAAAGGGAGAATGTGACGTGTGCGTGTGTAAAGATAGATTCCACCCAAACCTTTCCACTACGGATCCCCTCTTAATAGTACGGCTTTCCTATGACTCAAATAAAGAGAATCATAGAGAGCGTCGTGCTTCCGATCCATGAGAGAGGAGACGAGTCGTCTTGTGCCGTTGACGTGTGTTATCTGAAACCATAACACACACAGTTAGTCCTGTACGGTACTGTCATCAATCACCAAAATCACTTAGGCATAAACTATGCCCCAACACCTTGATCCAGCAAGGAGGAGGGACAGGTTGGGGAAGAACTCCAGCAACACGACGGCGTGGTGTCGATGGAGAGACGAGGTCTCCCGGCAGGGCTTCGCCAAGCACCGGCAGAGAGGAGGAGGAAGAAGAGCAGAGCTGCGCCGAGAGAGAGGGAAAAACCGTATGTCTCAATGGCCAAAAGTGCCCGATATATATAGGGGGAGGGGAGAGGGGGTGCCACCCCTAGGGTTCCCACCCTAGGGGGTGCGGCAGCCCTCCAGATGGGAGGTGCGGCGGCCAGAAGGGGGAGGAGGGGGTGGCGCACCATCTGGTGGGCCTTAGGCCCACCTGGCCTAGGGTTTGCCCCCCTTTTCTCTCCCTTGCGCCATGGGCTGAGTGGGGAGGCGCACCAGCCCACCTAGGGGCTGGTTCCCACGCCCACTTGGCCCACCTTATCTCCCGGGGTCGTTGCCCCCTTTCGGTGGTCCCCCGGGGCCACCTCCGGTGGTCCCGGTGGTCCCGGTACGTTACCGGTGATGCCCGAAACACTTCTGGTATCCGAAACCATCCGTCCTATATATCAATCTTTACCTCCGGACCATTCCGGAGCTCCTCATGACGTTCGGGATCTCATCCGGGACTCCGAACAACTTTCGGTAACCTCGTATAACAATTCCCTATAACCCTAGCGTCATCGAACCTTAAGTGTGTAGACCCTACGGGTTCGGGAGACAGGCAGACATGACCGAGACACCTCTCTGGCCAATAACCATCAGCGGGGTCTGGATACCCATGGTGGCTCCCACTTGATCCACGATGATCTCATCGGATGAACCACGATGTCAAGGATTCAATCAATCCCGTACACGATTCCTTTTGTCTGTCGGTATAGAACTTGCCCGAGATTCGATCGTCGGTATACCTATACCTTGTTCAATCTCGTTACCGGTAAGTCTCTTTACTCGTTCCGTAGCACGTCATCGTGTGACTAACTCCTTAGTCACATTGAGCTCATGATGATGTTCTACCGAGTGGGCCCAGAGATACCTCTCCGTCACACGGAGTGACAAATCCCGATCTCGATTCGTACCAACCCAACAGATACTTTCGGAGGTACCCGTAGTGCACCTTTATAGTCACCTAGTTACGTTGTGACGTTTCATACACCCAAAGCACTCCTACGGTATCCGGGAGTTGCACAATCTCACGGTCAAAGGAAAAGATACTTGACATTAGAAAAACATTAGCATACGAACAATACGATCTAGTGCTAGGCTTAGGATTGGGTCTTGTCCATCACAGCATTCTCCCAATGATGTGATCCCGTTATCAATGACATCTAATGCCCATGATCAGGAAACCATGATCATCTATTGACTAACGAGCTAGCTAACTAGAGGCTTGCTAGGGACACATTGTGATCTATTTATTCACACATGTATTACTGTTTCCTGTTAATACAATTATAGCATGAACAATAGACGATTATCATGAACAAGGAAATATGATAATAACCATTTTATTATTGCCTCTAGGGCATATTTCCAACAGTCTCCCACTTGCACTAGAGTCAATAATCTAGTTACATTGTGATGTATCGAACACCCATAGCATTATGGCGTTGATCATGTTTTGCTCGTGGAAGAGGTTTAGTCAACGGGTCTGCAATATTCAGATCCATGTGTACTTTACAAATATCTATCACTCCACTCTGGACATGGTCCTGGATGGAGTTGTAGTGGCGCTTGATGTGCTTCGTCTTCCGGTGAAACCGGGGCTCCTTGGCTATGGCAATGGCTCCAGTGTTATCACAGAAGAGTGTCATAGGACCCGACGCGCTTGGAACCACTCCAAGGTCGGTGATGAGCTCCTTCATCCAAATTCCTTCATGAGCCGCTTCTGAAGCAGATATGTACTCCGCTTCACATGTAGATGCTGCCATGAATTCTTGTTTGCTGCTGCACTAGCTCACTGCCCCACCATTCAACACATATACGTATCCGGTCTGTGACTTAGAGTCATCTGGATCTGTGTCGAAGCTAGCGTCGACGTAACCCTTTACGACGAGCTCTTCGTCACCTCCATAAACGAGAAACATTTCCTTAGTCCTTTTCAGGTACTTAAGGATATTCTTGACCGCTGTCCAGTGTTCCATACCGGGATCACTTTGGTACCTCCCTACCAAACTTATGGCAAGGTTTATATCAGGTCTGGTACACTGCATGGCATACATTAGAGAGCCCACGGCTGAAGCGTAGGGGATAGAACTCATCTTCTCTCTATCTGCTGCCGTCGTCGGCGACTGAGTCTTACTCAATCTCATACCTTGCAAAACTGGCAAGAAACCTTTCTTTGAGTTTTCCATATTGAACTTCTTCAATATCTTGTCAAGGTATGTACTTTGCGAAAGACCTATGAGGCGTCTCGATCTATCTCTATAGATCTTGATGCCTAATATGTATGCAGCTTCTCCAAGATCCTTCATTGAAAAACTCTTGTTAAAATAGGCCTTTATGCTCTCCAACATCTCTATATTATTCCCCATCAATAATATGTCATCCACATATAGTATGAGGAAAGCTACAGAGCTCCCACTCACTTTCTTGTACAGACAGGCTTCTCCGTAAACTTGTATGAACCCAAAAGGTTTAATCACCTCATTAAAGCGAATGTTCCAACTCCGAGATGCTTGCACCAGCCCATAGATGGAGCGCTGGAGCTTGCACACTTTGTTAGCACCCTTAGGGTTGAAAAAACCTTCTGGTTGCATCATATACAACTCTTCCTTAAGGTTCCCGTTAAGGAACGCTGTTTTGACGTCCATTTGCCAAATTTCATAATCATAAAAGGCGGCAATTGCTAACATGATTCTGACTGATTTCAGCTTCGCTACGTGAGAGAAAGTCTCTTCGTAGTCAACTCCTTGAATTTGTCGAAAACCCTTTGCGACAAGTCGAGCTTTGTAAACGGTTACATTACCGTTTGCATCAGTCTTCTTCTTGAAGATCCATTTATTTTCTATGGCTCGCCGGTCATCGGGCAAGTCCACCAAAGTCCATACTTTGTTCTCATACATGGATCCTATCTCGGATTTCATGGCCTCAAGCCATTTGTTGGAATCCGGGCCTGCCATCGCTTCTTCATAGTTCGAAGGTTCACCGTTGTCTAACAACATGATTTCCATCACAGGGTTGCCGTACCACTCTGGTGCGGAGCGTCCCCTTGTGGACCTTCGCGGTTCAGTGGTAACTTGATCCGAAGCTTCATGATCATCATCATTAACTTCCTCTTCAGTCGGTGTAGGCGCCATAGGAACAACTTCCCGCGCTGCGCTACTATCCTGTTCGAGAGGGGGTGCAATTACCTCATCAAGTTCTACCTTCCTCCCACTTACTTCTTTCGAGAGAAACACTTTCTCTAGAAAGGATCCGTTCTTGGCAACAAAGGTTTTACCTTCGGATCTAAGATAGAAGGTATACCCTATAGTTTCCTTAGGGTATCCTATGAATACGCATTTCTCCGCTTTGGGTTCGAGCTTTTCTGGTTGAAGTTTCTTCACATAAGCATCGCAGCCCCAAACTTTAAGAAACGACAACTTAGGTTTCTTGCCAAACCATAGTTCATATGGTGTCGTCTCAACAGATTTAGACGGTGCCCTATTTAAAGTGAATGCTGCAGTTTCTAATGCGTATCCCCAAAATGATAGCGGTAAGTCGGTGAGAGACATCATAGATCGTACCATATCTAATAAAGTGCGATTACGACGTTCAGACACTCCGTTGCGCTGCGGTGTGCCAGGCGGCGTCAGTTGTGAAACGATTCCACACTTCCTTAGGTGTGTGCGAAACTCGTGACTCAAATATTCTCCTCCACGATCAGATCGTAGACATTTAATTTTTCTGTCATGTTGATTCTCAACCTCACTCTGAAATTCCTTGAACTTTTCAAACGTCTCAGATTTGTGCTTCATCAAGTAGATATACCCATACCTACTCAAATCATCGGTGAGAGTGAGAACATAACGATAACCACCACGAGCTTCAACGTTCATTGGACTACACACATCAGTATGTATTATTTCCAATAAGTCGGTTGCTCTCTCCATTATTCCTGAGAATGGAGTCTTAGTCATCTTGCCCATGAGGCACGGTTCGCATGTGTCAAATGATTCAAAGTCAAGAGACTCTAATAGTCCATCAGTATGGAGCTTCTTCATGCGCTTAACGCCGATATGACCAAGGCGGCAGTGCCACAAGTATGTGGGACTATCATTATCAACTTTGCATCTTTTGGTACTCACACTATGAATATGTGTAACATCACAATCGAGATTCATCAAGAATAAACCATTCACCAGTGGAGCATGACCATAAAACATATCACTCATATAAATAGAACAACCATTATTCTCTGACTTAAATGAGTAGCCGTCTCGCATTAAGCAAGACCCTGATACAATGTTCATGCTTAAAGTTGGTACTAAATAACAATTATTAAGGTTTAAAACTAATCCCGAAGGTAGATGTAGAGGTAGCGTGCCGATGGCGATCACATCGACCTTTGAACCATTCCCGACGCGCATCGTCACCTCGTCCTTGGCCAGTCTCCGCTTATTCCGCAGTTCCTGCTTTGAGTTGCAAATGTGAGCAACAGCACCGGTATCAAATACCCAGGAGCTACTACGAGCGCTGGTAAGGTACACATCAATAACATGTATATCACATATACCTTTAACGTTGCCGGCCTTCTTGTCCGCTAAGTATTTGGGGCAGTTCCGCTTCCAGTGGCCCTTTCCCTTGCAATAGAAGCACTCAGTCTCAGGCTTGGGTCCGTTCTTTTTCTTCTTCCCGGCATCTGGCTTACCGGGCGCGGCAGCAGCTTTGCCGTCTTTCTTGAAGTTCTTCTTACCCTTGCCTTTCTTGAAACTAGTGGTCTTGTTGACCATCAACACTTGATGCTCTTTCTTGATTTCTACTTCTGCAGACTTGAGCATCGAGTACAACTCGGGAATGGTCTTCTCCATCCCTTGCATGTTGTAGTTAAGCACAAAGACTTTGTAGCTTGGTGGGAGAGACTGGAGGATTCTGTCAATTATAGCATCATCCGGATGTTCGACTCCAAGTGAAGTCAGACGACCGTGTAACCCAAACATTTTGAGTATGTGCTCACTGACAGAACTGTTCTCCTCCATCTTACAGCTAAAGAACTTGTCGGAGACTTCATATCTCTCGACACGGGCATGAGCTTGAAAAACTAGCTTCAGCTCCTGGAACATCTCATATGCTCCGTATTGCTCAAAACGCCTTTGGAGCCCCGTTTCTAAACTGTATAACATGCCACACCTGACCAGAGAGTAGTCATCACTGCATGTTTGCCAGACGTTCAGAATGTCCTGGGCTGCTGCGGGAGCGGGAGGGTCACCTAGCGGCGCATCAAGGACATAAGCCTTTTTAGCTGCTTCAAGGATGAGCTTCAAGTTGCGAACCCAGTCCGCATAGTTGCTATCATCATCTTTCAGCTTGTTTTTCTCTAGGAATGCGTTGAAATTGAGGTTGACGTTGGACATCTACAATATTTATAAAGACAACTTTTAGACTAAGTTCATGACAATTAAGTTCATTTAATAAAATTAAGTATGAACTCCCACTTAAATGGACATCCCTCTAGTCATCTAAGTGATACATGATCCATGTTGACTAACCCGTGTCCGATCATCACGTGAGACGGACTAGTCACCATGGTGAGCAACTCCATGCTGATCGTATTCAACCATACGACTCATGTTCGACCTTTCGGTCTCTTGTATTCGAGGTCATGTCTGTACATGCTAAGCTCGTCGAGTCAACCTAGGTGTTTCGCGTGTGTAAATCTGGCTTACACCCGTTGTATGCGAACGTTAGAATCTATCACACCCGATCATCACGTGGTGCTTCGAGACAACGAACCTTCGCAACGGTGCACACGTAGGGGAATACGTTCTCGAAATTTTAAGAGGGATCATCTTATTATGCTACCGTCGTTCTAAGCAATAAGATGTAAAACATGATAAACATCACAATGCAATCATATAGTGACATGATATGGCCGTTATCATCTTTGCTCTTTCGATCTCCATCTTCAGGCATCGCATGATCATCATCGTCACCGGCGTGACACCATGATCTCCATCATCGTGTCTCCGTGAAGTCATCACGCCAACTACTACTATCACTACTACTACAGCTAACCGTTAGCAATGAAGTAAAAGTAGTAAGCACATGGCGTTGCATCTCATACAATAAATTAAGACAACTCCTATGGCTCCTGCCGGTTGTCATACTCATCGACATGCAAGTCGTGAAACCTATTACAATAACATGATCATCTCATACATCATACATGCAACATCACAACTTTGGCCATATCACATCACATGTCAAACCCTGCAAAAACAAGTTAGACGTCCTCTAATTGTTGTTGCAAGTTTTACGTGGCTGATTTGGGTTTCTAGCAAGAACGCCTTCTTACCTACGTGACAGCCACAACGATGATATGCCAAAGCTATTTACCCTTCATAAGGACCCTTTTCATCAAATCCAATCCGACTAGAGTAGGAGAGACAGACACCCGCTAGCCACCTTTATGCACGGTGTGCATGTCTGTCGGTGGAACCAGTCTCACGTAAGAGTACGTGTAAAGTCGGTCCGGGCCGATTCATCCCACAATACCGCCGCAAAAGAATAAGACTAGTAGCGGCAAGCAAATTGACAAATCATCGCCCACAACTTTTGTTTTCTACTCGTGCATAGAATCTACGCATAGAAAACCTGGCTCTGATACCACTGTTGGGTAACGTAGCATAAATTCAAAATTTTCCTACGCATATTCAGATCTTCCTATGGAGAGACCAGCAACGAGAGAGGGGTAAGAGCATCTTCATACCTTTGAAGATCGCTAAGTGGAAGCGTTGCTAGAACGCGGTTGATGGAGTCGTACTCGCAACGATTCCGATCTAGTGCCGAACAACGGCACCTCCGCGTTCAACACACGTGCAGCCCGGTGACGTCTCCTACGGTATCCGGGAGTTGCACAATCTCACGGTCAAAGGAAAAGATACTTGACATTAGAAAAGCATTAGCATACGAACAATACGATCTAGTGCTAGGCTTAGGATTGGGTCTTGTCCATCACATCATTCTCCCAATGATGTGATCCCGTTATCAATGACATCTAATGCCCATCATCAGGAAACCATGATCATCTATTGACTAACGAGCTAGCTAACTAGAGGCTTGCTAGGGACACATTGTGATCTATTTATTCACACATGTATTACTGTTTCCTGTTAATACAATTATAGCATGAACAATAGACGATTATCATGAACAAGGAAATATGATAATAACCATTTTATTATTGCCTCTAGGGCATATTTCCAACAAAAGGCACCCTTGGTGCAGCACAATATCTACATTATTTATGAGACATAGTGAGGCCTCGAAACTACTAAGTACTTCTATGACGTAGCAGAATATAGCGGCAACTCCATACACAGGACACTGTTGTGGACACTTTCTAGTACGCATCCTCAGGACCTCCGTCCTCGGCTTCCCCTGCATCTGGCATGATACGACAGGTGAGTACTTTGAATGTACTCGCAATCTCATAATAACCAAGCAATGCAGCAAACAATAGCATGGCAACAAATTAAGAATAATACCACTTGACTTTATAGCAGCCACTTACTCACGTCCGGAGTTGTCTCCCAACCACCGGAATGCTCATCAAGCATATCCACTCAACTGAAGAGTTCTTCCATCATTACTAACATCCACTCGGGTGACCATCTACTGAGGTCTGGTCGGGCCGTCCATTACCATGGACACGGCTATTCGAATAGTTTTTACACTCTGCAGAGGTTGCACACTTTACCCACACTCTGGAGCACTGACCTCGTGATCCCATTCGGGTGGGCCAGCATTGCTCCAATGCAACTTGCTTGACCCGTGACTCTCTCATCATATCCCCGGCAACCACTCCCTTCCGGAGTCCTGTCCTGGGTGGCCCTCTGTCCTCATGACACATGCCACCGTCGTGGCCAAACAAACTGTCCCAAACGGGTACGGGCCCAAATCAACTTAACTGGGCTCACAGAGTTATCACCACCCACCGGGCCAAGGTGGCACACGTGCATAACTCCCCCTCTTTGGGGCATATCGGTGAGAGATCACGCGGACAGCCCAAGTCACGGTCTTCCCATACTGGTAAGAGGTGGTTGTACGATTATGCCCGGCCAGGTGACTCATGATCATCCACCATATCACAACAACCATAGTAACTCATAATCATAAGCATATATCTCTATATGATCATTTATTAAATTGTTTATTTTCTTAACAAGTTAACCAAGTTTAATGCATGAGGATGTGAGCTATGCTATGCAAAACTACATCACATGGATATGATGGCTTGCCTTGATCAGTGGGGTTGTTCAAACACTCCTGGTCTTCAAAGTTTCCCTCTGAAAATGTATTTGAAATAGCAAAAGAAAAGGGAAAAGCATTAAATACCTTTTTATTAACCAGAAATTCTATGAGTGTGGGAAAAATACCAAAATTTACCAGATTGTAAAGAATTTCAATACAAACCCAATCCAAAAAGAATCAACTGATTTGGACTTGTAGACAAAAATATTTAAATGATCAAAGTTTCTGTTAAAAACTAAAATAAATAAAAGAAAAGAAAACCTGGGGGGGGCCACGTCGAAGGCGTAAAGTGGAGGGCGCCTCCACTTAACGCTTTGGCCGCAGGCCACAGCCCCTGGCAGGTGGGGCCTGCCCTTTTTAAAAGAGAGAGAGGGGAGGGGAACAGAGGAGGGCGGCTCACCGGCGACGCTCATCGGCGATAGGGACGATGACGAGGTTGGGAGATGACGGGAATGGAACGGGCGCTCGACGACGATCCTCCCTGTACCCGTAGCTCCTCCGGAGGTGGACGGACGGCGTCGCCCCTCTTTCTCCGGTGGGTGAAGGCTATGGTGGTCGTCGACGGCGACGGTTCCGGGAGGGATTCAACTCTCCGACGGCTCGAGGAGCACCAGAGGGACCCAAGGAACACACTGGTGGCCTTGGATTGGACTGGGAAGGGGTGGAGGAGGCTGGCAACAGAGAGGATTTGGCGGCGGAGCAACTCGCCGGAGCTGAGGGAGACGAGCTCCCGGCTCTTGCTGGGGGGCTCTAGGGCTAATCCAGAGGTGGAGGAGAGGGGTGGGAGCTAGGAGGGGTTCGGGCAGCACCTTAAATAGGCCAGCGACGAGCGCTGCCGAGCTCTCTCGAAGCGATAAGGCTCGGGCTTGCCACTGGAGCAAGGACGGCGAGCTGGCTGTCGCGGCGCGGTGGTGAGGTGATGGAGGAGGTCAGGGGAGCGACGGGACGGGTCCGGAGCCATTAATGGCGTGCGGACGACCACAGTGGCCGAAGCCCACTATGTTGCCCGTGGCGAAGCTTGGCCGGGAGCGCCGGGGGCCTTCCCCGGCGAACCAGAGGGTTCGGGAGGTGCCACGCGGTTACGAGGGACCACGTCGGCGCTTCAGACAAGGGGGCAGCGATTGACGGCTCGGGGTGGCTCGGCTGTCACTCGAGCTGCGCAGAGCGCGCTCTATGGCATGCCAGCACCGTGATCACCACGGTTGCGGCCACCCTGATGCCACACAAGCCTTGAGACCTTGTCTATTGCGTTGACCAGCCTTCCATCAGTCACCATCCACTGCTTGCTTGAGCATACAAGCTCTGCTGCCACTAGGAAAATCATCAACAGGTTCTGCTAGCAGACTTTGGGTTGATCTAGGGCTCAATAGGGTTGGGATAAGAGCAAACTAAGATGTCTAATGGGATCAGCATAGAAAAGACTCTAAACTGACAAACTTTGGCAAGGTTTGAAGATCAAATGAATATAGTTCCTTTGTAAACCACCTTTCTGGTCTAGAACACAAATGAGCTCCTAGCACCCAATTGCAAGCTTTGCTACCAGTATCATTTGGTGGGGAAGTGTCATTTGGTAGTGCACACATGCCCAAAAATTTGCAGCTCCATTGTGCACTCCTAGCTAGCACTTCCTTCACAAAGGTCATGTTTTAGCAGAAACTTAGCAGAGTGTTTTTGCTCAACATTTGTATTGGACCATGGGATGTTTTTACATATTGGAACCATATATGATCCCTAGTAACTACAGGAATTTATTGGGAATTTTTCAAAATAGGAATCATATGGTTGCTTCACAAAGGGATGATTCTGGTCAGATAATAAATAATTATCCTAGCCATAATTATCCATTGCACAAAGAAATATTTTTGTATATTTTGAAATCATATAGCATTGAGAAAATGTTGCAAATTTTTGGGTCTTAAAGCTCACCCAAGCTATAGGTTGCTTCACAGCGCATAGTGATGGCATAATTTCCAAAATAGAAAAAGAGAATTATTTAATGAAAGAAAATATTGCAAATACATCTGAGAAGGGTTTTATCATGAAGCAAATGGTTTTGGGTTGTTTGAGACAAGAATTCAAAGATTTCATAATCCCACTTGCTTTGAAAATCCACCAAATTGCAAGTGCTTTTCAAAATATTTTGAAAATAAAAGGTTTGAAAAATCAGGGTGTTACAACGTCCCAAACGTATCTATATATTCTGCTTGTTCCGTGATCTTTTGGGTGACAATGTTATATGTTTTGCTACACTTTTATATCATTTTACACATATTTGGACTAACCTACTAGCTCAATGCACCCAGTGCCAGTTTCTGTCTGCTAATGTCTATTTTTCACACGCTTTTACCCAATTTTACGAAGCCCGAAAAATTCTAGAAAAAATATATAAAAAATCAGCGAAACAGAAGCTTCCGGATCACTTAAGATGGGTGAGAGGGGGGCCAGGGGCCTCCTAGGCAACCTGCTGGCACGACCAGGCCCTAGGCCGCACCAGGAGGCCGCCTGGGTGGGTCCCACCTCCTCCGGTGCCCTCCTTTGGCCTATATTTAGAGTCCCGAGAGGAAACCCTTAAACAACTTCTGGAATCGCGAATTTCTCCATCGTTCCGCCGCCGCAACGCTTCCGAGATCGGGAGCGTCAGGAGACCTCTTCCCGGCACCCTGCCAGAGGGAGGATTGACCTCCGGGAGCTTCTCCACCGCCATGGACGCTTCCCGGACGTGCCGTGAGTAGTCCTCCTTGGACCATGAGTCCATGACCATTAGCTATGTGATTTCTTCTCTCCAATCTTGTGCTTCAATGGTTAGTCCTTGTGAGCTGCCCTACATGATCAAGGCATCTATGTAATTCTCTTGCTATTGCTATGCTCGGTTTGTTGGGATCCGATGGATTATGAGATTATTTTCAGATTGTTATGAGTTATATATTTGATTATCCTTTTATGTTATGTTCCTTAGTGATTCATGCATGTTCTCCATTGCTATTTGTTGCTTTGGCCGAGTAGTAGATTGTAACTCCAAGAGGAAGCGTTATGCATGATTGTGGGTTCATGCCCCTCGATGTCTAGCTTGAGTGACAGAAACATGAGACTAGGGTATGTGCTTGTTATCACAAGGGAGAAAACAACGGTGCTTGTGACCACGGTTGCAAGGATTGTTTACCTTACGCATAGTTCGTTAATGCAGTTGTCCGTTGCTTTGAGTTTACACTTTGGGCGGGGCTCGCAACTTAATACCGACGAGATGTTCTGGATAGATATCTCAAGGTGGATGATTAGTAAGTAGATGCTGATGAATAAACGGTCTACTCGTTGATACGTCTCCGTCGTATCTACTTTTCCAAACTCTTTTGCCCTTGTTTTGGACTCTAATTTGCATGATTTGAATGGAACTAACCCGGACTAACGCTGTTTTCAGCAGAATTGCCATGGTGTTGTTTTTGCGCAGAAATAAAAGTTCTCGGAATGACCTAGAAATTTACGAGGATTTTTTGTGGAATATATAAAAAATACTGGCGCAAGAATCAACCGGAGGCGTGGAGCGAGGAGCCCACAAGCCCAGGAGGCGCGGCACCCATGGCCCCGCCTAGCACGCTTGTGGGGCCCTCGGGGCTCCGCGCCTCCAACTCCAGCTCTATTTAGTCCCTTCCGTCCGGAGAAATAATCAGTGAAAAGAGTTCATCGCATTTTACGATACGGAGGCGCCGCCACCACCTGTTCTTCCTGTGGAGGGCAGATCTGGAGTCCGTTCTGGGCTCCAGAGAGGGGAGATCGTCGCCATCGTCATCACCAACCTTCCTTCATCACCAATTCCATGATGCTCTTCACCGTTCGTGAGTAATCTCATCGTAGGCTTGCTGGGCGGTGATGGGTTGGATGAGATCTATCATGTAATCGAGTTAGTTTTGACGGGGATTGATCCCTAGTATCCACTATGTTCTGAGATTGATGTTGCTACTACTTTGCCATGCTTAATGCTTGTCATTAGTGCCCGAGTGCCATGATTTCAGATCTGAACCTATTATGTTCTCGTCAATATATGTGTGTTCTTGATCCTATCTTGCAAGTTGTAGTCACCTACTATGTGTTATGACCCGGCAACCCCGGAGTGACAATAACCGGAACCACTCCGAGAGATGACCATAGTATGAGGAGTTCATGTATTCACTAAGTGCTAATGCGTTGTTCCGGTTCTCTATTAAAAGGAGAACCTTAATATCCCGTAGTTTCCATTAGGACCCCGTGATATGTCTCAAACGTATCTATAATTTTTGATGGTTTCATGTTGTTATCTTGTCAACTTTGGATGTTTTATGTACCTTTTATATCTTTTTTTGGGACTAACTTATTAATTCAGTGCCAAGTGCCAGTTCCTGTTTTTTCTGTGTGTTTGACTCTTTCCAGATCTGATTTTGGA
Organism: Hordeum vulgare subsp. vulgare; assembly: GCF_904849725.1. NCBI lineage: Eukaryota > Viridiplantae > Streptophyta > Magnoliopsida > Poales > Poaceae > Hordeum > Hordeum vulgare. The sequence continues at coordinate 535,270,884 of NC_058522.1, read as the reverse complement.
ACGGAGTCCAAACGGAATAAAATCCCCGAAATAAAGTTTTCCAGAACAGAATAACATCGGGGGACTTGAGGGCCAAGGCACGAGAGCCACACGGGGCCCACAAGCCCTGTAGCCGCCACCAGGGGGCCCGGGCTACCAAGCTTGTGGCCCCCGTGGAGCTCCCCTGCCCTAGCTCTTTCACCTATATATTCCCTAAAATCCCAGGAAAAATCAGGGCATCCACGAAAACACTTTTCCGCCGCCGCAAGCTTCCATTTCCGCGAGATCTCATCTAGAGACCCTTCCCGGTGCCCAGCCGGAGGGGACTTTGGAGCTGGAGGGCTTCTACATCAACATCATCTCCCCTCCAATGACTCGTGAGTAGTCCAGTTCAGACCTACGGGTCCGTAGTTAGTAGCTAGATGGCTTATTCTCTCTCTTGGATCTTCAATACAAAGTTCTCCATGATCTTCATGGAGATCTATCCGATGTAATCCTCTTTGGCGGTGTGTTTGTCGAGATCCGATGAATTGTGGATTTGTGATCAGATTATCTATGAATTATATTTGAGTCTTTGCTGATTTCTTATATGCATGATTTGATATCCTTGTAAGTCTCTCCGAGTCTTGGGTTTTGTTTGGCCAACTAGATCTATGATTCTTGCAATGGGAGAAGTGCTTGGTTTTGGGTTCATACCGTGCGGTGACCTTTCCAAGTGACAGAAGGGGCAGCAAGGCACGCATCGTGTTGTTGCCATCAAGGGTAACAAGATGGGCTTTCATCATAGATTTGAGATTGTCCATCTACATCATGTCATCTTGCTTAAGGCGTTACTCTGTTCTTATGAACTTAATACACTATATGCATGCTGGATAGTGGTCGACGTGTGGAGTAATATAATAGTAGATGCAGAAAGTATCGGTCTACTTATTTTGGACGTGATGCCTATAGATATGATCATTGCCATAGATAACGTCATGACTTTGCGCGGTTCTATCAATTGCTCGACAGTAATTCGTTCACCCACCGTCTACTTGCTTTCATGAGAGAAGCCACTAGTGAACACTACGGCCCCCGGGTCTATTCGCAACTATCGTCTCCACTTTTACTTTTACTTTGCTTTGTTTACCTCTTTGCTTTCAGTTCTCACTTTGCAAACAATCTATAAGGGATTGACAACCCCTTCACAGCGTTGGGTGCAAGCTCTTTGTGTTTGTGCAGGTACTTGTGACTTGACGTGATCCTCCTACTGGATCGATACCTTGGTTCTCAAACTGAGGGAAATACTTACCGCCGCTGTGCTACACCACCCTTTCCTCTTCAAGGGAACACCAACTCAAGACTCCAAGGCCACGGGGAAATCCTTTGCATATTTGCCAAGGAAATCCCTATAGGCATAGCCCGTAGCACAAGGATTCCTGGCCCCGTTGCCATGGAGGAGATATCAAGTCAAGATCTATCCAAGTAGGTGTCACAAACTCATCTCTTGCATTTACCTTTTTTGCCAATTGCCTCTCATTTTCCTCTCCCTTACTTCACATGTGCCGTTTTCATTTGCCTTTTTTCCTTTGCCGTTTTTATTTGCCTTTTGCCATTTTCCTTTGCCAGTTTTCTTGCTTGCTTGTGCTCTTGTTGGTTTGTTGAAGTCATCATGGCTGAAAACACCAAACTTTGTGACTTCTCGAATACTAATAATAATGATTTTATTAGTACTCCGATTGCTCCCGCCACTAGTGCGGAATCATATGAAATCAACGCTGCCTTGCTGAATCTTGTTATGAAAGAGAAATTCTATGGCCTTCCTAGTGAAGATGCCGCATCCCATCTCAATACCTTCATTGAGCTTTGCGATATGAAAAAGAAAAGAGATGTGGATAATGACGTGATTAAATTGAAGCTTTTTCCTTTCTTGTTGCGAGATCGGGCGAAAACTTGGTTTTCTTCTTTGCCTAAAAATAGTATCGATTCTTGGAGTAAGTGCAAAGATGCTTACATATCCAAGTATTTTCCGCCGGCTAAGATTATCTCTCTCCGTAACGATATCATGAATTTCAAGCAACTTGATCATGAACACGTTGCACAATCTTGGGAGAGGATGAAGTTAATGATTAGAAATTGTCCCGCTCATGGCTTGAGTTTGTGGATGATTATACAAATCTTTTATGTTGGTTTGAATTTTGCTTCTCGCAATATTTTGGACTCCGCCTCAGGTGGAACGTTCATGGAAATCACGTTAGGAGACGCTACAAAACTCCTAGACAATATCATGACCAACTACTCTCAGTGGCACATTGAAAGGTCACCTGCTAGCAAAAAGGTACACGCTATAGAAGAAATTAACTCGCTTAGTGCTAAGATGGATGAGTTGGTAAATTTGGTTGCTAGTAGAAATGCTCCTTTAGATCCTAATGACATGCCACTATCGTCCTTGATTGAGAGTAGCAACGCTAGTTTGGACGTTAATTTTGTTGGTAGGAACAATTTTGGCAACAACAATGCTTTTAGAGGAAACTATGTTCCTAGGCCTTTTCCTAGTAACCCCTCTAACAATTATGGCAGTTCCTACAACAACACTTATGGAAATCACAATAAATTACCCTCTGATTTAGAGAGTAATAACAAAGATTTCATCAACTCTCAAAAGATTTTCAATGCGTCCATAGAGGAAAAACTACTCAAAATAGACGATTTGGCTAAGAGCGTTGATAGGATGTCTTGTGATATTGATGCTTTGAAAGTTAGATGTGCTCCTCCCAAGGTCAACTTGGGTGAAACTTCAAAAGCTATGCGTGTCTCCATGAATGAGAGCAAAGAAAGAACCGCCCAAATTCGCGCTAGGCATGAATGGTTTAAAAGGGTGCGTTCTAGTGATGCAAATTACAAAGATCTTAAAGTGCTTGGGGTGACTCCTCTTGAATCATTGTTTTCGCGTGTCAAACCTATTGATGAAGGGGCTGGATATGAATCCACTTTGGTTGAAAAACGTCCCAATGATTCGGAGTCCACCTATCTTGATGATAAAGGTGTGGAGAGTGGAGTAGAAGAAATCAAAATATTGGGTAGTAATGAAACTCCCACTTTGGATATCAAGGAATTCAATTATGATAGTTGCTCCTTGTTTGAATGCATTCCTCTAATGCAATCCATTGCAAACTCTCCACATGCTTATAGCCAAAGCAAAGCCTTTACCGCTCATATCGTAGATACTATGATGAAATCTCTTGAAGAGAAACTCGAACTAGAAGTATCTATACCTAGAATACTTCATGATGAGTGGGAACCTACTATCAAAATTAAAATAAAAAAACTATGAATGCAATGCTTTGTGTGATTTGGGTGCTAGTGTTTCCACGATTCCAAAGTCTTTATGTGATATTCTTGGTTTTCATGAGATTGAAGAGTGTTCTCTTAATTTGCATCTTGCGGATTCTACTGTCAAGAAACCCATGGGAAGGATTGATGATGTTCTTATTGTTGCAAATAAGAACTATGTACCCGTGGATTTCATTGTACTTGACATAGATTGCAATCCTTCATGTCCCATTATTCTTGGTAGACCTTTCCTAAGGACTATTGGTGCTATCATCGATATGAAGGAAGGGAATATTAGATTTCAATTTCCTCTAAAGAAGGGCATGGAGCATTTTCCTAGAAAGAAAATAATATTGCCTTATGAATCTATGATGAGGGCTATTTATGATTTGAGCATCAAAGATGACTATACGTGATTCCATCACTTTATGCCTAGCTAAGGGCGTTAAACAATAGCGCTTGTTGGGAGGCAACCCAATGAATCTATCATTTTTCTTTCTGTTTTATGTTTTTCACACTTTCATAATTCTGTTATGATTGTGTTTTTTGTGTTTCTTTTGCGTTTGTGCCAAGTGAAACCGTTATGATTAGTCTTGGGGATGATCGTTTGGTCATGCTGAAAAGACAAAAACTTTCTGCTCACGAAACGAATTTTTATTTTCTTTCTGTAGGAGCTTTTGAGTTGATTCTTTTTGCTGCTGATTTCTAAAAAAAATTCTTCAGGCTGTCGTAATTATTCAGAATTTATGAAGTACCAGAAGTATACGAAGTATACAAATTGCTAGAGACTGGTCTGCTGTTAACAGATTCTGTTTTTGTTGAGTTGGTTGTTTATTTTGATAAAACTATGGATAGTATCGGGGGGTATTAGCCATGAAAGATTGAAAATACAGTAACCCAACATCAACATAAGTAGAATTTAAGTTTGCTACAGTACCTAAGGAAGTGGTGGTTTGCTTTCTTATACTAATGTTATCACGAGTTTCTGTTTAAGTTTCGTGTTGTGAAGTTTTCAAGTTTTGGGTGAAGTTCTTATGGACAAAGGGATAAAGAGTGGCAAGAGCTCAATCTTGGGTATGCCCAAGGCACCCCAAGTTGATTCAAGGATGTCGTAAAAGCCTAAGCGTGGGGATGCCCCGGGAAGGCATCCCCTCTTTCGTCTTCAATCCATCGGTAGTGTTACTTGGGGCTATATTTTTATTCACCACATGTTATGTGTTTTGCTTGGAGCGTCTTGTATCGTAGGAGTCTTTTATTTTTGTTGTGTCATAATCTTCCTTGCTGCACACCTATAGAGGACATGCACTCACCGTGATTTTGTCGAGCTTCACTTATATCCTTTGGTTAGACGATTCAGCTCACATGTGCTTCACTTATATCTTTTGAGCTAGTTGATTTTGCTCTATGTGCTTCACTTATATCTTTTAGAGCACGGAAGCGCATGGCTTGGTAGTTGATCTATGCTATGATAGTAGTCTCAAAAGGGGTAGTTATCCAAAGGGATTTGAAAACTTCCACCTTCATGTGCATTGAATAGTTAGAGAAGTTTGATTCATCTCAATTAGTTTTGAGTTGTGGTTGTGGTAATGTTGAAGTTATATTAGTAAGGTGTTGTGGATCTAGAAATACTTGTGTTGAAGTTAGTGATTCCCGTAGCATGCACGTATGGTGAACCGCTATGTGATGAAGTATGAGCATGATTAGTATATTGATTGTCATCCTTTGTGTGGCGGTCGAGATCGCGCGATGGTTTATACCTACCAACCCTTCCCCTAGAAGTATGCGTTGAATGCTTTGTTTCGATTACTACTAAAATTTTTGCAACAAGTATATGAGATCTTCATGACTAATGATGAGTCCATGGTTTAGATGCACTTTCACCTTCCACCATCACTATCTTCTTTAGTGCCGTGCAACTTTCGCCGGTGCACAAAACCCACCATTAGCCTCCCTCAAAACAGCCACCATACCTACCTACTATGGACTTTTCAAAGCCATTCCGAGATATTATTGCGATGCAACTACGACCATGACATGTGCCACCACTTCTACATTGCCATTTGCATGATCATAAGATAGCTAGCATGATGTTCCCATTGATGTCTATGCCATGCTAGATCATTGTCACGGTACACTACCGAAGGCATTCCATATAGAGTCATCATTGCTCTAAGTTTTCAGTTGTAAGTGTGATGATCATCATTGATGGAGCATTGTCCCATGTGAGGAAATAAAAGAGGCCAGCGAAGCCCATTTACCAAAAGAGGCCAAAGATGCCCACCAAAATAAAAAATAAAAATAAAAAAAAGAGGCCAAAGAGCCCACCAAAAAAATGAGAGAAAAAGAGAGAAGGGATAACGCTACCACCTTTCCACACTTGTGCATATTAAGCACTATGATCTTCATGATTGAGAGTCTCTCGGTTTGTCACCACCATATAGCTAGTGGGAAATTTTCATTATATAACTTGGCTTGTATATTCCAATGATAGGCTTCTTCAAAATTGCCTTAGGTCTTCGTGAGCAAGCAAGTTGGATGCACACCCACTAGTTTTCTTTAAGAGCTTTCACATACTTTTAGCTCTAGTGCATCAATTGTATGGCAATCTCTACTCATTCACGTTGATATCTATTGATGAGCATCTCCATAGCTCATTGATGTGCCTAGTCAATGTGACCATCTTCTCCTTGTTTGTCTTGCAACCTCCACCACACTCCACTCCACTTATAGTGCTAAAACCATGGCTCACGTTCATGGTATTGCGTGAGCGTTGAAAAAGTTTGAGAAAGTAAAGGTGTGAAAATAATTACTTGGCCAATACCGGGGTTGTGCATGATTTAAATTCGTTGTGCAAGGATGATAGAGCATAGCCAGACTATATGATTTTGTAGGGATAACTTTCTTTTGGCCTTGTTATTTTGAAAGTTCATGATTATCTTTCTAGTTTGCTTGAAGTATTATTGTCTCCACGTCAATAGCAAACTATTATTTTGAATCTAATGGATCTGAACATTCACGTCACATAAGAGTAGTTACAAAGGACATCTATGCTAGGTAACATGAAAGCATCAAAAATTCATTCTTTATCACTTCCCTACTCGAGGACGAGCAAGAGTTAAGCTTGGGGATGGTTGATACGTCTCAAACGTATCTATAATTTTTGAAGGTTTCACGCTGTTGTCTTGTCAACTTTGGATGTTTTATATACCTTTTATATCTTTTTTGGGACTAACTTATTAATTCAGTGCCAAGTGCCAGTTCCTGTTTTTTCTGTGTTTTTGACTCTTTTCAGATCTGATTTTGGAACGGAGTCCAAACGGAATAAGATCCACAAAATAAAATTTTCCAGAACAGAAGAAGATCGGGGGATGTGAGGGCCAAGGCAGGGGGCCCACAGGGATCCCACAAGCCATGTTGCCGCGACCAAGGGGCCGCGGCAACTAGGCTTGTGGCCTCCCTCGCGCTCTCCTGCCCTAGCTCTTTGGCCTATAAATTCCCTAAAATCGCAAAAAAACCAGGGCATCCACGAAAACACTTTTCCGCCGCCGCAAGCTTCCGTTTCCGCGAGATCTCATCTGGATACCCTTCCCGGTGCCCTGCCGGAGGGGACTTTGGAGTTGGAGGGCTTCTACATCAACATCATCGCCTCTCCAATGACTCGTGAGTAGTCCACTTCAGACCTACGGGTCCGTAGTTAGTAGCTAGATGGCTTCTTCTCTCTCTTGGATCTTCAATACAAAGTTCTCCATGATCTTCATGGAGATCTATCCGATGTAATCCTTTTTGGCGGTGTGTTTGTCGAGATCCGATGAATTGTGGATTTGTGATCAGATTATCTATGAATTATATTTGAGTCTTTGCTGATTTCTTATATGCATGATTTGATATCCTTGTAAGTCTCTTCGAGTCTTGGGTTTTGTTTGGCTAACTAGATCTATGATTCTTGCAATGGGAGAAGTGCTTGGTTTTGGGTTCATACGGTGTGGTGACCTTTCCGAGTGACAGAAGGGGCAGCAAGGCACGCATCATAGTGTTGCCATCAAGGATAACAAGATGGGATTTTATCGTAGATATGAGATTGTCCATCTACATCATGTCATCTTGCTTAAGGCGTTACTCTGTTCTTTTGAACTTAATACACTAGATGCATGTTGGATAGCGGTCGACGTGTGGAGTAATAGTAGTAGATGCAGAAAGATTCGGTCTACTTGTTTTGTACGTGATGCCTATAGATATAATCATTGCCATAGATAACGTCACAACTTTGCGCGGTGATGGGGTTATAGTCCCAGGGTAGGGTCATAGGCCTGCCCTATAGGTCCTACCCAAGGACTACCCTTCATAAAGGACAAGACCCTTAGTCAGTTCCGACTGAACTAAGGACCCCCCCATCATCCAGTCGGTGACGAGCATTCGGAGCGTATTTAACGTATCGACTGAATTCCACTCTGTACATCATAACCTCCCAGGAGGGCAACGGTCATACGTTTTCATACACCATTATTAGCATTTAAGGCATACGTTACCTGTAACGTAGGCATTTATTCGCCACTACTCCACCCCTGTCCACCGGGCCGTTGTGAAGGGTAGCACACTCTATATAAGCCGCCCTTCCTCACTGGTGCAGGGGTTCACTACAAGGAATATGCTAATACACGACGCTATTTTCTCGTCGCTACATCGTCACGGTTTTTAATTTACGACGATCTCACGACGAAAAAACAAGCGTCGAAAACGGAGCGTCAGAAATGAACAGCAGCGACGTTTTGATTAAAATCGTGGTAACTTTTACGACGACTCCTGGATCGTCGTAACCTTTACGACGATCCTAAATCATCGTTGGCAATCAAACCCAGTCCTACGTGGCAAAATTACGACGAAATCAAAACATCGTGGTTGAAATCAGCCCAACCCATTTCAATTGATCACATGGGCTGGTTTTATTTTTTGGGGCTTTTTCTTATTTGGCTTCTTTTTGGGCCTTAGCCTATTTACAGCCACTTCAGTTTTTTTTTGAATTTTGGTTTGTGGCCTTTTACTTTCTACATATTTTCTTTTTTGGCTATTTTATTTTTGTACCGGTCCCACATGTCATGGAGATCTCAAAATTAGTCCCACACGTCAGAAATTTCACATTTTGTCAAATAAATATCATAACTTGGTCCCCTTGTCAAGTTGCCATTTCATAAGTATTCAAATCACATTCAAAATCAATATGTTAAACAGGCTAGGGAGCAAATGAAATTCGTCCAAACCAACATTAAATTTGTCTATTACAATCTTTACACTACACCACAACCCAGATATGCCTACTACTGCCTACTATTACAACACATATGCTACTCTTTGTTCATACGCTTCATACTTGGCTTCGTACTTCACCTGTGCAAAAACTATATCCTGTGAGATCAAAGAAACCCATGAATACCTTAATACACCACCAAACATCAAATATGAAGGTTAAATTGGCGAATACTCACGAATGCAAAAAAGAAAATGTTCATGGTGAAATTTCAGAAAATTTGGAAAAAAAACAAATGGACATACACACAAATAAAGCAGAGATAACCCAAGGGCCTGGTGAGGCAGAAATATAGAATAAAGAAAACAATCATATTGTTAAGTAGACCACAGAACCATGTAAATAACTTTAGAATAAATATCCTTTGCAGTCGGTATGTTTATTATATCTAACACCATGTAGGCATATATAAAGTATAATCTATAGAAACAAGTTGTTTGCTGCTTCTCAAGCCAAGCCCCATAGCCTATCTACGAAGCATCATCATGAGATACACAAGGAAACAAAAATTTACGCATGTCACTAACCAAACCGAGTGAGATAACTCATGAATTGCGCTTTCGGACTGAAAAGACAAAATGATGATTCAAGTTAGGTTTGTTGCACAAGATACAGTTTTTAACCAGGAACTTTAGATACCTTTTTAGAGATGAAATAGCAACTTTAGATACCTTTTTAGAGATGAAATAGCAAAATTCTTCCCAGAACATCAAGTCTGACTCTGGTTCATTCCCCACCTGCAATTACAAGAGAATTTTTTTTTGAGAATAAGGGTATAAAGTGTAAACCATATAACTTCTACAGAAAAAAAAATCACTCCAAATAGCAAAGGTGAATCTGCAAGTTTTCATAGATCTGGCCATCCAACATACGACTAAGAAAAGTTTCCAACTTTGGGTCAACACTATACAGTTAACATAGCAAGTGTATATTTATGGAAATTTGGGTCAAGATCCCATACAGTTAACATAACAAAGGTAAATCTGGAAGTCATCATTCCCAAAATAGATGTTCTAGTCATTCCCTTGACCGAGAAACCAATCTCCAGATTGGTACCTCTCCTATGCATCAGTATGAAATAAGAGAAGAGGATGAGCTTGCATACCTGCAAAAGGGTTGGTGACGCAGTTGTGTAGCACCGCAGTCTGAACCTCTCCTAAGTCTAAACCGCACTGCAGTCTGAACCTCTCCTAAGTCTGAACCAGCGCATGCCCAATGCTAACGCTAGAATCGTCGCATGCTGCTCCCCTAATTCAGTCGACGACAATGCAGAGGCGTCGCCAGCTGACATAATTTTAGTGCATATAGCTAACAAACTCCTACCAAACAGAAATGGCATAAACCCACATCCAAAGTGGTTAAGGCCTGGTTTTATGAAATGTCTTCAAAGTGGCAAAGCTAGGAGTATTATAACATGATGAGTATTAAGAAATATACATCCTTGATTGCAATTTTTGTTGGTAGCTTACCAAGATGATCACTTGGTAAGAAATCTACATCCAGTAGTCTGTGAACATCTGAAGAAACTTGATACATGAATCTGTACACACTTGAAGCAGGCTACAGCTAACAACAAACTTTTTATTCCTGGGGAAGCTAACAACAAACTTAATATGAAGCTCCTTGCGATGGATTAGGAAAAGGAAAAATACTGTATGATACTATGCACAACTCCCACTGCCCAATCATCTGGACAAAGGAATACATACAACACAGTGGCAACGAATTCTTGTCGCTTATATACATATCATCAACAGAGGAAGGCACACATTGTGAGCAGATGTGTTGAAGCGATGATACCCTTTCCACGCGCAGCCCTGCTACTCCTGAGTGGCTCGGCTCTACGGCCCGGTCCGGATAGGTCATCACAACCTGCGCTAATTTTTCGTAGAAGTTCATTTCCAACTATGGTGGATACACGTACATATAGTCCAAGATTCCAGGCGAGGTGCCCAAAAATAAATAAATCCCATAGACAAACTTAATTGGTGACTATACATACTTGTTCGAAATTGGTTGCAGGAACAGGTCCCCCGAGATGCATATTAGACACTTGCAATATCGTAAGGTTTGTTGAGAAAATGTGAGTGGTGACGACTAAGGAACAAATGTGTGATGCTCTATACATATTTTTTTTTGCTTTACAAAACCAAAACTGGTCCAGAACAAGAGATACATTCAGTAAGCTTCAGCAGGCACCAACTGGCCCAGAACGATAACAAAAACAGGAATACAAACTTTGGTAGGAGTACTAGCATAAATTCAAGTCCTTCTTTCTTCTGTATTAATTTAGGGACTAAATAATGCAGCGTAACTCATGTTCTATTCGAGATATTATTCAGTCAGCATAATTCTAATACTAGTACCGTAGTGCGAGGATATAATAACAAAGTAGAATTCTCATGTTCAGTTTAAATAAGACCCAATCTACAGAAAAGTAGGTATTGCAGCAGCAAACTATTACAGAATTCATCACCATGAAATCATGAACAAAATTTCTTGTAAGACACATCACGATCACACACAGAGTTCCTAGGGGATAAAAGGCCTAATGCAACCATGTCATTTGGGCTTACCTTGATCTGTAGCTTCAAAAACTTGACGTAGAGGACTGCCTCCTCGAGCATAGTGCTGAGATCCACCTACGAAGAAATTTCACAGGAGTCAGAAAGTACTAATGCCAATAACTAGCTCAATCTGCAGCTCAGTTTGCTTCCTGTCGCGCGCTCTGAATAAAGCGCATCCAGTTCTTAGTCATGTCTGGTCAAGAGTCAAGACAAGCTTAACTTTCAGGAAAGTTAACGCACATTTCCATGGTCGTCGACCAATAAACAAGCCACATCCAGCTGACGAAAAGTAAGAGAACCAATACAAACGAAGGTTCGCAACAGAAATATGGAAAATCAGTTGTACAGATGTTATATGGATCCAGGGAAACTTGCATATCAGAAAACTACAGGAACAATCAGCTCATATCTACTCAATGTGCCTGTTGGTATCACCATCTATCTACAAGACAGGTCATGCAAAGTTCAAAGAGTCCGTATATTCTTTCACATCAGAACTGCATTAGAAGTTTACAACCAAATAGTGCAAACTGTACTGGTATATTATTGCCCCTGGCAAAACTATTTCAGCAAGCTGGTAGGAAGATGGCGCGGCATTGATTAATTACCTCAAGTTGTGTAGCGTCGGCCGGGACGGGGATGGGAGTTGTCATCTCCTTCCTGAACTCCTGAGTATTGTGGTCAACCTCAGTGAGCGAGTAGGATGAAACAAACGGATCAGATAGGAAAATTCAAGCAAAAGTCAGAAGGCGGATGCAAACCGAGACATCGCCGTAGCAAAGGAATCGCACCGTGGGTGGCGTAGCCGGTGCCACCGACGGCTCCGACTAGGGTCGCCAAGAAGCCGAACTTGAGCAGGCCCCTGACCCACCTCTTGCGCGTCGCGAGAGGACGCTGCGCCGCCAGCGGCGGCGACCTCTGCGCGATAGGCGTAGGAGGAGGAAGAGGGGGCGGCGCGGTGGTAGGAGTAGGGGCGCCTCCTCGCCAGCGGCGGCGGCGGCGGCCTCTGCGCGATAGGCGTAGGAGGAGGAAGAGGGGCGGCGCGGTGGTAGGGGGAGGGGGCGAAGGAGGATAGGGCGGCGCGGGAGTAGAATGAGCGAGCGGAGGAGGAGAGGGCTGCGGTGGCCCTGGGCAGGCCATGGACATTCGTTCTGCGAGCAAGGGGAACGGGAGAGGGGGAGGCTCACGGCGAGGAGGGACTCCTTGGCGGAGAGGCGCTCCATCTCGCGGGCGTATCTGGGTGTGACTACTACGGCGCATTGAAGAAACAACTGAGGCGAGTGCTTACTACGGTGGTTGGAGACGAGGTGAAAGGAGACGCCATCGTCCTTGCCGAGGACGGAGGAGTTGACGACACCGCGCCCCTGCGCTGCCAGAAGCCCCTGGGCGCCACCGCATTCCCCTCCTCGCCGCCATCGGCCATCTCAGATTGGGGCCCCGGCGGGCCGCCCCAGCATGCAGGAAGGTCCGCCCCGCATCGGAGGGGGCCCTCGCCCAGCCGCGTCAGGCGGCGAGCTCCCTGTCGCGCGCCAGATCGGGGGAAACCTCCTCTCCCCTGCGCGTTACATCTCGCAGATCGGGGCGGCCGCGGGATCGCACGCGCAGGTATAGTTCGGCTCGGGAGGACGGGTGGGAAGAAGCATGGGATAGGGAAGGAGCAGAGCAAGGGGATCATGGCGTGTGCTTGGCACCGTCTATCCCCACCGAAGGTCACCTGGATCAGGGCGCCGTTGGTGGCGGCGGCCAGAGGGGTGTGTGCGGGAGAGAGATGGGGACGAGGAAGGAGTTTGTGGCTGTGTGTGAGGGGTGGGGTGTCTCGATCGGATAGGTAGGGTTTGGCTTCTCGGGAGATGCTCCACCGTTGGATGGGCGCGTGATGGATGGTTCAGATCGCGTCTGGTGGAGTGATCCGCGTGGAGGAGGTTCCTCGCGTTTCATTGGTTGGCTGGCTCTTCTTATCCTCCGTGAGGTTCCTTGACGATCATGTATATAAAAATTGGACCTAATCTCTGGAATTTTTCAAACAAACTTGTAAATATATATCCAATTTTTTAATAGAGTTAGACCATATTTTATGGATGAGGACCAATTTGTATCCACAAACAAGCCCATTAGCAAGCCCAATATAAAAGTAAGATGGAAAAAAATAGCCAACACAAAAGTAAGATGAAAAAAAATAGCCAACAGAAAAGTAAGATGAAAAAAAAATCAATACATTTTACGATGTTTTTATAATCGTCGTAAAAATTATGTTACATCGTGTTACGATGTTTTTATAATCGTCGTAAAAATTATGACGATCTCATCTTATGCGGTTACAATGTTTTTGACTCACATCATCGTAATTTATATGTAGATTTGATCCCGTCAAACGGCTTACGACAATCTCGGATGAAATCGTCGTAGATTTATGACGAATTCATCAACGACATTTAAAAAAACGTCAAGTATGAGCATATTTCTTGTACTAGTTGGCATTTACTGTAATCCTATATTCCAGTCGACACTAAGCTCCCAAGAGCACTGAGACGTAGGGTTTTACCTCCACCGTAGAGGGGCCTGAACTCATACAACCTCGCCGTAGCTAAGGCTCTGCCCATCCTTTCGTACCCTACACATCTACTGTCAGACTTATACCCACGACAGTTGGCGCCCACCATGGGGCAGGCGTCTAAGCGACTTCCGGCGAGTTTGCAACTTCATCTTTTCATCATGTCGTCGGCGGAGATTTATGCATGGGTCGTGAGATACTCTTCGGCGCACTCTCCTTCATCGTCGACGATTCGGCATGGCTTCGGGATGCGCCACTCGATGTCGAGGCGCTTCCTAGTCGCGGGGCTACGCACTTCTGTGCCGGTTCCCGCGGCATCCTTCTTCTCCAGCAATCGGCCCCGATGTCGATCTTCGCCCCCGTCACGCGCCGCAACAAGCGGTCCCGCCGTCCGCGGCTTCAGCGTTGGGTGCGACACGCCCAGGCGCGACAGAGCGCGTCTTCTCAAGTGGCGGTCCTTGAGTCGGTTGTGGTCGCGCCGCCGTCCCAGTGCTTGGACTCAGTTCCGACTGAGTTACCTTCCGAGTACTTGGGTCGCGGGCTTGCAGCCGAAGTTCTCATGGAAAATTCCCATGAAAGTCCCCACCGAACTTGTCGGAACGAGCACGAGGTCGGCGAATCGTCCGGCGCTCGCCGTCAACACCACCGTTCTGCCAGTCGATGAACTCGTCAGAGCAACATCAAGGTGTTCCATACACCCGTCCTCAACCTGGCTGCCGCTACCACGATAGCCGATTCCCTCCAACCGACTGATTCAGAGGCTGGTAGAGGGATCAAGCAGATTCGTGCCCTGTTGCACACGGCGCAGCAGCAGAATTCGGCGGTCTCCCAGTCGCACAACAGGATCCACAACAGTTCTGTTCACGCGAACACGCATCGGTCGGTTTACAACCCCCACTCTCATCAGCGACGCAGAGGGGGCAGCCGTTCCACGAATCCCGAAGATCATCGCCGTTCACGCACCCCTCCACGGGGTGGGCCTTACGGGCCCCGACATCACGATGATCGGCGTTCAGTCAGTGACACGTATGATCCAAGGCCCGACACAAGAGGGTACATCGCCCAGAGGAAGGTCGACAGGAGTCGAGCCCACCGTGATGGTCACGATAGAGATCGTCCGAGTGGAAGCAGGACCATCGTCTCTGGCCCCGAGTGCTTCAGTCGGGCCATCCGTTCACCTGACATCCCTCCCAACTTCCGATTGGCGACGGGGATCAGCAAGTTCACAGTAGAATCTAAGCCAGAAACGTGGCTGGATGATTACCGAGTGGCGGTCCAGATCGGTGGCGGAGATGACCAGTTCGCCATGAAACATCCCCCCCCAGATGCTCGACGGCTCGGCACAAGCGTGGCTGAACCAGTTGGCTCCATCAATCATCTACAGCTGGGCAGATCTGTCCCGAGTGTTCATCACGATCTTCGAGGGCACGTGCAAATGCCCTGCTGGTCTCGTGGAGCTCCAGCACTATGTCCAGAAGCAGAATGAGCCCCTACGCGATTTCATCCAGCGCTGGACGACCCTGTACCACACGGTGGAGAATGTCACAGAGCACCAAGCAGTCCGCGCCTTCAGGGCAGGCGTGCGGTACAGAGATATGTACCTGAAGCTCGGTCGGACAGGCGACATCTCCATGAGCAAGATGATGGAGATTGCCGCACGCTATGCAGATGGCGAAGAAGAGGACCGCATACGTAGTGGCAAGCACAAGGCAGTCGTCGACGGAGATGGGAACAGCAATCGGAAGCAAAAGCAGAAAGCTCCGTCCACTCCACAGGCAGAGGCAGCTGCCGTTACAAATGCCAAGTTCAAGGGCAAGGGGAAAGCTGAGTACACCCCCAAGAAGAAGCAGTTCGGGAACTCCATCCTGGATCAGCCATGTCCAATCCACACGAAGATGGATGAAGAAGGCAACGCCATATTCCCGAAGCACACCACTCGGCAATGTCGCCTCCTAATCCAAGGGTTCGGCGAAGGGCAACCGAGTGAAAAGGACAACGAGCAGGATGATGAGGACAAGGAGGATCCGTTCCCCCAAGTCCATGCAACATTGATGATTTTTGCTGACGTGGAAAGCAAGAGTCGACTGAAGCTTGTGAACAGGGAGGTGAACATGGCAACACCAACCAACCCCACATTCCTCAAATGGTCTCAGACTGCGATCACCTTTGACCAGTCGGACCATCCAGCACATGTGCCCACCCCAGGGAGGCAGGCTCTAGTCGTCGACCCGGTGGTGGAAGGAGTCCGACTGCGCAAAGTCCTCATGAACGGCGGCAGCGGCTTGAACATCATGTACGCTGACACTCTCAAGGGGATGGGCATTCCGATGTCCAAACTTAGCGAGAGCAGCATGCAGTTCCACGGAGTCGTCCCAGGACGAAAGGCCAAGTCACTCGGCCAGATCGCGTTGGACGTCGTTTTCGGCTCCGACAAGAACTTCCACAAGGAAAAGCTGACATTCGAGGTGGTGGACTTCCAGAGTGCATACCATGCGATTCTGGGCCGTCCGGCGTATGCGCGTTTCATGGCCCGTCCATGTTACGTGTATTTGAAGCTGAAGATGCCGGGTCCCAAAGGTGTGATCACGATCACAGGCAATCGGCAGCGGGCCGAGGAGTGTCTGCAGTAGGGGTCGAGGATTGCCGACCAGCAGATGGCTATCCTCTAGCTGGATGAGTACAAGAAGACAGCCGACCCCGCTGACTTGATGCGTTCGAAGAAGCCAGCTGCGGAGTCCGCATTCCAGTCGGCGGGCGACACGAAGAAAGTCAGCATCCACCCAACTGATGACACCGCCGCCCCGACGAACATCTCCACCACCCTTGATCCAAAATAGGAAGCCGAGCTCATCCAATTCCTCCATGAGAACTGGGACATTTTTGCATGGAAGCCCGCTGACATGCCAGGTGTACACAGGGAGTTGGCTGAGCACCGACTGCATGTGGATCCTGCTGCTTGGCCCGTCCGAGAACGCCTGCGTCGGTCCGCCGCGCACAAAAGGAAGGCAATCGGAGAGGAGGTGGCTAAACTTTTTGCAACCAACTTCATTCGCGAGGTACACCATTCCGAGTGGCTCGCCAATGTTGTCATGGTGCCCAAGAAGGACAAGCCCCTCCGTATGTGCATCGACTTCAAGCATCTCAATAAGGTCTGCCCAAAAGATCATTTCCCGCTCCCCCGCATTGATCAAATTGTTGATTCGACTGCAGGCTGCGAGCGTTTATCATTCCTTGATGCCTATTCGGGATATCATCAGATCCGTCTATATGGTCCGGACGAATTAAAAACAGCCTTCATCACCCCATTCGGGTGTTTCTGCTACATCACTATGCCATTCGGTTTGAAGAATGCAGGAGCAACTTTCATGCGCATGATCCAAAAATGCCTCCTTGACCAGATCGGTCGAAATGTGGAGGCATATATGGATGATATCGTAGTCAAGTCACGCAAAGGTTCCGACTTGCTGACTGACTTGGCAGAAACATTCGCCAACCTTCGTAGGTACGATATCAAGCTCAACCCTGCCAAGTGTTCATTCGGTGTTCCCAGCGGAAAGTTACTCGGTTTCTTCGTTTCCGAACGAGGGATCGATGTCAACCCTGAATAGATCGGGACCATCGTCCGAATGGAGCGGCCGGTCAGAATACATGATGTTCAAAGGCTCACAGGTTGCCTAGCGGCTTTGAGCAGGTTTATCGCTCGACTCGGCGAGAAGGCGTTACCTCTGTACCGACTCATGAAGAAATCAGATACTTTCGAGTGGACAGACGAAGCCAAAATTGCATTCGACGACCTCAAAGCCCTGCTTTCCACCCAGCCGGTTCTTACTGCCCCGCTCAGTAAAGAACCCCTTCTTATGTACATCGCGGCTACAAATCAAGTCGTCAGCACTTTTCTCACAGTCGAACGCGAAGAAGAAGGCAAAGCGTACAAGGTTCAGCGGCCAGTTTATTATGTCTCCGAAGTCCTGGCTCCTTCCAAGCAGAGGTATCCCCATTATCAAAAGCTTATTTACGAGATCTACATGACTGCGAAGAAGGTGGCTCATTATTTCCAAGACCACTCGGTGTCTGTCGTTTCTGATGCTCCGTTGTCGGAAATCCTCCACAATCGAGAAGCATCAGGCCGAGTGGCGAAGTGGGCTATGGAGATGTTATACTGCGACATCAAGTTCGAAGCCAAGAAGGCTATAAAGTCTCAAGCTCTGGCTGACTTCATAGCAGAATGGGTAGAACAACAGCAACCGACTCACATCTACTCGGCTCATTGGACTATGTTCTTCGATGGGTCCAAGATGTTGAATGGCTCCGGCGCTCGCGTAGTGATCATATCGCCAAAAGGTGATAAGATTAAGTATGTGTTGCAGATACATTTCGATTCTTCCAACAATGAGGCAGAGTATGAAGCTCTCCTTTACGGATTGCGCATGGCCATCACACTAGGCGTCCGTCGCCTGATGGTCTATGGCGATTCAGATTTGGTGGTTAATCAAGTGATGAAGGAGTGGGACGTCAGGAACCCCACCATGACTGCATACTGCAACGCGGTAAGGAAGCTCGAGAAGAAGTTTGAAGGTCTGGAACTTCACCATGTTCCGCGACTGAAGAACCAAGCAGCTGATGAGTTGGCAAAACTCGGATCCACTTGGAGACCAGTCCCAAGTGATGTCTGCCTCGAGCACCTACATCTCCCTTCGGTGAAAGAAGACCCTTTTACAGAGGAACCGGTACAACCGAGGAGTTCAACAGATCTGACTGAAGTCGAGGTCCCCGTTGTGGTTGATGTGATCATGGAGATTCTTGCTATCATCCCCGATTGGACTGTGCCTTTCATTGCATGCATCTTGAGGCAAGAATTACCAAAAGACGAAGTCCAAGCGAGGAAGATCGTCCGCAGGTCGAAGTCCTTCACCGTCATTGATGGCCAGTTGTACAAGGAAAGTGTTTCAGGAGTCCTTCAGTGATGCATCTCCCCTGAGGAGGGACAGTTAATCCTGGAAGAAATTCACTCGGGAACCTGCGGCCATCATGCCTCCTCAAGAGCAATCGTCGCCAAAGCATTCAGAGTTGGCTTCTTCTGGTTGCAAGCGAATGAAATGGCAAAGGATATGGTCGACCGATGCGAAGGCTATCAGTTCTATTCGAACAAGTCCCACAAGCCAACATCTGCGCTGAAGACAATCCCTCTTGTTTGGCCGTTCGCCGTGTGGGGATTGGATACAGTCGGTCCATTCAGAACAGGCCAAGGGGGATTCACACATCTGTTGGTAGCAGTCGACAAGTTCACCAAGTGGATTGAGGCCAAGCTCATCAAGAAGCTCAATGGCCTTACGACCATCAAGTTTGTCAGAGACATAATCGTCAGATTTGGGGTTCCGCACAGCATAATCACTGACAATGCACTACAAGAAAAACGTTCAATTATGACCCCAAAAAATGACGATGCTTAATTGGTCATAGATCCATGACCAAATTTCACAGATTAGTCATGGAAAGTCTAAGAGGGTCCAAAACCCATAACGTTATGACCTTCTGTGTCCATAAGGTCATGATCCTATTACACAAAATGGTCATTAAGATGTGTCAAAGTGCTTATGCTCATATTTCGGTGCTAGCATGACCCAATATAACGTCGTAATCATATGACGGGAGGTGACTGGACGACACCTCATCAATTCTGCCTATGTGTCATGTATAGAGAGTGAGACTTTGTTTTTACATATATGGATGGCGTAAATAATATTAGATAAATACCAATAAATTATAATTATTCATTTTAATATCCTAAATATTTTAAAAAGTACAATATAATTACAACAATGAAATATATGAGCACATGCTAATATGGAAGGTATTATAGGGTACCTTAACTTGGTGTTTCAAACAATAAAAACTTAAACATATACTCATGCCTCATTTTTAACATAGTTGTTGTAAAATTTTAGATAAGTAGTGTGGAGAAGGTGTAAAAGTTCTCCGATCAAAGAGTATAATGATGGTTTCTTCTTGGTTAAGCCAAACTACCATCGATGACGAGCCCTTTGTGTTGGTTTTACATATTATCGTTAATTGGCAATAATGTATTCCGTTCAACTTGTGGTGACGGATAACAATGTGGGTGAATTTTTTAGTAATGCCAAATCATATAATAATTAAATTAAAAGTGTTACTACCCACAACACTCAATAAAAATACAGCTCTCTTTTGAGGGAAATAATAAATACAACTTTTTTCGCAATAAAAAATACAGCTAGAGACAACAATATGGGTCCATATTCCCTAAATCCAATATCTACTCGGACTTGAGCAAGCCTATTTAGCGAACAAGGTAAAAAAAACCTTCCACCACAAACCAGACCCTAACCCTAGCTCCAGCCCCGTCCACCCTCGTCTCCCGTGACCCTCCTGCCACTCCCGCCGCCAGCCTCCATCCTTCCCTTCCCCTAACCAGATCTCCGGTGCTCCTCCATGGCAGGCACCTGTACTCCCCTCTCCACCTCTCCCATCAGCCTCCATCCCTTCGAGCCACAATCCCCTATGGCCCCGTTCATTGCGGCAGGCCCCAAGCCCCAAGCCCCAGCGACCCCGGCTCCATGCCCTGGCCTCGCCCCGCATCCGTGACCCCGGCGGGAAGATCGCGACCATGGGAACCCGCGGGCTCGTGCTGGCGCTCCTCGCCGCGGCGCTGCTGCTGCAAACCCTCCTCTCGGCGGCGTCCGAGGCGGAAGGCCTGGTGCGGATCGCGCTCAAGAAGCGCCCCATCGACCGAAACAGCCGCGCCGCCACGGGCCCTCCCGTAGCGAGGAGCAGCCCCTCCTCACCGGCGTCAACACCATCTGCTCCGAGGAAGGGGGCGACATCTTGTCCCTCAAGAACTTTTGTTTTCAGGATTATTAGGATTATTATGGTTGTCCTTGGCTTGGGGCCTACACACCCACCTCTGTAATTTGTGCACTTCACATGCATTTTTTCCCATCACCCACCAACCGTAACATGCTAGTTGTTTCAACTGCAGTCATTCTCATACTTGATTTGAAATCTGCATAGTTCCAGGTAGTGTCTTAGTTTCTCCTATGTGTCATAGCTAATCCCATGTGTCATAGTTCCAAGTAGTCTCTTAGCTTATCCAGGTAGTGCCTAGTTCTCAGTACTATTTAGAAATTCCTGTCTGTTAATCCAAATTTGTAGAGTTAGGTGCTGAGGTTGCTTCTTAAAATATTTTCTCTGGAAGTCAGATGTGTACTGATGAAATTGTAGTTCAAGTTAGGTGCAATATCCTTGAAAAGGATGCTGCAAAATAACTGATGTTGATGTAGTGCCTATTGGTGTAGTCAGACATAGTGATGGAAATGATAATGTGCAATCCTTTCTATATCCTTTTTATGTTTCGACAGGTCATATACTGATTAATTCATCTCTCTATTTGTTAGCCGTTCTCTTCTGACAATGTTGTTTTTGTCTGTTATGTCAACAGGAAAGCCTGCTGCCATTCAGTACGGCACTGGTTCGATTGCTGGATATTTTAGCAAGGATAGCGTTATAGTGGGTGATCTAGTTGTGAAAGATCAGGTTTGTGTCTCTTCATATTTCTGAGTTGATTTGTTGATTATCTCTGATTTTGTGTGTCACGTTAGTTATTTTTATATCTCAGCCGCCTCATGCATACATGCTTTTCTATTTTCTGTTTTTTTTATTTCCTATTCTATTGGTAGACGTCTAGTGCTTTTTTAGAAACTGTTGTCAGCTTTTTTCCTTTGGGAGAATACTGCAGTTTGGAAATGAAACTCTTCTATGATTAACTAGATTTGTTGGATAATGACTGAACCATATGATGAGGGTTGACTATGAGTGATCCTACCATGATTGTAGCCTTGTACCAATAATACAAACGGAACCCTGTGCATATGTATGCTTGCAAAATGATTCTTCGATTTAGCAATATTGAAGCACATTTGTAAAGTGCCAATGAATGTAAGAGAATTAATGATACAATGATACCAAGTGCTTATCCTTTTTTCATTGTTATTTCAAACCTGTCCAGGACACATGGATATAAGGATTAATTGTGATTGGGAGAATGGAATGGCGACGCTGAGTACAACTACTCTAGTTCAAGGTGTTCCTACGCACGGACAAGTAGGAGATGAGGATGAACAGGTGTGATCATAAATCACTTGATTTGCATTACTCGTTCACAATACGATATTGTTTAGATACACATCTCTCATTGTTAAAAATCTATTATATTATTAAAACGATAGAAAACGTACGACTTAGATGTAACAACAGAAAACGTACGACTTAGATGTAACAACAGAAAAATAGTTAAAAAGAACGGCTATGATTTGCATAATAGAAGTACGCATAAGCATGTTTCCTTATCCCATACGATTTGTAATGGTAAAAAAAGAATCGCTAGGTGAATCAGTTGGACTAGCATTACACGATGAATTCATATGCAAGAGCCAAGCTGGAGTCCGGCGGACCCAACACATATAAGTGTCTTTCCTTACTGCATCATAATTGTGTTTTACGTGAACTCGCCATTTAAGCACTAATGATAGGTATTGCCTCCAGCAGAATTTTATATTTGTGGGCCAAGAGAAAAACATACATGTACTTTTTTGGCTCCAGTACGTTACATGCTAATAAAAGGAACTAGCCTTCTCAAAGAAAATTCAAATGAACTAGCCTTGAACTCTATTTTTCGGATGTGGGCACTTGCTAATCTTCATGAAAGAGCTAACTCGATACATATGCTAATTATACTTGATAGTCTCATGAAACATCAATAAAAAACAGCGACCAACTTTTTTTTATGTAGCACTTATTAATTTGTTCATACCTGCCAAATAAATATTGTATGGAGGAGCGAAAAGGACTCATGCATGCACACTAATTACTATTGATGACATCATACTGGCAGAAACTGTAGGAGGACCAACTTTTTTTGCTCATTAGCCACAAGCATAGGGTCTAATTGGCGCATAATTTAGTGACTAGGAGGATGAAGTGGAAGGAGAATATCAGAAGAAGAAAAATATAATTGTGCAATTGAAAATAATAATAGATGGAGAAATTTGAAATATTGGTAAATATTATAAAAGCATATAAATAGGCTTTTTTGCGGCAACACATAGGTGTTTAATACTATACAATAATTAAAGCTATACGGAGTGAAAACTTGTTGAACAAAAAAAATGCAAGAACAGATCCATCATGTATTTTCTCATGACGTCTTTTTGACATATACTCATTGTTGGCATGAAGTTTCTACCTAAAAAACTACAGGAACGTCCTTCATGTAAATTTAGTTGGCCACAATGGCTCATAAATTTATTCCTTACTACATATATAGGCCAGTTAATCTTAATTTAGTGCAAGCTACTATTTTCTATAGATTGAGTGCTGACGAGTCACCCAAAAGGTGTTTGCATTCATGCAGTAACTTTCTAACTGTTACCTACATTATACTGTATCTTTTGATTTTGAATGTGTGCACATGAATTTTAGATGGAAATTTATCGGCCTGGGCTGGGAAGATAATGGAGACTGCTACACATGTTCCTTCGTTCCTTCGGAGTAATAAAGAAGATATGGCAGCTCGGGCTTCAATTGTATCACCCACACTTAGTATACACACATGTAGGACCAGATAACTATTAGTCATTGTAACATGTTTGGCTGAGATGAAGCTTCATTGCACCTTTCGTTCTCTTTATGTGTTCATTTTAGTAATAGTTACTAGGTTCTAGGGCTGGAGTTGTAACTGGATGAAGCTTCATTGTAACTGGATTTGTAGTGGAGTTGAAGGCCAAACTATTTTATGTGGTGCATGTTTGTAAAGTTTCTGCAATGATGCTTATTGCTTAAATGACCGGGACTATATAACATAATGTTTTTTCGCCGGAATTATTACGATGCCTAGTGTATGAAAACTGTGCCAAAATAAGGCCTGGTCCTAGATAAAAATAGTAATGGGCTGAAATATCAAATATTGATCTGAATTGTTGGGCCTGGCCCATTTAGGTGTCTGATTTGGATTGGGTGGCCCATTTAGGTGTCTGATTTGGATTGGGCTAGTAAAATTGTGACCTTATTTTTCAGTCATTGGTGATCCGCCACATCATCAGCTTAGCCACGTGGCTGATGCCATGTTAGCTCCTACGTGGTTCACGTACACATGTAATGACCAAAAAAATTGGTCAAAGATTTTATGACCTAAGTTTTTTGGTCAAAGAATACTTGACCAAAATACTGAAAAGGTCATGGTTGTTCATTCTTGACGGCCAACTGTTGACCCTTCGAATTTGGTCAAAAAAAGGTCGTAACGTGATACCAATGACGATTCTTTGACCAAAATGGTGGGTCATTATCGATCATATTTCTTGTAGTGATGGCACAAACTTTGACTCGGACAGATTCAAAGGTTTTTGCACAAGCCAAGGTATCCGAGTGTATTTTGCATCTGTGGCGCACCCCCAAACAAACGGGCAAGCAGAGCGGGCGAATGGACTTATTCTTCAAGGGTTGAAGCCTCGACTCTTGCGAGAAGTTGGACATGCCGTCGGCGCATGGGTCACCGAGCTTCCTTCGGTGCTGTGGGGCCTCCGCACAACTCCGAATAGATCTACAGGGCGATCCCCGTTCTTCCTTGTTTATGGAGCCGAGGCAGTCCTTCCGAGTGACTTGCTTCACGACTCTCCACGAGTCGAACTCTTCTCCGAAGCCGAAGCAGAGCAAGCCAGGCAAGACGGAGTGGATCTACTAGAAGAAGAGCGCGAGATGGCACTGACTCGCTCAACAATTTATCAACAAGATCTGCGGCGATTCCACGTGCGGCACGTCAGGAGTCGCACATTCCAAGCAGGCGACCTGGTGCTCCGAGTGGACCAGCAAAGACCTCACAAGTTGGCTCCCGCCTGGGAAGGACCCTTCATCATCTCTAAGGTGCTGAACAATGGAGCATATCGACGCTACAACCTCGACAGGGAAACGGACGAGCTGCGAGCATGGAACGGAGATCTCCTAAAACGCTTCTACACGTGACCGCCGACGGAGGCAATGTAAAGAACAAGTATCATTGAAGTAATACAAAGCAGCCTAATTTTTTGCGGATCCAAAATTCTTCCGCTTTTGCAGACTCCGGTCTAAAAAACTCTCTCTCCGAGTGTGCACTAAAAGTTGCACTCGGGGACTTAGCTGCGATCCAGAGTCGCCTAAGTAAAAAACTGTCTCCGAGTGTGCACTAAAAGTCGCACTCGGGGACTTAGCTGTGACCCAGAATCGCCTAAGTACAAAATCTCTCCGAGTGTGCACTAAAAGCCGCACTCGGGGACTTAGCTGCGACCCAGAGTCACCTAAGTAAAAAACTCATTCTGAGTGCGCACCAAAAGCCGCACTCGGGGACTTAGCTGCGATCCAGAATCGCCTAAGTACAAACTCGCTCCGAGTGCGCACCAAAAGCCGCACTCGGGGACTTAGCTGCGATCCAGAATTGCCTAAGTACAAACTCGCTCCGAGTGCGCACCAAAAGCCGCACTCGGAGACTTAGCTGCGATCCAGAATCGCCTAAGTGCAAACTCGCTCCGAGTGCGCACCAAAAGCCGCACTCGGGGACTTAGCTGCGATCCAGAATCGCTTAAGTACAAACTCGCTCCGAGTGCGCACCAAAAGACGCACTCGGGGACTTAGCTGCGATCCAGAATCGCCTAAGTACAAACTCGCTCCGAGTGCGCACCAAAAGCCGCACTCGGGGACTTAGCTGCGATCCAGAATCACTTAAGTACAAACTCGCTCCGAGTGCGCACTAAAAACCGCACTCGGGGACTTAGCTGCGATCCAGAATCGCCTAAGTACAAACTCGCTCCGAGTGTGCACTAACAGCCGCACTCGGGGACTTAGCTGCGATCCAGAATCGCCTAAGTACAAAACTCGCTCCGAGTGCGCACTAAAAGCTGCACTCGGAGACTTAGCTGCGATCCAGAATCGCCTAAGTAAAAAAAGCTTCCTTCAGTGTATCCTCGACATCCACTCGGAGGCTTAGCAGACCCTCATTGAGACTCATGTGGATGTGAAGACAACTGACAACTACATGAGTATCAACTCACTCCGAGTGCGCACAAGATGCCGCACTCGGGGACTTAGCCGCGATCCAGAATCGCCTAAGTAAAAAAGCTTCCTTCGAGTGTATCCTTGAGATCCACTCGGAGGCTTAGCAGACCCTCATTCAGGCTCATTTGGATGTGAAGACAACTGACAATTACATGCTCCGCATGTTTGCCATTGGCTTCACCAAGAAACGCCAAACAAAAACCATGAGCCAAAATCGTGTCAAAAAAAACTTGGCGAAAGAAGAGCAAAATATTTGATTCGAATTCAAAGTTGGATCTACGATAGTCGGCTCGGTGTGGATCAAGCTTATCCACACCGAACCACGAATGTGACGGCCAACAGCAGTGGCCCAAGTTTGATACAGATACCACTCGGCATACTGAGGTAAATTTTTTCAAGCGTCATCAGGACTGGCACCGGGACTGGCAGGCTCCACAAAGGTCTCAAGGTCGATCCCGTCCGCGATACGAGTGGCTGTCTCCAGGAAGGTCTCCATGAAATCTTCGAATCGAAGCTTCTTGGTGCTGGCGACCTGCAACGCCTTCAGCTTTTCTTCGCGAGCTTCCTTGCAGTGCACTCGGACCAGCGATAGCGCCACGTCCGCACCACAACGAGCGGCAGACTTCTTCCATGCCTGCAGTCTGTTCGGGACGTCCTCCAGCCGAGTCATCAACCCTTCTATTTCCTGCCGGGAATCGTCTTCGGGCCACGGCTCCTTGTCGATCCGGCCGATGACTTCTCTCAGACGGCCGATGAAAGGTCCGACTCTGCCAAGGCGAATATGTTCTCGGAGCATGTCCCGATTGGCTTCGTCGCCGAGTGGAACGTTCGAAACAACCGACCGTTCAATGTCGGCTGCTTCAGCCTCAGCGTCCAGACAAAAATCTGCAAAGAAAAGACGAGCATAAAGTAAGCGCAGAATAAATTACAAAGTCAAGAAGCACTCGGCAAAAAGCTTACCACCGAGCAGTGCAATCATCTTCCTTGCCCAGTCGCTGACATACTTCTCCTACGAAATGCATCGACGGTTCATCACCTTCATCTGACCCATCAGTTCGGTTCTTTGCTTGCACATTTTCTCAATTTCGGCCACCAATGCCTTGTTGTTCTCCCAGGACTCCTCCAAAGACTTCTCTCGGTCAGCAAGAGCCCCCCTTCACACCAGCCAAGTCATTCACAGCCGCCTCCAATTCCGCAGCAAGCTGAATCTTTTCAGCCTTCAGAGCATTGTATGCGGATCCCATTTCGCAAATCTTGTGCCAAATCAGCGCAAAGGGAGGATCAGACACATTCAACAAGGAAAACAAACAAAACAATCAAAGTTCTTCAGACCCCTGTCGATGCAAGCACTCGACAGCGGGCTCGGGGACTACACCCAGTGGGTTCACTAAGAGTGACCCCACTGGCATGAAGCTCGAACAGGTCGGCCCTATTGAGCTCCATGACAAACAGACAAATCTACGAGAATGCTATTACCCGACCTGAGTAACACTACTCTCGGGGACTACATCCACTCGATGCACTCCGAGTTCCCCCACTGGTAATATTCGGGCAGACCAGCTCTGATCTGCTCAGATAACTGAAAATGCATATAAAGACAACTGCCGGTGCAAGCACTCGACATAAGTCTCGCGGACTACACCCACTGGGTTCACTCGGAGTGAACCCACTGCAAAATAATCCTACTGTATCCGAGTATATCACTTAAACACTCAGTGGGTTACAAGAGGAAAGTAAACACTTACTAGCGCACTTACTCGGATATCGTCCCGGAGCTCCAAGCTTCTCTTGTACAAAGACGCGATGGAGTCGTACGCTCCCTCGGCATCACCCACCATCAACTCCACCTGCACCATGGCCTCCTTGGCGGCTCCCACTTGGTCTTCCGGGAGGTGTCGGGCGTCGTACTCAACGGTTGACGGACCTGGCACGATAGAAGACTCCTTGGGCATCCCAAGTCCCGCTCCGGTCGGTTCCGCCGCGAGGGGCACCGCCTCAGTCGACGGCATCGTCTCGGTCGACGGCGCATCCGTGGTGGGACCGGCAGCAGGTGGAACAACCTCGAGGATAGGCGCCAAAGTTGGCCCTGATCCCCTTTGGTCGTCCTCCTCCAGATGAATCACCTCCGAAGGAAGCCCGACTGAACAACATGAGGTTACAGAAAAAGGGCAAGATTAAAGACAGCACTCGCGAAACAATAATGCAAACTCTCGGAGTCGTCACAACGTACCTTGCTGGGATGTGGCAGCATTATCCGTATCCATGGGATCATCGTCCTGGCGCGGCAGAGAGGTGGCGGAGGTAGCAGCTCTATCAAGTAAAATCCACTCGAGCATAAGCATGAGTTCAATCAAATACTAAAAGAAGATGGGAGAACAAGACACTTACGCTGACGCAACTGGAACAGCGATCCTCATCCGAGGCAAAGCTTTCCGAGGCTTGGACCCACTCGGTTTGGCCACCTTGGACGGTTGGTCCGTGGGCTCGACAGCAGCGTCCCTGGTCCTCTTCACGCTCCTAACACTCGGAGCCACGGGAGGAGCTGGCGGGGCACTCGGAGCCACGGGAGGAGCTGGCGGAGCACTTGGGGCCGCTGGAGGAGCCGGCGGAGTCACGGGTTCGCGACGGCGCTTAGTGCGAGGCTCTGATGGTGGAGGTGGCGAGCTCTGCTCCCCAACCTCTCCCTCCTCCTCCGTCTCCCCACTGTCGGAGACGTACTCGGCGCTATCCACGCTGCCCTCCTGGCTGCCCTCCTCTTCCTCAGCGGGATTCCCGTTCGAGACGGGAGAATGCCAGTTGGTCCACTCCTGCACAAAACACAGTCGACAACGTCGAACGTCAGGCGGTGATACAAGAAAAGCGATAGATCTAAGAAGATTGAAGGCACTCGACAAGATGCACTCACCTCATTCGGAGGAGAATTGTCGGCGCGGAAGGGCCTCACTCGCCGGGCTCCTTGGGGGTTGTCGCATGCGCCTGTAATGCCGCAGACCCACGCTGTCACGGTCTCCCCGGTCACGCACTGTGGATGAGTCCGAGTGGAATCCTCGGGCCCCACATAGCGCCACATGGCGTGGTGTCGGGCTTGCAGTGGCTGGATGCGCCGACCCAGAAAAGTCTCCAGCAAATCTATGCCGGTGAATCCCTTGCGGACGACAGCTATGAGCGCGTCGACCAGAGGTTGGATCTGGATCTTTTCCAACTTTGAGAGCGCAAGTTGCCTGGGAGGGGCCGGACGATCTAAGCTAAAGGGCGGCAACCCAGTCGCAGCATTCGGACAAGCTATGTCCTGGCAGTAGAACCAGGTCGACTGCGAGTTCCTAACTGACTCGGACAACTGGAGAGGAGGGTGGCTACTCTTCGTTTTCTTCTGGAAGCCTAAGCCCTCGTAGAGCTGGAGGAGATGGGTTTTATCGTCCGACTGGCTAAGCTTTTTGACAGTCTGGGACCTAGCGGACAAGATGTACTTAAAGAGCCCCCAATGGGGGGGCATCCAATAAAGCACTCGCACAGGGTGACGAATGTGGCAAGATGGGCTATTGCGTTTGGAGGAAAATGATGGAGCTGCGCCCCGAAGTGATTCATAATACCTCTGAAGAAGGGGTGGGGAGGCAAGGAGAAGCCCCTGTACACGTGGCTGAGCAGCAAGACGCGCTCTCCCTCCTGCGGCGCCGTCTCTGTCTCGCCCTCCGCCGGCAGCCTGCACGACTTGTTGGCAATCATGCCTTGCTCCACCAGCTCCAGCAAGTCGTCCGCCGTCATCATGGAGGGGAGGAAATCCCCCTGGATCCAACCAGCCGGCAGTGCCCGCTGTCGACGCTGAGCAGGGGCCGCTGCCTTCTTCTTCTGCGACTCGAGCTTGTTGGTCTGTCCCTTCGTCATGGTGAAGGCGACGGATCCGGCGAGGAAGAGAGGAAGGAGGAGGCTTGGAGCGCGCAGGGAGCTACGGGAAGAGCGGAGCGAATGCGAGTAACCAGAGCAGCGCAACAAGAAACCCCCGCCGGAGAGGCTTAAATAAGCTTCCGACTGGGTCACTAACAGGTGGCCCCGAAACCTTATCCCCCGAACGACTGCTGCGATATTAGTGGAGAAGATAAAGGCGCGGTAATCGAGGTGGCAGAAACTACTCGATGACGATGTCGTCATCCCTGTTGAGCGCGCGGCAACCGAAATTTGAGGATCCGAGAAAATCCGCTGCTGTCAGTTGACCGGTCACATCGAAACATTCCGCGGAAGCACTCGGTCCCTGACGGTTCGTTTCACTGGTATATTCACTCGGATCACTGGTCGAAAGGATAAAATGGATCGAGGCAAACAACGCCAAAGTCACATCCATACCAGTCAGATCCGTACTCCACGCATCACTTCGTCGTTCCAACCTCGGTCCATTCGGGGACTAATGATGGGGTTATACTCCCAGGGTAGGGTCATAGGCCTGCCCTATAGGTCCTACCCAAGGACTACCCTTCATAAAGGACAAGGCCCTTAGTCAGTTCCGATTGAACTAAGGACTCCCCCATCATCCAGTCGGTGATGAGCATTCGGAGCGTATTTAACGTACCGACTGAATTCCACTCTGTACATCGTAACCTTCCAGGAGGGCAACGGTCATACGTTTTCATACACCATTATTAGCATTTAAGGCATACGTTACCTGTAACGTAGGCATTTATTCGCCACTACTCCACCCCTGTCCACCGGGCCATTGTGAAGGGCAGCGCACTCTATATAAGCCGCCCTTCTCCACTGGTGCAGGGGTTGGCATTTACTGTAATCCTATATTCCACTCGACACTAAGCTCCCAAGAGCACTGAGACGTAGGGCTTTTACCTCCACCGTAGAGGGGCCTGAACTCATACAACCTCGCCGTAGCTAAGGCTCTGCCCATCCTTTCGTACCCTACACATCTACTGTCAGACTTATACCCACGACACGCGGTTCTATCAATTGCTCGACAGTAATTCGTTCAGCCACCGTCTACTTGCTTTCATGAGAGAAGCCACTAGTGAACACTACGGCCCCGGGGTCTATTCACAACTATCCTTTTCACTTTCACTTTTACTTTGCTTTGTTTACTGTTTGCTTTCAGTTCTCACTTTGCAAACAATCTATAAGGGATTGACAACCCCTTCATAGCGTTGGGTGCAAGCTCTTTGTGTTTGTGCAGGTACTTGTGACTTGAACTCTCCTCCTACTGGATTGATACCTTGGTTCTAAAACTGGAAAATACTTACCGCCGTTGTGCTACATCACCCTTTCCTCTTCAAGGGAACACCAACGCAAGGCTCCAAGGCCGCGGGGAAATCCTTTGCATATTTGCCAAGGAAGTCCCTATAGGCGTAGCCGTAGCAGCAGGATTCCTAGCGCCGTTGCCAGGGAAGATCTGTTGTCGCAGTAGCACAGGCCAAGGCTGATGCGCCGAGCTCCTCCGATTCGGGCGGGTGAGTTTTGTGCCATCATCTGCTTGTATTTCCTTTACATTACCAAGGGGGAAAACGTATGAACATGTTTCAATTGGACATACAGTTTAGCTTAATTTGGATGTTCCTGTACCAGATGTTGCTTACTTCGTATGAACAGATTGCTTGATTTGTGTAGCTGTAATAGGTGACTGTGCCTTGTTTAGTTGACAGAATATTTGCGATTTTATATAGATGTCAATGTGATGACTGCTATATAATATAGGGTGGCATGTTACTTGCAAACTTCTGCCTCGTGTAGTTCAATTTATGTCAGTGTGGTGTCTGTCATATAGGGTGGCATGTTATTTGCAAACTTCTGCCCTTTGCTGCTTTGCAGTCCGTGTAGTTGAATTTATATCATGTTTTATGACTCAGCTTATCTAACACCTAAGGAATCCATGTTTCAATTCCTTTTGATTCTGACTCATCAAACTGTATGAAGTTTTTATATATTCAATGTTTTGAGAATTCAACACTGTTTGTGACCACTTAGACCTTACTTTGTTTTGCAACATGTAGTTAACCTCGTCTCTGTACTAGCTGTATATGATAAAGCAAAACTGATATTAAAAATTGTAAAAACTTACGCACCAGACTTTATGTTAGTAATTAATAGATGTGAGTATGCAAATATAAAGATATCTGCTTAAAGGTTTGTGGCCATCCATTTGCGAGTAGAGAACAAGGTTTAACTTGCTTGCGTTTGAAGTTCAAGATGGAAGTATAAATTTGTTACAAACAGAACGTATGCCCAAGTATAAACTTGTTTGTGTTGAACTGTTTTTTTTTGTAATCTATCTTACTATACTGGTTCCAAGTGCTTGAGTAGCACCTCTGAGATCACATGAGTTAATTGATTGAGATGCTATTTGTTTGATTTACTCAATCACCAATGTCTATGTCCAACTTACATTGTTAGGAATAAACAGGCCTGCACAAAGTAGCATTGATACATATATTTTCGTTCTAAAAAACTGTATATTCATGAGAGCAGTTTATCGGCAGCTCCAGTCAATTGTTCTATAATCACTTTAACATATGCGTTACTTTTTGATGTGCTATTGTATTAAACTGTATAGTGTCCATATAGTGTGGACAACTTTGCCTACTCAACGACAATTAAAAGATCCGTTTAAACCTTTTCTGGACACCTATTTTATTGGAATCTTGAACTGGTAGAAAATTATTTCAACTAATGTCCTCTTCATGCCTGATATTGAATAGCTATAAAGGAATCAACTCTCGTTTCTCTGTGATGCTTATTCATACAAGTTAGCATATTTGGTCAACTGGCTGATATTTTTCTTTATATTGTAGGTGGATCTATAAAATTAAATTCAAGTTCATACTTATACATATAATGTTTTATGTTTTTTTATAACTAGCAACTTTTATACAACTCTGACATCTACTATAATGGATATATTTTGTGATTTGAAGTTACTGAGCTGTGCTCTGGTGTAATATTACGGTCTAATGTTTTTTGTTTTGTCTCTTTCTCTGTTGCTAGGAAAGTGGTGAGAAGATGTTGATGATGCCTACTTGGGACATTCAAATCAACACAACAAAAAAATTCTGAACCTATGTCTCATAGAAGAGTGGAATGAACTCCATTGTACTGGTGGGACAGTAGCAGATGTGTCATTGTTCTATTATGCAATTCCGTCTGTTCTTGCTATATTCTAATGTAAGGAAATATATTCATGAGATGAGTTATTGTGTTATGTAAACCTGGGAGATGTATTATGTGATGTTATATGATGGATGATTTTAATTCGACTTGGAGTTTTTTTGATTTGAATATGAAATAGTGTTGGATTTAACATTGTACAAATAATTGGGTTGAAAAGGTCCAACAAATAAAATGAAACCAAGTTCTGGAACAAAAACAAAAATAAATCTAATAATGCCAAGGCCCAAATAAGTGGATGACGCAAAGAAAATAAAGAAGCCCGAATTATTAGGCCAGTCCCATGCAGCTAAGTAAAATAAAGAGAAAAAAAACTTTAAATGGGCTCAATTATTGGGTTCGGCCCTTATAGATGGCTGGAATAGACCGGGCTGATTCTTATCAACGACCAATCGATTTGGCCGTAATTCTGCCACGTCAGCTTGCCACGTTGGATCTGACGTGGTGTGGGCAGACTTCTAACGACCAAAATGATTGGTCGTAGAACCAATGACCTTTTGTTTGGTCGTAAAATTCTACGACGATTCCAGCAGAAAGGTCGTTATAGTTCATTAGAGACCCTCAGCTTTTGACCTTCTGTTTTTGGTCATAAAAAGGTCGCAAATGAAAACCAACGACCATTTGGTGACAAATATTAAAGGTCGTAAGTTAGCATATTTCTTGTAGTGTCGTCGCCGCAACGACTCTGGCATTGGTGGCCTCTTGCAGTTTGGCGGCCGCTAGGGCGACGGGGGAGTTGGCTTCGAGTTGTCGCTCCTGTGCGTGTCTCCGGTCCTTTCTCTTAGCCGACTGCACACGTCGCTCCTCGGGCGTTAGCTTCTTCTTGGGTGCGGCGTGTTGCCCGGCAACACGGGGTTTGCCCTTGGAGGTGACGAGGGAGGTACACGCCGGCAACGCTGGGTTTGTCCTTGGAGGTGACGAGGGAGGTGAGGCCGGAGGAGGCTAGTCCGGCTACGGCAGCGAGGGTGAGCACGAGCGAGCCAAAGTATTTTGGAAAAGGAGGAAATGGGGATGGATGTGCAGCCGACATGCAAGCCATATGGATGAGTAAGCGGGTGTCACGTGCGTTGGTTTCATAACGGCACCGACCCTTGCGTTCGTTTCATAACGGCACCGACCCTTGCGTTCGTTTCATAACGGCGCCAACCCAAATGAGGCCCGGGAATGTGTCGCCCGGCTGACAAAAAACATTTGTGCGTCCGTTTAGATCTGGATTGGGCCAATTTTTTATGTCCGTTTCGATCGATTCAAACAGACATGTGCAAACGGAATGAGCCAGCGCGTTGGAGTTGCTTTAATCCCCTATATATTCATCGCGCCGCGCATGGATCCAGTCTAGACCCTGTTTGGAACCATCCAGATTATATAATTCAGTTTTTATAATCTATTATGTCTTCAAACAGGACAGCTTATGATGTAGATTATAAAAACTAGATGGATAGATTATTAAAAACTCATAATCTATTCTATACCAGCTAAAATCAAATTATGAATTGCTAATGACCCTTTACCCTTGTAAAGTTGGAGATAATTACATTCCTACCACCGCCACCCTCCTCTTTTTAGAAAAAAACATAGGACAGACAGGTCATTATGCAATGTAAAACCTGAATTACAGTTTATATAATCTGCCATCCAAACATGACCACCTAGATTATTTTTATAAACCAGATTATATAATCTATCTTCATAATTCAGATTATCATAATTTATTATGGTTCCAAACAGGGCCTAAGTCTAACGCCCGCAACATCTTTGCCCCCAGGTCCCAAGGACATCAGTACGTTTCCTCGTGAGCTTTGAGTTAACTTGTGCGGCCATTATGTTCGACCCCCCAGGCAAGCAGGCACTATCTAGCTAGCTACCAGTTAAATGCTGCAGCTCCAACTTCGCTGTCGCACAAAGGACACAGGACGCAGGGCGCACGGTTTCCGTGGGCTACAACAGTAGCAGTAGACAGTACTACAGTAGGAGCCTCCGTCGACCCGCAACCATCGCGCCGGCCATGCATCGTGCATGCACAGTTAGTTAATCGCCGCTGCCGCCTCCACTGTGCGCGCGGCAATGCCGCACAGTGGCGCCGACGGCAACGCATCCGGCCCGGCCCCGGCCCCCCTCTGCCGGAGGTGGCGTGTCGGCGTCGCTGAGACGCAGATCCGGCGCCTGTTTAACGGCACTGTTCAGCAGCTTCCATCGTTCCCCGGGAAAGCAACAGCACCCACAGCGCCTAGTACGTGTACCGTGGTGTAGGAAAGCAGGCACACGTTGATTATTGAGCATGGATGGATCTCAGGGGCCCATCAGCGAGACAGTTTGTTCATCTCCATGAATTTATCTGTTGATGATGAGATGAGCCAGGCATGTAGATGCAGTACACCTGATCTGACTTGCCATAACCATTAGCTAGCAAAATATTGTTGCACTAGTGCTGAAACAACGACTAAGCATCGATGTCCACCACCTAGTAATTTACCTGGGCATGCACAGGCTGATGGAAAACAAAATATTTCCTACTTGGCAGAGTTGTTCAACGTGAACGGCAGAGATATATATATGGAGTATTTACCGAGAAGGACCATAATACTGAGCAGTCGTCGTCAGACTAAGTACGTTACGTACGTACGTACCGGCAGCATGCCGTTGCCATGCATGGAGCTTACGTACCACGCCCGACGGCACCGGCCGGCAGTCCCCGTCCATCACGATGGGGAGAGAGGCCTCTAGAGTCAAGACCCGAGGCGGTACATGCCGTCCACCATGAAGGGCGCCCTGTCCATGTACATCGCCGGGCCCTGCGGGGCGGAGAGGAAGCTCACGCCCACGCCACCGTCCATCACGGAGAAGGGCATGTCCTCCGGCGCCGGCTTCCAGTGCCGCTTCCTCTGGTTGATGAACCAGTTGTTGATCTGCTTCTGGTCCAGCCCCGTCGACTCCGCCAGCGCGATCTTCTCCGTCTCCTGCACATATGCACCACCACCAGCATCAGCGACTGAAACCAATCGACGTCGACAACAATCCGAGAAATTCAATGGAGCTAGCGCATGGTGGTAATGATATGGCATATAGGATGATGATCGTACAGAGGGGTAGGGCCACTTGGAGTGCAGCTCCCACCAGTGCAGCAGCTTCTGCCGGGCCTCCTTGGGGAGCTTCCCCTTCTTCCGCCGCTTGCAGAACTCCTGCCGGAGGCTCCCCACGTAGCCGCCGTATTTCCTCAGCAGCTGGTGCTTCAGCTCCTTGTCCTCCGCGCTGGGGTCGATCTCCTCCACGCAGCTCGCGTCCAGGTCATCCTCGGACGACCCCGCGCCTTCGCAATTAGTACTGTCTGCGCATCAATAGTTCACAACAAGAAAATGTTGGTCCCGTTCAGAAGAATTCAGGAACCCTCTGGACCACTTAGGAAAATAATAGTGAATGAAAATACATGAGACGCCTGGTTTAATTCCAAAAGGTGTGTTTGTACATGCAGAATATCCTCGTGCAAGAACACGCGGAAAGGAGAAGGGCCACTTTAACAAATATAGTTAACCAAATTTTGAAGAAATTCACATAGTAATATCTGCCACACAAATGCACATGCCTCAGATTGTAGCAAACGGTGACTGGTGAGTTATCATCATATAACTATGCACTGAAAACGATTAATGGGTGAAATCGGAACAAAAAAAATGCAAGCAAGCGTATTTCAACTATTCTGCTGGAAAATTTGCATCCATTGGGTAAGGTGCAATATGGTGCTGCACAAGCCAGAAGCACCTTCTCCATTGAAGCTCCCAAGTCAATCCACACAACAGATAGAGAAATGAAGTCTCTTTAACTCCTGTGCAGCCTTGTGGGCAAAAAATAGCAAACTGCTCTAATTCTGTCGAATCCATCTAGGAACAGAAGTAATTACACAGGAACTGAAACATCGAAATGACAGGGTTGTTGACATATCAGAATATCTTGCTGAAAAGCTATACAAAGTGCAGTTTCCATGCATAAAACCCGACTTAGATTTACATGACAATATATATACCAAAGATTACTTATCATTTCCATTTCCCTTATATTACAAGTGAAGTTGTTTGTAAAAAAATCCTCGCACATATTTGATGCTAGCGCTTGCTTTCAAACATTTTAGGAGCTCAAACTGTTTAAAATGCATTACGTAGAATTAACTTGGTTTTAAAGGCAAAATTTACACACGGTACACAAAAAATAACCACTCTCATTGCTCAAAACAGATGTTTTTCATGTAAGACGAGGGACAAAATATATCCATGCAATAGAATTTTTGCATTGTAGTCCTGTTTGAGTTCTTCCAAAATTAGAAGTAATAGATTGAGAAAGTATATTTGGAACCTTGGGATAGACTATCCCATTTTCTATAATGAACCAAAAATCACATTTCTAAGTTCTAAATATTATGAAAAACAGCGTACGGTTAAACCGATTAAACCTTTGTGCTTAGGAGTTAGACCGGCGGGCTGGCCTCTCTCATTAGTCTTAGGTGGGATGCGACGTGTCGATATTCCGAGGCCGGGCAGGACCCAGAAAAGTATGTCCGGCCAGGGTGTTATCGAGCGTGACCGGACATGTGGTGCACCCCTGCAGGTCAGGGTGGACACGGTCCCGGTCCGAG
Source organism: Hordeum vulgare subsp. vulgare (assembly GCF_904849725.1). Classification (NCBI taxonomy): domain Eukaryota; kingdom Viridiplantae; phylum Streptophyta; class Magnoliopsida; order Poales; family Poaceae; genus Hordeum; species Hordeum vulgare. The sequence goes on along the minus strand of NC_058522.1, from coordinate 535,233,283 downwards.
CCGGCGTTTGGACCGGCCGCCGGCGGTCCGGTCCGGACCGGACCGAGCAGGCCGGCGGTCCTCTTTTCAGGGACCGCACCGGCGAGGCGAAAGCCCGGGCCGGACCGGCGGACCGGCCAACAGCTCACCGGCGGCGAGGTGGTGACCATGGCATCAGCTATCGAAGGCTCTAGGTCGTAATCGGAAGCGGAGACACAGGGAATAGGTGCGGGCACTCATGTAGAGCTCGATACCGAGGTCGTGGAGGCCGGAGAAGCAGCGACGGCGACGGAATCGATGACGAACGGCGACGGCCGGAGCTGGAGATGGAGCAAGATCCCGACTGATTCGTCGCGAATCCCATCGATTTGTTTAGGGGGGGAGGAGATCCGATGCTTGCGAAGCTCCTGGACATGGTGGTTCGTCCAGGAGAGGACAGTGGCCACGTCCTCCTCCATCTCGTGCTCTGGACGGCGGCGGCCGCCGCATAGCACGTCTCCCCCGCCACGCCTGAGCCGCCACACCTCCAGCACCACCCCGGCACTCCTCCAGCAAGCCCCCGCCATGCCTCCAGCACGCCTCCGCCATGCCTCGCCATGCCCCGGCCGTGCCCTCGCCATGCCGCCGGTGAGCTGTTCGGTCCGCTCGGTCGGACCGGGCTTTAACCGGACCGACCGAGCAAATTTCGGTCTTGTTTTGAGGGACCGGACCGGCCGGTTTTTGTGGTCGTGCCTGGACCGAGCCGGCTCGGACCGAGCGGTCCACGAGCGGGCCACGAAGCCCGCTCGGTACGTCCAGGCTGACCTGCAGGGATGAAAATTAACTATTCGGATAGCCGTGTCCACGGTTACAGGACGACTTGGAGTTGTGCCCCGATCTTATACAGGTACAATTGTTACTTAACTGGAATTAGTTTGCCTCGGGATTGCTTCCTCGCAGGGAGTCGAGGGAGGATCTTTAGGCGTGACCTCACTTTAATATTGCTGCAACAATATGACTATTAATGTTTTACCCCCTGTTCTACTCTCGCCTTTTGCTGCAAGACCCTGGAGATGCTAGTCTTCGATAGGACTAGGCCTTCTCTCTATTCTCGCAATGCTGCAGTCAGTCCACATATAACACCCCCCCTTTGATACTGGTGCATATTTAGCATAGTTCTGATGTAAGTCTTGCGAGTACTTTGGATGAGTACTCACCGCTGCTTTGCTCCCCCCTTTGTCCCCTTGATCCGTTGCTGCGACCAGATGATGGAGCCCAGGAGATGGAGTTTCCTGCCGATGTCTGCCATCCCGATGGTGTCATCTTCGTGGAGGCCGCTGAAGCCCAGGAGTAGTTTAGTAGGTTCCCAGGCAGGAGGCCTCGCCTCGTTCGATCGTGTTTTTTTTGTGCTAGCCTTCTCTAAGGCACCCCATGTTATGTCTGTGCTCAGATATTGTTGCTTCCGCTGACTCATGTGTTTATCGACCTTCCGTATTCTAGCCCTTGAGGCCCGTGGCTTGTAATATGAAGCTGATGTTATTTTATTTGTGTCTAGAGTTGTGTTGTGACATCTTCCCGTGAGTCCTTGGGTTTGATCGTACGCATTTGCGTGTATGATTAGCGTACGATTAAACCGAGGGCGTCACAAGTGTGCAGGTCGTTATTGAGCAAAAACTTGTTCTTTTAATTTTCATAAAATATATGCCATTTCCGACCTGTGTGAAAATAACAAAATGAATTTCCACACCGCAAGGTATATAACTTGCTCTATAGCAAAATGTTTCAGACCACCTCAGATTGTGATTTTGCAAAGCTAGCAAATGATCATAGTTTTAAACATAATTTAAAAGGGTAAGTTTCTAGCCATCGTTTAGTCACACTATATTTTTCATAGTTTTTTAACAACTTGGAAATATAATTTGGTTGCCGATTTTTTTAGTTAAAAAAGCAGGTTCACACATGCCTGAGGTGCCGAATAGCATTTTGAGTACGAAATATTAAGTAGTAGTGCAATATGTATATTTCTCACTAGAATTTTTCCATCTAAATATTTTTTTTGTTGCAAAGAGGTTGTAATTTTTGAAGGTCCAGCAAAGAAACCCGATCATGCTAAGTCCGAAAACATATATATGCATTATAACAATGTAATCTAGCAACCACACAAATCAAATAACTTGGGTTAGAAAAGGCATGATTATAAACCACAGACATAAAATCTTCATAGAATTAAGCACACTCTCAGACTAGGGTCCAATTTAAATTGAAGAAATAAAAGACCTCTTGGTCTGTATGAAACGCTCCAGCCTTGTCCTGAATGGTAAACTTTTCAAGGGTCTACTAGTATTGCATAATACAGTTAACATTTTGACCTGATGTCTCTGGCAAGAATAAAAGCATCTTGACCTGATGTGGAGAGACCTGTGTGTTCTGTTCAACATTAAGCGCATTATTTCCCGGCAAATACAATTAAGGGCATTATTGAACCAAGAAGGACGCGCTTTTAATTTCTTCTCCTCCCTCCAATCCAAAAAAAGTGTTGCAGCTTTGAACTAAAGTTCAACAAACCCAATCGGAGGGAGTACAAAATAATTATTTGAATAGTGAAATGCTTGTGAAGAAAACAAAAGATGTCTCTTCTCTCTTCACCAATGGGTCACCAATAGGGTACCAGACAGCTGCATGTTCAGAGGACAGGCTTGCTGAACCCACTTATTCCAGCAGAACTCCTTTAAACTGTTGCTGATATTTCTTTCCACAAGGAATTCAAGCGTCCCCTTCCCTCTCACTCGCTCCCCGGGCGCACAGTGTAGTAACAGTAGGCATCCATCTGGTACAGTGCGGCCATTTATTGAGCACCCTAATACTCGCGGAAGCACAGAACTGCTACAGGTCCACCGCCCATCCACCGCCGCATACGTACACGCGTGTCGAATCAGTTACTGTTAGTACTCTATCTGCTGTGTCTCAGTTTAATCACTATGCTATACTTCCACCGAATAACACGGCCGCTTAGTACTACCCGATTTATAATCTATATGTAGACTGAACACCAATCTGCTTGATGTAATAATGTAATTCCTTCATGCTAGCTGATTAAACAGTGCTAAACCACACAGATAACAATCGACTTTGTAGCCCTAAGAGTGAGGCTAAGCCACATGCCTCTTGTTAGTTTATGGATTGCCTGTACTGAACCAGAGATGAACTCTCTGAAGGCTGACGAGGCTGAAGGCATGCAAGCAGTGTGTTACTTCCAATCGTGATTAGTTATAAAATGAGAGCTGAAGGAATCAAACAAGAGGCGGACATTGGAACCACGAGCTCCCTGTGGGCTCGTGATGCATATTATTACGGGTGCTAATTTAATACTCACATACTGCTAAGATCCAGATGTTATTATAATTAGTGAACTTATGGTCTAATATGCATGCAAAACCTTATCCCCTCCCCCGAATAAACAACGGGGCAAAGGTAATCGTGGCAGTGGCGGGGAACGACAGCATGGATCCAAAGAGGAAAAAAGTTGGCTCCATTCCATCGCACAAACCGGACATTTCCCAATGCGGCAAGCCAAGAATCTTCTCGTCTCGGAAGCACCAGCCACCAGGCGCATAAATATTGCTGCTAAAATCCCAGTATACCTGTGAATGTGATGGAATCGAGCTGCGTCTCGACGCTCTTGAAGAACTCGGTGGCCTCCTGGATCGGCCGCGCCAGCTCCTCCCTGTACTTCACCAGCATGTTGCAATAGGCCTCCTGCACGCCGGTGAACTCGGAATCAGTACAGCGAACGAAAACAGCGAGCTAGCATCACATGGCATCATGCGACAAGCTTGATCCATCGTATATTTGGAGGAATATATACCATGAACTGGTCGAGCTCTGGGTCGGGGCGCGGGGCCTCGTGCTGCCCCCGGCCATGACCAGCGTCCAGCTTCGCGGCCACGGCCGATAGCCTTTCCAGCACCTCCGGCGGGGCGCCGACCTATAAGAGATAGCAAATAACGCGCTCAGCTTCAGCACATGGTGCACACATGCTGGGTGACCTAACTAACTAAATCTGCATGGTTTGGGCGATGCCTTCTGGCAGTCCAGGTAGGAGGCGAGGAGCGGGGAGTAGAGCGGGTGCGCCATGATCTTGGCCTTGACGGTCGCGGCGTCCGCCGGCGAGATCTCCCTGCGCTGCTGCTGCTGTTGCGCCGACGGCGGCGGGACGGCCAGGAGCTGCTGCAACGCGAGCCGCGAGCCGTGATGCTCGCCTGCCAGCTCCGGCTTGGGCGACGGCGCGGCGGGAGGCGGGAGCTGCAAGAAGGAGGCCATGGAGGCACTACTGCTGCTGCTACCGCCCCCTCCTCCTCCCCCAAGATTCGCGAACCTCTCCATATACGCCAGCTGGCGCTTAATTTGCGCAGCGAATCGACAAATCAGGAACGGACGACAAGGCCAAGAAACCCTAGCTAACAAGGCAGGAGATGAGATGAACTCCCCCGAAAAGAAGAGGAGTGGTGGAGGACGAAACTGGGGGGTGGGGTGGACGGACGGAGGAAGAAAGGAGGAGGAGGAGGCCGGAAGGTGAATGAATGATGAGCGAGTGTGTGTGTGGCTGGTGGGAAGGGATGGCTTTGTTCCCATGTCAAATCATGAGTAAAGATGAAGCTGTCTTTCTTGCGTCGCTGTTGTGTTGCCGTTTGCTGCTGTTACGACACGACGCGATCTCACGCCGCGGCCAAGGATACAGAATCTTAGGCGGATCCGTACGTGCCACATGCAAATAATACAACGTGCACCATCCTCTGGTCTTTTTTTCTACCGCTATTATCAGGACAACTTTAGCAAAGTCGGTCGTATCGGCACAGTCATCATAATAAAAACGTTGATACGTTTATTTTGGCCGTTAGTGCCACTCTAGATAGAACTGTGATGCCTCGGTATCTTGAAGATGATCATTGAAAATTTGAAATAGGTGTGTCTGTGTTTGTTCAAGGGACGATCATATGTGTATGTATGTGAACATTTATGATTGTGTTGTGTTAGAAAGAGATGACCCCTATATGAAATGTCGTTATTTTGAGTCGGCATAATTTGCGGAGGGATCTTCATATCGAGTATGTAAGCCTATATATTTGAACTTTTGAGGGTTGTGGGTGTTGATTAGGAGCATGCATCCGCTATCCCCTTGCCTCTCGTGCGGGCTAGTGGCAGTTTATTGTCACTTTGTACATCGTTCGCCGCCTTGGCTATAAGAGGATTCACAAACTCTAATTGTTTTCTCTTCTCGTCGTCCAGGCCTTCATCACCGTCGATAGATAGGGTGATATTCTCAAAGGAGGAGCGGGATCGCTGTGAAGCGTTATTAAAAAATATACTAACTATTTTGTTTTACTCATAAGGATTTCTGATCTTTTATATGTCCCTCAAAATGATTACAATAAATTTCATCATTAGATAGGAAGAAAGCAATGACTCATCGATCAAGCAAGATGCGTACACGCATGCGAGATCTGTGATGCATGTGTGCTTCTAGGCACGTGTGATTAATACTTTCTCTGGTTTTACTTGGTCCGCGTACTAGGTTTGGTTAAAGTGGAGCTTTATAAACTTTGACAAAGCTTATGGATAAAAATATAGATCAAATGGGGGACATCCGTCACCTCCTTCGATCGACACGTGGCGTGCAGCGAGGGACAACCGGTAGATCCGTAGGTCGGAGGTTCGACGCTCGTCGACGGCGACGCGATGGCGGTGGCAGGCGGCGCCGTCGGCCCTCCCCTCCCTCCATCCCCCTCCCCCCCCACCTCCGCGCCACCATCCGCTCGCCCTCGACGCCGTCCGGCCCTCCGCACGCCACTGCCAGCCGGGGCCCTCCCCTCCCCCCCACCCCCTCGCACCGCCAGCCGCTCGTCCCTGACGCCGGCCGGCCATCCGGCCACCGCGAGCCGCATCATGAACGTTGCAAAAAATTGTGCAACCTGACTTTTGTTGCAAAAGTTTTTGAAACATGACATTTGTTGTAAAAAATTCTTTCGCAAAAGTACCTATGTTGCAGAAAGATGAATAAAAATAAATTATGTAACAAAGCAAATTATTTCTGAAACTTGATCGTTGTTTCAGGAATTAATGGGTCCAAAGTTTATTTTTTACAACAAAGCGAATATTTCCGCAACTCAACCGTTGTTTCAGGAATTATGGGATGCCCGACCGAAGCGGATTGGACGGCTGCGCGTAGATCGGACGGTCCTCCAAACATCCGCCGGTGGATGCGTAGCAGCCCCCCTAAAAATATTAACATATACGGTAACAAGTTAATATCATTAAATTCATTATTGAATGTACTTTTACATCATATAGATTCAATTCTATAAACTTGATCAAACTTTATGAAGTTTGATTTCGGTTAACTCTAAAATGCTGAGTAAATAAAAACGGAGGCACTCCCTGTGCATGTTGTGCTGGAATATGTGATCCGTGTGATTGAGGGGCGAGTACTCCCTCCGTTCCTAAATATAAGTTTTTTTTAGAGATTTCATTAGAAAACTACATACGGATGTATATAGACATATTTTAGAGTGTACATTCACTTATTTTGTTTCGTACGTAGTCCACTAGTAAAATCTTTTAAAAGACTTATATTTAAGAACAGAGGGAGTAGATTGTAGCACTGGGCGGTGAATTGAGTAAGAAAAGTCGATGAACACCCTATTTATGATAAACTTTGTGTTTGCATTTTACCTTGGCAACGTCCATAGTTATATGCAGCAGGCCTTTTACGCGTATGGTGGCGGCCCATATGAATATGATGTCTTTCATAGTTGCTCTTAAAAAAACTCGTATCAGACGATTTTACAGAGCACCTGAGGAGATAGAAACCGTGACGGTTCCGATGTAGACTCTCTAGGACTGAGTCGAAACTAACGACAACACAACTGATAGCAGCATCCTATACGAAGGCAAGTCGAAGTTTTGACAGATTCGGGTGTGGAATTGGGAAGTGGAAATTAACGATGAAGATGGTGACGGGAAACGGCGGCGATACATACAACAAAGGCGGTGGCACCAGTTGTGGATGGTGGCGGCAGACGGGGAGTGAAGATGAACAGTAGCCATCGGAGGAGAAAGATGAGCAGTGTTCATTCATGGGTTGGAAATGAAAGACAGCCGTTGGATTTTATTTTAACGGTCGAGGCGGAGAATCAACTAAAACTAAAACGTTTTGGGGGCAACTGTTTTTGTGTACACGTGGATGGATTCTTTGAGGTCGCGTTTGGTCTGATCGAACGAGAGCATGCAGTCAGAGTGGTGACTTGTTTCATCTGCCAGCAGTGGCAGGGGTCACTCCTCACATAATGGGACTGTACAGGGAGAGAAGTTCCAGCAGGTTACAGTTGCGGTGTGTGCCCGGCCTGTCGCCTATCCACGTCTAGTCCATGGGCCCGGCTTGGTCCTTGCATGTGATGAGCAATAGTCCTCCTTTTCACCAGGATGGAAAGATTCTTGGAAAAGCTGCATGCCGCTACTGCGGGTGCGGCTGCCCCGTCCCTCTCCTCCTCTTGTACTACGACGTAGTAGTATATCTTGTTGTTTATTTGTCCGTCCATCTATCTGAAGAAAATATCACATTTAATATCACGTCTACTCTGTATTACTCAGTACGTACTAAACAGAATCCCAACTTAGGATACGCCTCATGTGGTTCATAGCATAGAAATATTATAAAAATAGTAAAGTCATAGAGAATGAGATGACATGTATCATATGACAAAAATATCTCATTTAGTTTGTAAGATAGGAATTTCCCATTTTATCTTAGCTAATGGCTTTTTTTTCCTTTGAAATACGGAGGAGAGAATCAATCGTACATGGTAAAAAGAATCCATTGCTACCTACAAATCAAATGGCTCATCAAAAGAAAAGAAAAATTGATAAATATATTACCTAAAAGATAACTGTAAATCAAATGAGGACTTAGCGAAATGGTTATATGTACGGAAAATTAACAAAAGAAAAATATGTGGCATGAAAGAAGTAACACAATAATCAGTGTCAAATGTTAACATCAAATCAATCAGCCTCAAGAAAATATGGATTGATCATGCATGTACTAAGATAATGTTCACCTATTTTAAAAAGCATCTTTAGCACACCTCTTAAAACGTGAAACTGAAAACGCGGTTTTCAGTTTACGGAAAACATATTTTAAGAATCGATTTAAGCTACGCCCAACAATTTTTTTAACTTAAACTGTAAAATCGAATATTCGACTATATTTTTTTTCATATCTTCTTCTTTCTCTCGGCTGTGTCCATGATCCGCTAAATTCACTTCTATAAAGACGACGGGGAGCACATGCAACATCCAAATACGGAGCCGCCGGCGTCCAACAGCTCGCACAAAGCGTTCGTCACTGTAGCTGGCTAGCTCGAGCTAGCTAGCTGGTGGATGGATTCGGCGAGCTAGCTAGCTCGCTCATCCACGACACGTGGGGAGAATGGACAGACGGACGGGTGACAGCATGGGACAGACAGGGCAGCGAGGCATGAAGGTTCCAATGACAGTTTTCAGCAAGATTCCGACGAGTTTCATGGCGAAAGGTCACCGGAGCCCGTATGCGCATGGGGGAATTCCCTTATCGTGTAGCGTTGACCAGTTTATAGTCAACCCTCAGTTTTACCTCCGAAACAATAAATAAAAGGGTCATAAGGGTGGATTATCAGGGGTTGTAAAAAAATAATGGGTCTGACCACTTTGAGGGGTCTATTTGGGGTGTTTTGTGACACCGTGAAGTTAAAACATTATTTTTACAGGTTTGATTAATTATAAGGAGTCTGATAGAATTGCTCTAAGGCTCTTGGATCGAATAGGCCCTAGAGAAAAAAAGGAGAACCGAAACGAAACTTGAAGTTTCTATTAAATTGAGAACATGTGAAAAGCAATTTGTAGAAATTTGCTAGATTCATTTATGTGATCCAAATTGTTTCTAGCAAAATATAACTATGGACTAAAATTTCACGGTGTTTTATAAAAACCATGCAGCGTGCTTTGAAAGCTTGGACTACGCTAAATGCACAAAAGCACAAGAAAAACGTAGGATAAATTGTACTATGAAATGCAATTGCTGCCCCTAAACTAATGAGCCGTAATACTAGAACCGAGAGAATCCGTAAGTACAAATGTTGGGGGTTTACTGATAAAAACCCAAAAATGTATTGCCTTCACTATTCCCTCCCAAGATATAATTTGAGATTGCTCCATGAACACATACCCACATTGTCGAACCCAATCCCCTCCCGCGACACCATCCGAGGGCCCCACAAGCCAACACAATGCGGCCTGGGGGCATGCGATGTTGGCTTGTGGGCCTGTCGAGGCCCTTCCGACTTCGTTCTCTCGCTTATAAATTTGCATATATCCTAAAAACCCCAAAGGCAGCCTCGATACACTTTTTTACGCCGTCGCAAGTCTCTGTGCCGACGGGAGCCATCTAGAGCTCCATTTCCGCACCCTGTCGGAGGGGGGATCAATCATGAAGGGCCTTTTCATCAACCTTGTTGCCCTCATGATGATGTATGAGTAGTTTACCACACACCTAGGGGCCCATAGCTAGTACCTAGATTGCAATCTCTCTCTATCTATCTATCTATCTATCTATCTATCTATCTATCTATCTATCTATCTGTTGATTGTTAATACAATGATCATCACATCTTCACTTTGATCCATATGATGTAATCCTTTTGTGCGGTGCGTTTGTTGGAATCCGATGAATTCTGGGTTTATGTTCAGATTATTCATGATAAATATTCGAGTCTTCTATGAATACTAATATGATTCTTATCTGCATGACTATGCCAGCTTCGTAATTCTCTCCGATCTATTGAAATAGTTTGGCCAACTAGATTGATATTTCTTCAGTGAGAGACGTGCGTTGCAGTAGGTTCAACCTGGTGAATTTCTATATCCCAGTGACAGAAAGGGAGAAGATGCGTCTTTGTGTTGCTGCTACTAAGGATAACACGATGGGGTTTATTCATATTGCTTGAGTTTACTTTGTCTACATCATATCATTGTTCTCCATGCATTATTCTGTTTTACTTAATACTCTAGATGCATGTTCGATAGCGGTCGATAAGTGGAGTAATAATAATACATGCAGGCAGGAGTCGGCCTATTTTTTATAGACATGATTCCTATATACACATGATCATTACCATGAATATCACATAACTATCCGCTTTTCTATCAATTGCCCAACAGTAATTTGTTTCCTCACCCTATGTTGTTTTTCATGGGAGATGTCATTAGGTAAAACTATTGCCCCCGGGTCTATTCACCATATATTTACAAAAACTTCAATACCTTGCTTCCATTTACTTGTTTTTATTTTATTTTTCAATTAACAATTATCTACACATCTCACTTGCTTGCAAATAACGAGACCAAGGGGATTGACAACCCTCTTGCCCGCGTTGGGTGCAAGTTGTTTGTTCTTTTGTGTGTATCCGCTAAAGACGGTTGTTGTTGATATTCCTACTGGTTCAATAAACCTTGGTTTCATAACTGAGGACAATACTTACCCACAATGTACTGCCATAACTCGTTCCCCTTCACGGAAAACCCTACGTAGATCAAAAATATCAGGAAGGATTTCTGGTGCCGTTGCCGGGGAATATCCACTAGTGGAAAACGGTCCTTTGGCCTGGACCCTTTAGTCCGGCCTCCATCTGGGCCGGGACTAAAGGCCTGGCCACGTCGCCCCAAAATCCCAATGCCGCCCACGAGGCTTTGGTCCCGACCTGTAAGGAGCCTTTAGTCCCGGTTTGTGTCTCAAACCGGAACTAAAGGGCTACGCGGTGTGCAGCCCGCATGTGCGCCAGCTTTAGTCCCGGTTTGTGTCTCAAACCGGGACTAAAGTCCTCTGCCTATATATATTGGCCACAGCCCCCCTCTCCCCTCTTCCTTGCATTTTTCTTGGATGGAAGAGTGTGGGTGTGTGCTAGCTCTCCATTTTTCTTGGATGCACTAGAGGTGTTTGTTGAAATGTGTGTTAGAGCGATGGCGCTTCAGTTCACCGAACACAACTACGATATGAGATGCCCGAGCCACGCTTAAACCTCTTCCTCTTTATTTCTACTTATTCTAAAAGGTTAGCAACTATATTTCCTCATTTAGACCGCGCTGTACTAATTTTTAGGATCGTGATTGTATTTGATATACTGTCGTATAACGCAGATGAGCCATCCGTGGATGTACGGTGATCGACGCACAACCGCTTATAGAGAAGGCGTGCATTCTTTTCGAGATGCAGCCGATGCGAACAAGCATGGTGGTGGCTATATGTTTTGTCCATGCGTTGAATGTCGGAATGAGAAGGATTACACTTCCTCAAGAGTCATTCAGAGCCACCTGCTTCGGTCCGGTTTTATGTCGGGCTATAATGTTTGGACCAAGCACGGAGAAAGAGGGGTTATGATGGAAGACGACGATGAAGAAGAAGAGAACGATGATGACAACTACCGATCTATGTTTCCTGAGTATGCTGATACCGCAATGGAAGACAATGAAGAAGAAGATCAGGATGAAGAACGGGAACCAGATGAGCCCGCTGATGATCTTGGCCGGGTCATTTCTGATGCACGGCGAGGTTGCGACACAGAAAAGGAGAGGTTGCAGTTCGAGCAGATGTTACAGGACCACAATAAATTGTTGTACCCAACTTGTGAAGATGGCCAGAAGAAGCTGGGTAGCACACTGGAATTGCTGAAGTGGAAGGCAGAGACCGGTGTGACTGATTCGTCATTCGAAAAGTTGCTGGTACTGATGAAGAAGATGCTTCCAAGAAAGAACGAATTGCCCGCCAGCACGTACGAAGCAAAGAAGCTTGTCTGTCCTCTAGGATTAGACGTGCAAAAGATACATGCATGCCCTAATGACTGCATCCTCTACCGCGGTGAGAAGTATGAGAATATGGATAAATGCCCGGTATGCACTGCATTGCGGTATAAGATCAGAAAAGATGACCCTGGTGATATTGAGGGCAAGCCACCCAGGAAGAGGGTTCCTGCCAAGGTGATGTGGTATGCTCCTGTAATACCACGGTTGAAATGTCTGTTCAGAAATAAAGATCATGCGAAGTTGTTGCGATGGCACATGGAAGATCGTATGAAAGACGATAAGTTGAGGCACCCCGCTGATGGTCGGCAGTGGAGAAAAATCGAGAGAGAGTTCCCGAGATTTGCAAGTGACGCAAGGAACTTATGGTTTGGTCCAAGTACAGATGGCATGAATCCTTTTAGGGAGCAGAGTTGCAGTCACAACACCTGGCCCGTTACTCTATGTATCTACAACCTTCCTCCTTGGTTGTGCATGAAGCGGAAGTTCATTATGATGCCAGTGCTTATCCAAGGTCCAAAGCAACCCGCCAACGATATTGATGTGTACCTAAGGCCATTAGTTGATGAACTTTTACAGCTGTGGGCCGAACCAGGTGTACGTGTGTGGGACGAGCACAAACAAGAGGAATTTGACCTTCGAGCGTTGCTTTTCGTAACCATCAATGATTGGCCTGCTCTTAGTAACATTTCAGGACAGTCAAACAAGGGATACAATGCATGCACACACTGTTTGGATCAGACAGAAAGTATATATCTGGACAAATGTAGGAAGAATGTGTACCCGTACAATCGTCGTTTTCTTCCTCCCAAGCATCCCTTAAAGAAAAAAGGCAAGCATTTCAATGGCAAGGAAGAACCCCGGGGGAAGCCTGTCATCCGTACTGGTGCGGAAGTATTTGATATGGTCAAAGATTTAAAAGTAATCTTTGGAAAGGGTCTTGACAGCCAACCTGTTCCTAACGGCTCTGATAAGCGCGTACCCATGTGGAAGAAGAAATCTATATTTTGGGAGCTACCCTACTGCGAAGTCCATGAGGTCCGCTCGGCAATCGACGTGATGCACCCGACGAAGAATCTCTGCATGAATATTCTAGGATTCCTGGGCTTGTATGGGAAGTCAAAAGATACACCGGAAGCACGGGAGGACCAGGAACGTCATAAAGGAAGAGATGGCATGCATCCAGGGCAGTTTCAAGGGCGTGTCAGCTACGCTCTTACTAAGGAAGAGAAGGAAATCTTCTTTGAAGTCCTTTTCAGTATCAAGGTCCCGACTGGCTTCTCGTCGAATATAAAGGGAATCGTAAATATGAAAGACAAAAAATTCCAAAACCTAAAGTCTCATGACTGCCACGTGCTTATGACGCAATTGCTTCCGGTTGCATTGAGGAGAATTCTACCGGAAAATGTTCGTCTGGCAATTGTGAAGGTATGTGCATTCCTCAATGCAATTCTCAGAAGGTAATCGATCGAGAAATTCTATCAGGGTTAGAGATTGATGTGGTCCAATGTCTGGTCAGCTTTGAGTTGTTGTTCCCGCAATCCTTCTTCAATATAATGACACACCTCCTAGTTCACCTAGTCGAAGAGATTAGAATTCTCGGTCCTGTGTTTCTACACAATATGTTCCCCTTCGAGAGGTTCATGGGAGTCTTAAAGAAATATGTTCGTAACAGTGCTAGGCCAGAAGGAAGCATCTCCTAGGGCTATGGAACAGAGGAGGTCATTGAGTTTTGTGTGGACTTTCTTCCTGAACTTAAGCCGATTGGTGTTCCTGAATCTCGGTATGAGGGTAGGCTGACATGAAAAGGCACACTAGGAAGGAAAGCAAAAGTATGTATGGACGGGCATTCTTTCTCTCAAGCACACTACACAGTTCTACACAATTCCACCGTGGTGGCTCCGTATATCGTGAGACACAAGAATATTCTACGCTCCGAAAACCCGGGGAAGGTTGACTCTTGGATTAAAGGGGAACACGAGAAGACTTTCGGCAGTTGATTGCAGACACATCTCATGAATGACAACACCGTTGGAGACCAGATGTACTGTTTGGCCAGGCCACCATCTTCGACTATCTGTACTTTCCAAGGGTATGAGATAAATGGGAATACATTTTACACGGTTGCCCAAGATAAAAAGAGCACCAACCAAAATAGTGGTGTCCGCTTTGATGCAACAGACGAGAATGGGCCCTGTTTGGAAACATATTACGGGTACATAGAGGAGATATGGGAACTTGACTATGGACCTACTTTTAAGATCCCTTTGTTTTGGTGCAAATGGGTGAAGCTGACAGGAGGCGGGGTAGTTGTAGACCAAAAGTACGGCATGACAACAGTGGATCTCAACAATCTTGCGTACATGGACGAACCATTTGTCCTAGCCAATGATGTCGCTCAGGTTTTCTATGTGAAGGACATGTCTACAAAAACGAGAAAAAGAAATCAGCAAAAGAAGATATCGTCCGATGAGCCAAAACGCCACATAGTTCTTTCAGGGAAAAGAAACATTGTGGGAGTAGATGACAAGACAGACATGTTAGTAGATTATAATAAGTTTCATGAAATTCCGCCCTTCAAAGTGAAAACTGACCCAAGCATCCTACTGAATGATGAAGATTCTCCATGGCTACGACCCAGAAGAAAACAGAAATAATAGATAGGAATATTGGTGCAATAATGTAATAATGTATTAAACCTTTTATGTAATGCATGTATGGAATGTACTAAACCTTTTAGTTTTGAATTATTTATTCAATTTCAAACACTTTTCATTATCATAGTTTTATCAAATTCTCAAATATGCAAAAAGAATTTTAATAAACATAGTTTTTAATTGAAAATAACAAAATAGTTAATAGTTTGGATAGTCAAAATAATTAATTTTGAAAATAGAAAATAGTTTTGAATTATTTATTCAATTTCAAACACTTTTGATTTTCATAGTTTTGTCAAATTCTCAAATATGCAAAGAAAATTTTAATAAACATAGTTTTAAATTGAAAATAAAAAAATAGTTCATAGTTTGGATAGTCAAAATAATTAATTTTTAAAATAGAAAATAGTTTTGAATTATTTATTCAATTTCAAACACTTTTTATTTTCATAGTTTTGTCAAATTCTCAAATATGCAAAAAGAATTTTAATAAACATAGTTTTTAATTGAAAATAACAAAATAGTTAATAGTTTGGATAGTCAAAATAATTAATTTTGAAAATAGAAAATTGTTTTGAATTACTTATTCAATTTCAAACACTTTTCATTTTCATAGTTTTGTCAAATTCTCAAATATGCAAAAAGAATTTTAATAAACATAGTTTTTAATTGAAAATAACAAAATAGTTAATAGAAATAAGTAAATGCACGAAAAATACCAAATGAAGTGAGAAATTGTTGAAATTTTGTGATGTGCCTTTGAATGGTGCATTTTGAACACACAAAAAGTATGGAGTTCAAATAAGTTCAAAAAAATGAAATACCTTTGTAAGAGATGAGTTCTCGTTCAAAAGCCTCATACTTCGAGAGAGATTGTCCGCGCTGTACACGAAGTGCATTCAGTTTTTGCCGTAACCCTCTCAACTTTTTGGCACATGCTTTGTGGGTGAAATGATGATACCATGCCAACTTTCATCATTTTCAGATTTCATTTGTTGTGCTTATCAATTTCAGGATCAATTAGCTAAAAAAAAGTAAATGCACGAAAAATACCAAATGAAGTCGGAAATTGTTGAAAATTTGTGATGTGCCTTTGAATGGTGCATTTTGAACACACAAAAAGTATGGAGTTGAAATAAGTTCAAAAAATGAAATCCCTTTGTAAGAGATGAGTTCTCGTTCGAAACCGTGATACTTCGAGAGAGATTGTCCGTTTTGTACACGAAGTGCATCCAATTTTTGTCGTAACCCTCTCAACTTTTTAGCACATGCTGTGTGGGTGAAATGATGATACCATGCCAACTTTCAACATTTTCAGATTTCATTTGTAGTGCTTCTCAATTTTAGGGTCAACTAGCTCAAAATAATAATTAAATGCACGAAAAATACCAAATGAAGTCAGAAATTGTTGAAAATTTGTGATGTGCCTTTGAATGTTGCATTTTGAACACACAAAAAGTATGGAGTTCAAATAAGTTTAAAAAAATGAAATCCCCTTGTAAGAGATGAGTTCTCATTCGAAACCCTCATACATCGAAAGAGATTGTCCGTGTTGTACACGAAGTGCATCCAGTTTTTGCCGTAACCCTCTCAACTTTTTAGCACATGCTTTGTGGGTGAAATCATGATACCATGCCAACTTTCAGCATTTTCAGATTTCATTTGTTGTGCTTATCATTTTCAGGATCAATTAGCTAAAAAAAAGTAAATGCACGAAAAAAACCAAATGAAGTCGGAAATTGTTGAAAATTTGTGATGTGCCTTTGAATGGTGCATTTTGAACACACAAAAAGTATGGAGTTGAAATAAGTTCAAAAAAATGAAATCCCTTTGTAAGAGATGAGTTCTCGTTCGAAACCGTGATACTTCGAGAGAGATTCTTCTAACCGAATGGCATAGTGATGTAGCAGAAACACCCGAATGGGGTGATGAAGGCTGTTTTTAATTCATCTGGACCATACAGATGGATCTGATGATAGCCCGAATAGGCATCAAGGAATGATAACGCTCGGAGCCCGTAGTCAAATCAACAATTTGATCAATGCGGGGGAGTGGGAAATGATCTTTCGGGCAGACCTTATTGAGATGCTTGAAGTCGATGCACATACGGAGAGATTTGTCCTTCTTGGGCACCATGACAACATTGGCGAGCCACTCGGAGTGGTGTACCTCGCGAATGAAGTTGGCTGCCAAAAGTTTAGCCACCTCCTCTCCGATTGCCTTCCTTTTGTGCACGGTGGACCGACGCAGGCGTTCTCGGACGGCCGAGCAGCAGGATCCACATGCAGTCGGTGCTCAGCCAACTCCCTGGGTACACCTGGCATGTCAGCGGGCTTCCATGCGAAAATGTCCCAGTTGTCACGGAGGAATTGGATGAGCTCGACTTCCTATTTTGGATCAAGGGTGGTGGAGATGTTCGTCGGGGCGGCGGTGTCGTCCGTCGGGTGGTTGCTGACTTTCTTCGTGTCGCCCGCCGACTGGAATGCGGACTCCGAAGATGGCTTCTTCGAATGCATCAAGTCAGCGGGGTCGGCTGTCTTCTTGTACTCATCCAGCTCGAGGATAGCTATCTGCTGATTGGCAATCCTCGACCCCTGCTGCAGACACTCCTCGGCCCGCTGTCGATTGCCCGTGGCCGTGATCACACCTTTGGGACCCGACATCTTCAGCTTCTAATACACGTAACATGGAC
Source organism: Hordeum vulgare subsp. vulgare (assembly GCF_904849725.1). Classification (NCBI taxonomy): domain Eukaryota; kingdom Viridiplantae; phylum Streptophyta; class Magnoliopsida; order Poales; family Poaceae; genus Hordeum; species Hordeum vulgare. Next base: position 535,216,090 of record NC_058522.1, on the reverse strand, counting down.
GGGCCATGAAACGTGCATACGCCGGACGGCCCAGAATTGCATGGTATGCACTCTGGAAGTCCACCACCTCGAATGTCAACTTTTCCTTGCGGAAGTTCTTGTAGGAACCGAAAACGACGTCCAACGCGATCTGGCCGAGTGACTTGGCCTTTCGTCCTGGGACGACTCCGTGGAACTGCATGCTGCTCTCGCGAAGTTTGGACATCGGAATGCCCATCCCCTTGAGAGTGTCGGCGTACATGATGTTCAAGCTGCTGCCGCCGTCCATGAGGACTTTGCGCAGTCGGACTCCTTCCACCACCGGGTCGACGACCAGAGCTTCCCTCCCTGGGGTGGGCACGTGTGCTGGATGATCCGACTGATTAGAGGTGATCGCAGTCTGAGACCATTTGAGGAACGTGGGGTTGGTTGGGGTTGCCATGTTCACCTCCCTGTTCACGAGCTTCAATCGACTCTTGCTTTCCAAGTCAGCAAAAATCATCAATGTTGCATGGACTTGGGGGAACGGATCCTCCTTGTCCTCATCATCCTGCTCGTTGTCCTTTTCACTCGGCTGCCCTTCGCCGAACCCTTGGATCAGGAGGCGACATTGCCGAGTGGTGTGCTTCGGGAATATGGCGTTGCCTTCTTCGTCCATCTTCGTGTGGATTGGACATGGCTGATCTAGGATGGAATTCCCGAACTGTTTCTTCTTGGGGGTATACTGAGCCTTCCCCTTGCCCTTGAACTTGGCATTGGTAACGGTTGCTGCCTCTGCCTGCGGAGTGGACGGAGCTTTCTTCTTTTGCTTCCGATTGCTGTTCCCATCTCCGTCGGCGACTGCCTTATGCTTGCCGCTACGTATGCGGTCCTCTTCTTCGCCATTTGCATAGCGTGCGGCTATCTCCATCATCTTGCTCATGGAGATGTCGCATGTCCGACCGAACTTCAGGTACAGATTTCTGTACCGCACGCCTGCCTTGAAGGCGCAGACTTCTTGGTGCTCTGTGATGTTCTCCACCGTGTGGTAGAGGGTCGTCCAGTGCTTCTGGACACAGTGCTGGATCTCCACGAGACCAGCAGGGCATTTGCACGTGCCCTCGAAGGTCCTGATGAAGACTCGGGATAGATCTGCCCAGCTGTAGATGCTTGATGGAGCCAACTGGTTCAGCCACGCTCGTGCCGAGCCGTCGAGCATCAGGAGGAGATGTTTCATGGCGACCTGGTCATCTCCGCCACCGATCTGGACCGCCACTCGGTAGTCGTCCAGCTACGTTTCTGGCTTGGATTCTCCTGTGAACTTACTGATCCCCGTCGCCAATCGGAAGTTGGGAGGGATGTCAGCTGAACGGATGGCTCGGCTGAAGCACTCGGGGCCAGAGACGATGGTCCTGCTTCCACTCGGACGGTCTCTATCGTGACCATCACGGTGGGCTCGACTCCTGTCGACCTTCCTCTAGGCGATGTACCCTCTTGCGTCGGGCCTTGGATCATACGTGTCACCGACTGAACGCCGATCATTGTGATGTCGGGGCCCGTAAGGCCCACCCCGCGGAGGGGTGCGTGAACGGCGACGATCTTCGGGGTTCATGGAACGGCTGCCCCCTCTGCGTCGCTGATGAGAGTCGGGGCTGAAAACCGACCGATGCGTGTTCGCGTGAACAGAACTGCTGTGGATCCTGTTGTGCGACTCGGAGACCGCCGAATTCTGCTGTTGCACGGTGTGCAACAGGGCACGGATCTGCTCGATCCCTCTACCAGCCTCTGAATCAGTCGGTTGGAGGGAATCGGCTATCTTGGCAGCGGCAGCCAGGTTGAGGACGGGTGTGCGGAACACCTCGACGTTGCTCTGACGAGTGCGTCGACTGGCAGAACGGTGGTGTTGACGGCGAGCGCCGGATGATTCGCCGGAATTGGCCATGAGAACTTCGGCTGCAGGCCCGCGACCCAAGTACTCGGAAGGTAACTCAGTTAGAACTAAGTCCAAGCACTGGGACGGCGGCGCAACCACAACCGACTCGAGGACCGCCACTTGAGAAGACGCGCTCTGTCGCGCCTGGGCGTGTCGCACCCAACGCTGAAGCCGCGGACGGCGGGACCGCTTGTTGCGGCGCGTGACAGGGCGAAGATCGACACCGGGGCCGATTGCTGGAGAAGAAGGACGCCGTGGGCACCTGCATGGAAGTGCGTAGCCCCGCGATTGGGGAGCGCCTCAACGTCGAGAGACGCATCCCGAAGCCATGCTGAATCGTCGACGATGAAGGAGAGTGCGCCGAAGAGGATCTCACGACCCATGCATAAATCTCCGCCGGACGACATGATGATAAGATGAAGTTGCAAACTCGCCAGAAGTCGCTTAGACGCCTGCCCCACGGTGGGCGCCAACTGTCGTGGGTATAAGTCTGACAGTAGATGTGTAGGGTACGAAAGGATGGGCAGAGCCTTAGCTATGGCGAGGTTGTATGAGTTCAGGCCCCTCTACGGTGGAGGTAAAAGCCCTGCGTCTCAGTGCTCTTGGGAGCTTTAGTGTCGAGTGGAATATAGGATTACAGTAAATGCCAACCCCTGTACCAGTGGGGAAGGGCGGCTTATATAGAGTGCGCTGCCCTCCACAACGGCCCGGTGGACAGGGGTGGAATAGTGGCGAATAAATGCCTACGTTACAGGTAACGTATGCCTTAAATTCTAATAATGGTGTATGAAAACGTATGACCGTTGCCCTCCTGGGAGGTTACGATGTACAGAGTGGAATTCAGTCGGTACGTTAGATACGCTCCGAATGCTCGTCACCGACTGGATGATGGGGGAGTCCTTAGTTCAATCGGAACTGTCTAAGGGCCTTGTCCTCTATGAAGGGTAGTCCTTGGGTAGGACCTATAGGGCAGGCCTATGACCCTACCCTGGGACTGTAACCCCATCATTAGTCCCCGAATGGATCGGGGTTGGAACGAGGAAGTGATGCCTGTAGTATGGATCCGACTGGTATGGATGTGACTTTGGCGTTCTTTGCCTCGATCCATTTTATCCTTTCGACCAGTGATCCGAGTGAATATACTAGTGAAACGAACCGTCAGGGACCGAGTGCTTCCGTGGAATCTTTCGATGTGACCGGTCCAACTGACAGCGGCGAATTTTCCGGGATCCTCAAATTTCGGTTGTCGCGCGCTTAGCGGGGATGACGATATCGCCATCGAGTAGTTTCTGCCGCCTCGATTTCCGCGCCGTTATCTTCTTCACTAACATCGCAGCAGCCGGTCGGGGGATAAGATTTCGGGGCCACCTGTTAGTGACTCAGTCGGAAGCTTATTTAAGTCTCTCCGGCGGGGGTTTCTTGTTGCGCTGCCCTTGTTACTCGCATTCACCTCGCTCCTCCCGTAGCTCCTTGCGCGCTCCAAGCCTCCTCCTTCCTATCCTCCTCGCCGGATTTGTTGCCTTCACCATGACGAAGGGGCAGACCAGCAAACTCGAGTCGCAGAAGAAGAAGAAGAAGGGGGCGGCCCCTGCTCAGCGGCGACAGCGGGCACTGCCGGCGGGGTGGATCCAGGGGGATTTCCTCCCCTCCACGGTGATGGCAGATGATTTGCTGGAGCTAGTGGAGCACGGCATGATCGGCAACAAGTCGTGGAGGCTGCCGGCGGAGGGCGAGACGGAGCCGGCGCCGCAGGAGGGGGAGCGCGTCCTGCTGCTCAGCCACGTGTTCACGGGCTTCTCCTTGCCTCCCCACCCCTTCTTTAGAGGTATTATGAATCACTTCGGGGCACAACTCCATCATTTTCCTCCGAACGCGATAGCCCATCTTGCCGCATTCGTCACCCTTTGCAGTGCTTTATTGGATGTCCCCCCCATTGGGGGCTCTTTAAGTACATCTTCTCCGCTAGGTCCAAGACTGTCAAAAAGCTTAGCCAGTCGGACGATAAAACCCATCTCCTCCAGCTCTGCGGGGGCTTAGGCTTCCAGAAGAAAACGAAGAGTAGCTACCCCCCTCTCCAGTTGTCCGAGTCAGTTAGGAACTGTCAGTCGACCTGTTTCTATTGCCAGGACATCGCTTGTCCGAATGCCGCGACTGGGTTGCCACCCTTTAGCCTAGACCGTCCGGCCCCTCCCATGAAGCTTGCGCTCAAAGGTGGAAAAGATCCAGATCCAACCTCTGGTCGACGCGCTGATAGCTGTCGTCCGCAAGGGAGTCACCGGCACAGATTTGCTGGAGACTTTTCTGGGTCGGCGCATCCAGCCGCTGCAAGCCCGACACCATGCCATGTGGCACTACACGGGGCCTGAGGATTCCACTCGGACTCATCCAGAATGCATGACCGGGGAGGTTGTGACAGCGTGGGTCCACGGCATCACAGGCGCATGCGACAACCCCAGAGGAGCCCGACGGGTGAAGCCCTTCCACGCCGATAATCCTCCTCCGAATGAGGTGAGCACCTCTTGTCGAGTGCTTTCAATCTTCTTAGATTTATCGTTTTTCTTGTACCGCCGCGTGACGTCTGACGTTGCCAACTGTGTTTTGTGCAGGAGTGGACCAACTGGTATTCTCCCGTCTCGAACGGGAATCCAGCTGAGGAAGAGGAGGGCAGCCAGGAGGGCAGCATGGATAGCGCCGAGTACGTCTCCGATAGTGGGGAGACGGAGGAGGAGACTGAAGAGGAGGAGGGGGAGGTTGGGGAGCAGAGCTCGCCACCTCCACCATCAGAGCCTCGAACTAAGCGCCGTCACGAACCTGCGGCTCCGCCAGCTCCTCTAGCGGCCCCGAGTGCCCTGCCAGCCTCTCCCGTGGCTCCGAGTGCTCGAAGCGTGAAGAGGACTAGGGACGGTGAAGCCGAGCCCACGGATCAGCCATCCAAGGTGGAAAAACCTAGCGGGCCCAAGCCTCGGAAAGCTTTGCCTCGGATGAGGATCGCTGTTCCAGTCGCCTCAGCGTAAGTGTCTTGTTCTCCCATATTACTTCAGTATCTAGTTGAACTCATGCTTATCCGTCGAGTGGATTTTACTCGACATGGCTGCTACCTCCGCCACCTCTCTGCCGTGCCAAGGTGATGATCCCATGGACACGGATAACGCTGCCACATCCCAGCAAGGTACGCTGTCACGACTCCGAGAGTTTGCATTATTGTTTCGCGAGTGCTGTCTTTAATCTTGCCCTTTTTCTGTAATTTCATGTTGTTCAGTCGGGCTTCCTTCGGAGGTGATTCACCTGGAGGACGACGACCAAAGGGGGTCAGGGCCATCTTTGGCGCCTGTCCTTGAGGTTGTCCCCTCTGCTGCTGCTCCCACCATGGACGTGCCGCCGACCGAGACGATGCCGCCGACAGAGACGGTGCCCCTCGCGGCGGAACCGACTGGAGCGGAACTTGGGATGCCCAAGGAGTCTTCTGTCGTGTCGGGTCTGTCGACCATCCAGTACGACGCCCGACATCTCCCGGAAGGCCATGGTGCAGGTGGAGCTGATGGTGGGTGACGCCAAGGGAGCGTATGATTCCATCACGTCTTTGTACAAGAGAAGCTTGGAACTCCGGGACGATATCCGAGTAAGTGCGCTAGTAAGTGTTTACTTTCCTCTTGTTACCCACTGGGGGTTTAAGTGACATACTCGGATACGGTAGGATTAGTTTGCAGTGGGTTCACTCCGAGTGAACCCAGTGGGTGTAGTCCCGAGACTTCTGTCGAGTGCTTGCACCGGCAGTTGTCTTTATATGCATTTTCCATGACCTGATCAGATCAGAGCTGATTTGCCCAAATGGTACCAGTGGGGGCACTCCGAGTGCACCCACTGGGTGTAGTCCCCGAGAGTAGTGTTACTCAGGTCGGGTAATAGTAGTCTCATAGGCTTGTCTGTTTGTCATGTAGTTCAATAGGACCGGCCTATTCGAGCTTTATGCCAGTGGGGTCACTCTTAGTGAACCCACTGGGTGTAGTCCCCGAGACCGCTGTCGATTGCTTGCATCGGTAGGGGTCTGAAGAACTTTGAGCTTTGTTTGTTTTCCTTGTTGAATGTGTCTGATCTTCCCTTTGCGCTGATTTGGCAGAAGACTTGCGAAATGGGATCCGCGTACAATGCTCTAAAGGCTGAAAAGATTCAGCTTGCTGCGGAATTGGAGGCGGCTGTGAATGACTTGGCTGGTGTGAAGGGGCTCTTGCTGACCGAGAGAAGTCTTTGGAGGAGTCCTGGGAGACCAACAAGGCATTGGTGGCCGAAATTGAGAAAATGGGCAAGCAAAGAACTGAACTGATGGGTCAGATGAAGGTGATGAACAATTGGTGCATGGCGCAGGAGAAGTACGTCAGCGACTGGGCAAGGGAGATGATTGCACTGCTTGGTGGTAAGTTTTTTGCCGAGTGCTTCTTGTCTTTGGAGTTTATTCTGCACTTACTTTCTGCTTGTCTTTTCTTGGCAGATTTTTGTCTGGACGCTGAGGCTGAAGCAGCCGACATTGACCGGTCGGTTGTTCCGAACGTTCTACTCGGCGACGAAGCCAACCGGGACATGCTCCGAGCGCATATTCGCCTTGGCAAAGTGGGACCTTTCATCGGCCGCCTGAGAGAAGTCATCGGCCGGATCGACAAGGAGCTGTGGCCCGAAGACAATTCCCGGCAAGAAATAGAAGGGTTGATGACTCGGCTGGAGGACGTCCCGAACCGAGTGCAGGCATGGAAGAATTCTGCCGCTCGTTGTGGTGCAGACGTGGCGCTACCTCTGGTCCGAGTGCACTGCAAAGAAGCTCGCGAAGAAAAGCTGAAGGCGTTGCAGGTCGCCAACACCAAGAAGCTTCGATTCGAATATTTCATGGAGACCTTCATCGACACAGCCACTCGCATCGCAGACGGGATCAACCTTGACACCTTTGTGGAGCCTGCCGGTCCTGGTGACGCTTGAAAAACTTTATGGTGAACGCACTTTTGCCTCGGAATGCCGAGTGTTATCTGTATCAAACTTTGGCCACTGTTGTTGGCCGTCACATTCGTGGTTCGGTGTGCATAAGCTTGATCCACACCGAGCCGACTGATCGTTGATCCAACTTTGAATTTGAATTGAATATTTTGCTCTTCTTTCGCCAAGTTTTTTTACACGATTTTAGCTCGTGGTTTTTGTTTGGCGTTTCTGGTGAAGCCAATGGCAAACATGCGGAGCATGTAATTGTCAGTATTCTTCACATCCACATGAGCCTCAATGAGGGTCTGCTAAGCCTCCGAGTGGATCTCGAGGATACACTCGAAGGAAGCTTTTTACTTAGGCGATTATGGATCGCAGCTAAGTCCCCGAGTGGGGCATCTCGTGCGCACTCGGAGTGAGTTGATACTCATGTAGTTGTCAGTTGTCTTCACATCCACATGAGCCTCAATGAGGGCCTGCTAAGCCTCCAAGTGGATCTCGAGGATACACTCGAAGGAAGCTTTTTACTTAGGCGATTCTAGATAGCAGCTAAGTCCCCGAGTGTGACTTTTCGTGCGCACTCGGAGTGAGTTGATACTCATGTAGTTGTCAGTTGTCTTCACATCCACATGAGCCTCAATGAGGGTCTGCTAAACCTCCGAGTGGATCTCGAGGATACACTCGAAGGAAGCTTTTTACTTAGGCGATTCTGGATCGCAGCTAAGTCCCCGAGTGCAGCTTTTCGTGCGCACTCGGAGCGAGTTTGTACTTAGGCGGTTCTGAGTCGTAGCTAAGTCCCCGAGTGCGAATTTTAGTGCGCACTCGGAGCGAGTTTGTACTTAGGCGATTCTGGGTCGCAGCTAAGTCTCCGAGTGCGGCTTTTAATGCGCACTCGGAGCAAGTTTGTACTTAGGCGATTCTGGGTCACAGCTAAGTCCCCGAGTGCGACTTTTAGTGCGCACTCGGAGCGAGTTTGTACTTAGGCGATTCTGGGTCGCTGCTAAGTCTCCGAGTAAGGCTTTTAGTGCGCACTAGGAGCGAGTTTGTACTTAGGCGATTCTGAGTCGCAGCTAAGTCCCCGAGTGCGACTTTTAGTGCGCACTCGGAGCGAGTTTGTACATAGGCGATTCTGGGTCGCAGCTAAGTCTCCGAGTGCGGCTTTTAGTGCGCACTAGGAGCGAGTTTGTACTTCGGCGATTCTGGGTCGCAGCTAAGTCCCCGAGTGCGACTTTTAGTGCGCACTCGGAGCGAGTTTGTACTTAGGCTATTCTGGGTCACAGCTAAGTCCCCGAGTGCGCCTTTTAGTGCGCACTCGGAGAGAGTTTTTTACTTAGGTGACTCTGGGTCGCAGCTAAGTCCCCAAGTGCGACTTTTAGTGCGCACTCGGAGAGAGTTTTTACTTAGGCGACTCTGGGTCGCAGCTAAGTCCTCGAGTGCGACTTTTAGTGCGCACTCGGAGAGAGTTTGTACTTAGGCGACTCTGGGTCGCAGCTAAGTCCCCGAGTGCGACTTTTAGTGCGCACTCGGAGAGAATTCTTTAGACCGGAGCCTGCAAACGGGGAAGAATTTTGAACCTGCAAGCAATCAATCTGCTTTGTATTACTTCAATGATACTTGTTCTTTACATTGCCTCCGTCGGAGGTCACGTGTAGAAGCGCTTCAGGAGATCTCCATTCCATGCTCGCGGATCAACCTTTTCTCTGTCGAGATTGTAGAGTCGATATGCTCCGTTGTTCAGCACCTTAGAGATGATGAAGGGTCCTTCCCAGGCGGGAGCCAACTTGTGAGGCCTTTGCTGGTCCACTCGGAGCACCAGGTCGCCTGCTTGGAATGTGCGGCTCCTGACGTGCCGCGCGTGAAATCGCCGCAGATCTTGTTGATAAATTGTTGAGCGAGTGAGTGCCATCTCGCGCTCTTCTTCTAGTAGATCCACTCCTTCTTCCCTGGCTTGCTCTGCTTCGGCTTCGGAGAAGAGTTCGACTCGTGGAGAGTTGTGAAGCAAGTCACTCGGAAGGACCGCCTCTGCTCCATAAACGAGGAAGAACGGGGATCATCCTGTAGATCTATTTGGAGTTGTGCGGAGGCCCCACAACACCGAAGGCAGCTCGGTGACCCATGCACCGGCGGCATGTCCAACTTCTCGCAGGAGTCGAGGCTTGAACCCTTGAAGAATAAGTCCATTCGCCCGCTCTGCTTGCCCATTTGTTTAGGGATGCGCCACAGATGAAAAATCCACTCGGATACCTTGGCTTGTGCAAAAACCCTTGAATCAGTCCGAGTCAAAGTTTGTGCCATTGTCAGTGATTATACTGTGTGGACTCCGAATCTGGCGATGATGTCTCTGAAAAATTTGATGGTCGTAAGGGCGTCGAGCTTCTTGATGGGCTTGGCTTCAATCCACTTGGTGAACTTGTCGACTGCTACCAACAGATGAGTGAATCCCCCTTGGCCTGTTCTGAATGGTCTGACTGTATCTAATCCCCACACGGCAAACGGCCAAACAAGAGGGATTGTCTTCAGCGCAGATGTTGGTTTGTGGGACTTGTTCGAATAGAACTGACAGCCTTCGCATCGGTCGACCATATCTTTTGCCATTTCATTAGCCTGCAACCAGAAGAAGCCAGCTCTGAATGCTTTGGTGACGATTGCTCTTGAGGAGGCATGATGGCCGCAGGTTCCCGAGTGAATTTCTTCCAAGATTAACTGTCCCTCCTCAGGGAAGATGCACCGCTAAAGGACGCCTGAAACACTTTCCTTGTACAACTGGCCATCGATGACGGTGAAGGACTTCGATCTGCGGACGATCTGCCTAGCTTGGACTTCGTCTTCTGGTAACTCTTGCCTCAGGATGTACGCAATGAATGGCACAGTCCATTCGGGGATGAGAGCAAGAATCTCCATGATCAAATCAACCACGACAGGGACCTCGACTTCAGTCGATCTATTGAGCTTTTCGGTTGTACTGGTTCCTCTGTGAAAGGATCTTCTTTTACTGAGGGAAGGTGTAGGTGCTCGAGGCAGACATCACTCGGGACCGGTCTCCGAGTGGATCCAAGTTTTGCCAACTCATCAGCTTCTTCATTTTTCAGTCGCGGAACGTGGTGAAGTTCCACACCTTCAAACTTCTTCTCGAGCTTCCTTACTGCGTTGCAGTATGCAGTCATGGTGGGGTTCCTTACATCCCACTCCTTCATCACTTGATTAACCACCAAATCTGAATCGCCATAGACCATCAGGCGACGGACGCCGAGTGTGATGGCCATGCGCAATCAATAAAGGAGAGCTTCATACTCTGCCTCGTTGTTGGAAGAATCGAAATGTATCTGTAACACATACTTAAGTTTATCACCTTTTGGCGATATGATCACTACGCCAGCGCCGGAGCCATTCAACATCTTGGACCCATCGAAGAACATAATCCAATGAGCCGAGTAGATGTGAGTCGGTTGCTGTTGTTCTACCCATTCTGCTATGAAGTCAGCCAGAGCTTGAGACTTTATAGCCTTCTTGGCTTCGAACTTGATGTCGCAGTATAACATCTCCATAGCCCACTTCGCCACTCGGCCTGATGCGTCTCGATTGTGGAGGATTTCCGACAACGGAGCATCAGAAATGACAGACACCGAGTGGTCTTGGAAATAATGAGCCACCTTCTTTGCAGTCATGTAGATCCCATAAATAAGCTTTTGATAATGGGGATACCTCTGCTTGGAAGGAGTCAGGACTTCGGAGACATAATATACTGGCCACTTAAGCTTGTACGCTTTGCCTTCTTCTTCGCGTTCGACTGTGAGAACAGTGCTGACGACTTGATTTGTAGCCGCGATGTACAGAAGAAGGGGTTCTTTACTGAGCGGGGCAGTAAGAACTGGCTGGGTGGAAAGTAGGTCTTTGAGGTCGTCGAATGCAATTTGGGCTTCGTCTGTCCACCCGAAAGTATCTGATTTCTTCATGAGTCGGTACAGAGGTAACGCCTTCTCGCCGAGTCGAGCGATAAACCTGCTCAAAGCCGCTAGGCAACCTGTGAGCCTTTGAACATCATGTATTCTTACCGGCCGATCCATTCGGACGATGGTCCTGATCTTTTCGGGGTTGACATCGATCCCTCGTTCGGAAACGAAGAAACCGAGTAACTTTCCGCTGGGAACACCGAATGAACACTTGGCAGGGTAGAGCTTGATATCGTACCTACGAAGGTTGGCGAATGTTTCTGCCAAGTCAGTCAGCAGGTCGGAACCTTTGCGTGACTTGACTACGATATCGTCCATATATGCCTCCACATTTCGACCGATCTGGTCAAGGAGGCATTTTTGGATCATGCGCATAAAAGTTGCTCCTGCATTCTTCAAACCGAATGGCATAGTGATGTAGCAGAAACACCCGAATGGGGTGATGAAGGCTGTTTTTAATTCATCTGGACCATACAGATGGATCTGATGATAGCCCGAATAGGCATCAAGGAATGATAACGCTCGGAGCCCGCAGTCGAATCAACAATTTGATCAATGCGGGGGAGTGGGAAATGATCTTTCGGGCAGACCTTATTGAGATGCTTGAAGTCGATGCACATACGGAGAGATTTGTCCTTCTTGGGCACCATGACAACATTGGCGAGCCACTCGGAGTGGTGTACCTCGCGAATGAAGTTGGCTGCCAAAAGTTTAGCCACCTCCTCTCCGATTGCCTTCCTTTTGTGCACGGTGGACCGACGCAGGCGTTCTCGGACGGCCGAGCAGCAGGATCCACATGCAGTCGGTGCTCAGCCAACTCCCTGGGTACACCTGGCATGTCAGCGGGCTTCCATGCGAAAATGTCCCAGTTGTCACGGAGGAATTGGATGAGCTCGACTTCCTATTTTGGATCAAGGGTGGTGGAGATGTTCGTCGGGGCGGCGGTGTCGTCCGTCGGGTGGTTGCTGACTTTCTTCGTGTCGCCCGCCGACTGGAATGCGGACTCCAAAGATGGCTTCTTCGAATGCATCAAGTCAGCGGGGTCGGCTGTCTTCTTGTACTCATCCAGCTCGAGGATAGCTATCTGCTGATTGGCAATCCTCGACCCCTGCTGCAGACACTCCTCGGCCCGCTGTCGATTGCCCGTGGCCGTGATCACACCTTTGGGACCCGGCATCTTCAGCTTCTAATACACGTAACATGGACGGGCCATGAAACGTGCATACGCCGGACGGCCCAGAATTGCATGGTATGCACTCTGGAAGTCCACCACCTCGAATGTCAACTTTTCCTTGCGGAAGTTCTTGTAGGAACCGAAAACGACGTCCAACGCGATCTGGCCGAGTGACTTGGCCTTTCGTCCTGGGACGACTCCGTGGAACTGCATGCTGCTCTCGCGAAGTTTGGACATCGGAATGCCCATCCCCTTGAGAGTGTCGGCGTACATGATGTTCAAGCTGCTGCCGCCGTCCATGAGGACTTTGCGCAGTCGGACTCCTTCCACCACCGGGTCGACGACCAGAGCTTCCCTCCCTGGGGTGGGCACGTGTGCTGGATGATCCGACTGATTAGAGGTGATCGCAGTCTGAGACCATTTGAGGAACGTGGGGTTGGTTGGGGTTGCCATGTTCACCTCCCTGTTCACGAGCTTCAATCGACTCTTGCTTTCCACGTCAGCAAAAATCATCAATGTTGCATGGACTTGGGGGAACGGATCCTCCTTGTCCTCATCATCCTGCTCGTTGTCCTTTTCACTCGGCTGCCCTTCGCCGAACCCTTGGATCAGGAGGCGACATTGCCGAGTGGTGTGCTTCGGGAATATGGCGTTGCCTTCTTCGTCCATCTTCGTGTGGATTGGACATGGCTGATCTAGGATGGAATTCCCGAACTGTTTCTTCTTGGGGGTATACTGAGCCTTCCCCTTGCCCTTGAACTTGGCATTGGTAACGGCTGCTGCCTCTGCCTGCGGAGTGGACGGAGCTTTCTTCTTTTGCTTCCGATTGCTGTTCCCATCTCCGTCGGCGACTGCCTTATGCTTGCCGCTACGTATGCGGTCCTCTTCTTCGCCATTTGCATAGCGTGCGGCTATCTCCATCATCTTGCTCATGGAGATGTCGCATGTCCGACCGAACTTCAGGTACAGATTTCTGTACCGCACGCCTGCCTTGAAGGCGCAGACTTCTTGGTGCTCTGTGATGTTCTCCACCGTGTGGTAGAGGGTCGTCCAGTGCTTCTGGACACAGTGCTGGATCTCCACGAGACCAGCAGGGCATTTGCACGTGCCCTCGAAGGTCCTGATGAAGACTCGGGATAGATCTGCCCAGCTGTAGATGCTTGATGGAGCCAACTGGTTCAGCCACGCTCGTGCCGAGCCGTCGAGCATCAGGAGGAGATGTTTCATGGCGACCTGGTCATCTCCGCCACCGATCTGGACCGCCACTCGGTAGTCGTCCAGCTACGTTTCTGGCTTGGATTCTCCTGTGAACTTACTGATCCCCGTCGCCAATCGGAAGTTGGGAGGGATGTCAGCTGAACGGATGGCTCGGCTGAAGCACTCGGGGCCAGAGACGATGGTCCTGCTTCCACTCGGACGGTCTCTATCGTGACCATCACGGTGGGCTCGACTCCTGTCGACCTTCCTCTAGGCGATGTACCCTCTTGCGTCGGGCCTTGGATCATACGTGTCACCGACTGAACGCCGATCATCGTGATGTCGGGGCCCGTAAGGCCCACCCCGCGGAGGGGTGCGTGAACGGCGACGATCTTCGGGGTTCATGGAACGGCTGCCCCCTCTGCGTCGCTGATGAGAGTCGGGGCTGAAAACCGACCGATGCGTGTTCGCGTGAACAGAACTGCTGTGGATCCTGTTGTGCGACTCGGAGACCGCCGAATTCTGTTGTTGCACGGTGTGCAACAGGGCACGGATCTGCTCGATCCCTCTACCAGCCTCTGAATCAGTCGGTTGGAGGGAATCGGCTATCTTGGCAGCGGCAGCCAGGTTGAGGACGGGTGTGCGGAACACCTCGACGTTGCTCTGACGAGTGCGTCGACTGGCAGAACGGTGGTGTTGACGGCGAGCGCCGGATGATTCGCCGGAATTGGCCATGAGAACTTCGGCTGCAGGCCCGCGACCCAAGTACTCGGAAGGTAACTCAGTTAGAACTAAGTCCAAGCACTGGGACGGCGGCGCAACCACAACCGACTCGAGGACCGCCACTTGAGAAGACGCGCTCTGTCGCGCCTGGGCGTGTCGCACCCAACGCTGAAGCCGCGGACGGCGGGACCGCTTGTTGCGGCGCGTGACAGGGCGAAGATCGACACCGGGGCCGATTGCTGGAGAAGAAGGACGCCGTGGGCACCTGCACGGAAGTGCGTAGCCCCGCGATTGGGGAGCGCCTCAACGTCGAGAGACGCATCCCGAAGCCATGCTGAATCGTCGACGATGAAGGAGAGTGCGCCGAAGAGGATCTCACGACCCATGCATAAATCTCCGCCGGACGACATGATGATAAGATGAAGTTGCAAACTCGCGGGAAGTCGCTTAGACGCCTGCCCCACGGTGGGCGCCAACTGTCGTGGGTATAAGTCTGACAGTAGATGTGTAGGGTACGAAAGGATGGGCAGAGCCTTAGCTATGGCGAGGTTGTATGAGTTCAGGCCCCTCTACGGTGGAGGTAAAAGCCCTGCGTCTCAGTGCTCTTGGGAGCTTTAGTGTCGAGTGGAATATAGGATTACAGTAAATGCCAACCCCTGTACCAGTGGGGAAGGGCGGCTTATATAGAGTGCGCTGCCCTCCACAACGGCCCGGTGGACAGGGGTGGAATAGTGGCGAATAAATGCCTACGTTACAGGTAACGTATGCCTTAAATTCTAATAATGGTGTATGAAAACGTATGACCGTTGCCCTCCTGGGAGGTTACGATGTACAGAGTGGAATTCAGTCGGTACGTTAGATACGCTCCGAATGCTCGTCACCGACTGGATGATGGGGGAGTCCTTAGTTCAATCGGAACTGTCTAAGGGCCTTGTCCTCTATGAAGGGTAGTCCTTGGGTAGGACCTATAGGGCAGGCCTATGACCCTATCCTGGGATTGTAACCCCATCAGATAACATGCCAACTTTCAACATTTTTAGAGTTCATTTGTAGTGCTTTTCAATTTCAGGGTCAAGTAGCTCAAATAAAATAAGTAAATTCACGAAAAATATCAAATGAAGTCAGAAATTTCATAAAGTTTTTTTTGTTAAAATACTTTATAGAAAACAAAAAAAGAGTCAACTAAAAAGAATCAACTAAAATATTAACTAAAATGAATGAGTTAAAAATAATTAACTAAAATTATCAAAGTGCTTATTTGTTGGAAAGAATCAAGTAAAACATTAACTAAAAAGAAACAAAAAAAGATCAACTCAATAGAAAACTAAAATAGAAGAGAAAAAAAAATTAATAGCAAAGAATTAAAATATAAACTAGGACTAAAAATTATTAAAGTAAAAAAATGCCGCCTATTGGGCCATCACGGCCTGCATACGACTAGAAACCCTACCCGACAGGTGGGCTAGGATGCAGGCTCGCGGGCTCAATAGGCCCAACATGCAGTGACAGGAGAGTTAGGCCCATAGGCCTGCAATAGAGAGAAGCTCAATTGAGCAAGGCGCGGCAGTGCTTATAAAGCACTGCGAGCGCCCCTCACTAGGCGAGGTGGGACTAAAGGTTACCCTGCGTCGCACCGGAGCCAACCCAGGTTTTTAGTCCCGGATCGGGGCTCAAACCGGGACTAAAGATGGCCTTTAGTCCCGGGTGGAGCCACGACCCGGGACTAAAGCCCCTCGTTTCCCGCCTCCTCGCCTGCCGAAAAGGGGCCTTTAGTCCCGGTTCGGGGCTCGAACCTGGACTAAAGACCACCTTTAGTTCCGGGTGGAGCCACGACCCGGGACTAAAGCCCCTCGTTTCCCGCCTCCTCGCCTGCCGAAAAGGGGTCTTTAGCCCCCGGTCACGGCTAGACCCGGGACTAAAGGGTGTCTTTAGTCCCGGTTCTAGCCAAGACCCGGGACTAAAGGTCCTCCTATATAAACGACACTTCGAAGTTTCCAACCCATCTCCTCTCGTTTTCTTCCTCCTCTCGCTCTTGCCTGCGCACCAGACGACGACGCGATCGACGCCGCCAGGCTGCCGGACCTCCGCCTCGCTCTCGCCGTCGTCGACGCCCGCCGTCCTCCCCCCCCCGCTCCAAGCACCGCCGGTCGACCCCGTCCCCTCCCACTCCGGTAAGCCCCCCGCCCCTCCTCCCCATGCCTCGGTACCTCGCTTCGGATGCCTTCGGATGGCGCCCTCCGAGAGCGAGGCCGCGGCGTGAGCCCCTGCGCGCGGCCGATGAGGCGGGACGTTGGGTCGGCGCCCTTGCGGAGCATGTCGTCGACCACGCTCACGGAGCCGAACCTGAAGGACGAGCCGCTGGCGCCCGCCGGCGGGGACGCCACCGCCGCCGTCGTGCCGTTCGGCTCGGCGGTGTATATCTCGTGGAAGTAGAAGTGGAGGTGCGTTATGCCGCCGTTGCCGACGGGGACACCGTCTGCGGCTGTTGTTGCCGTGGTGGTCGCCGCCGCGAGGAAGAGTAGGGCGACGAGCGACGCCAGAAATGGTAGCGGCTGGGCTGGGCTTGCACGATGAGGCGCCGCCATGAGCAAATTGACAAGTAGAGATGTGGTGATAAAGCCGGGTTGCTGGATGCATCCATGGTGTGTGTTCTTGTAGCTTGTAGGAAATCAACAATAGCTTGGATGATTGTTTGTTGAAAAATGAGAGTCAACCGTCAGAGGGAAAATAAAAATGGAAGTCAATGTTCAAAATCCCATCGTGTAGCTAGAGATCAGGAGAAGAATAGGAGGAGAAGTAGAAGAAGAGGAGGAGGAGAAGTAGTAGAAGAGGAGGAGGAGTAGAAGAAGAGGAGAAGAAAAGGAAGAAGAAGATGAGGAGAAGAAGATTTTTTTTGTCATTTAATTCCTATTGTTATTAGGTTTGTGCTAGATTATTAGGGTTAGTAATATTTAGAATTAGGTTAGGGTTACAAGAAGAAGAAAGATTTGTAGAATATTTGGTGAATTTAGGGTTAGGTAGGTTAGTGTTAAATAGGTTATTTGTGTTATTTTTGTGTTATTAGGGTTAGGTAGTTAGTGTTAATTAATAGGTTATTGTTAGTTTAGGGTTATGTAAATTTCAGTAAGTTAGTTTAGGGCCTTTTAGTTTAGGTTACGGTTAGTGTTTAAGCATATACAAATCTACAATCTACAAATATCACTTAAATCACTACAAAAATCAATTAAGCATATAAATTAGTGTTAATTAGGTTAGTGTTAGCTAGTTTAGGGCTATGTAAATTTAAGTAAGTTAGTTTAGGGTCGGTCCATGGCTTCATCACTACCTGGTAGTAACAGACACATGGCGCTATGAAGCTCTCGAAAGTTGTTTTGGAACGGAGTTCCTGATAGAATAATTCTTTTTTGGTACAAAGTTCAACAAAGTCCTTCCAAATAGCGATATTCGGATGGCTCTTTTTGAACTGCGTACCAAAAAGCTAATTATCATATTCGGGATTCCGTTACAAAACAACTTTATAAAGCTTCATAGCATCATGCTCCTATTTTTTTTTAAAACAATACAATTGCAGATGCTTACATACACGAATTTTTTCACACACTTAAAACTTTTGTCAATATATAGTTGAACTAGTTGATTTAATAAAACTACTTTATTTTACTATATATACAATTAGTTTATTTTTAGCAAGAAAATTAATAGAACTAGTTTATTTTTTTAGTTCATTTTACGATGCCTATCCCGCATCCTCGTCGTCGACTCGGCGGAGGACACCTACTTGATCAGAGGGGCCATGTCCGGGACTGGGCTCCGCCCGACTGGTATTGGGAGGTGCTACCTTCCGGGGGCGTAGGTTGGTGAGGAGCCAGCCCGTTGTTGACCCGATCCTTGTTTGGTGGCGGTCGCGTGGGCCAGTGACGGCGCCGAGGCTTCCTGATAGAATAATTCTTTTTTGGTACAAAGTTAAACAAAGTACTTCCAAATAGCGATATTCGGATGACTCTTTTTGAACTGCGTACCAAAAAGCTAATTATCCTATTCGGGATTCCGTTACAAAACAACTTTATAAAGCTTCATAGCATCATGCTCCTATTACTACTAGGTAATGATGAAGTCATGGCTTTCTTGAATCCTTTGACACTAGACAATGTGACATATAGAAGGGTAGATGAGATCAGGAAAAATAGGATCATTTTCTACACATCTAGAATGTCGCCATTTTGTTAAATCCTTAAAGGTTAAGAGAATCCGTTAGACATATTTTAGAGTTTAGGTTCTAGCCAAGACCCCGGACTAAAGTTCCTCCTATATAAAACGACACTTCAAAGTTTCCAACCCCTCTTATATAGTATGTTAGTTTATTAGTTAATCAAATGTCCGTTTTTTGCAGAACTATGGATCCACATATCAGGAACCTCGAAGAGGAAGAACTTCTCGAAGATATAATCAAAGACGGCCCCGACGTTGAACGAGCTGAATCTCCGTCGTCATATCTAAACCCCTCCGGATATGGAATGGAGGTCGACCGACACGAATATGAAGCCGATGAGGCAGGAGATAGGTCCAATGACGGAGAAGGTGATAGCTCCACTGATGGAGAAGCCGGTGGAGAAATAATAAAGTCCGGCGAGGTATACATATGAAGTTCGAAAATCACTTGTAATATGTGAAAAATATTGGAGATAGCTCTATATTGTATACATATACATTCATTTGACGAATGTTTCTCCCTCTTAGGCCTCCACATCGAGCAAAGCTACGAAACGAGGCCCGACTAAAAAGTTGGATGCACAGACGCATTACACCTTTGAGGTGATATTGCCTACGGGCGAACCCAAGCTTCCTAAGAATGCTGCTCACACATTCAAGAAGCAATGCGGAGTTCTCGTTAGGGATCATGTCCCGATCAGCGTTCGGGAGTGGAACAAGCGCAAAGGGGCAGCCGATAGTGACTATGTCGCCGAAAGGTACAAAGATAATCTTTGGAATGATCTCATGTCACATTTCAACCTGCCAGAATGTGAGAATGAAGACGCCACAAAAAAACTGAGGGCCAAAGTCAAGCAGTGGACTCTAAAGAAGATGGTCGAACTGTTCCGTAGCTGGAAGAAGAAGCTATGGAAAAACTATCGGAAGACAAAGAAAGTGCCAGTATTCGAGGGGTATCTTGCCAAGCAGGCGAATCACTGGAAGGCATTTCAAGAGTACAAGGAGTCAGAAGATGCCAAGGCATTATCAGAAAAGAACAAGAAAAATGCCGACAAGAAGAAATATCACCACACGCTGGGGCCAGGGGGCTATGAGACTGCCATCCCAAAGTGGGATAAGAAAGAGCAAGATCTGCTAGCTAAAGGCATCATACCTGAACCCATCCGTGATGAGTGGGAATAGAGAGCAAGAAATTGGTTCCTTGCGCATGGTGGTTCGTACGACAAAGAAACAGGGGACCTCATCTGCAGTGACGGTCTTAGGATACCGAGGGAGAATTGGAAAAAGATAGTGAAAGAAATTAAGGAGGGAAAAAGACAGTTCACTGCAGATAGAGAGAAAGATTTGCTCATACTGGTCCTCGACAATGACGAACATGGAGGACGAACGCGAGGCTTCGGTCCTTCTTACCTGTGGTGGCTTGGGTTTTCCAGAGACCAAGACACTTACAGAAGCCGAGCGAGAGCAAAGATGCGACAGCAGGATGAGGAGAATAACAAACTCAACAAGTTGCTTGCCAGGCTTAACGAGCAACAGAAGCAGATTGATGAGCTTAGAGGAGTAGCGCGCCAGGAAGATCCTGCACTCGATATTACCGGCGCCCCATCTAAGCGGAAAAGCAGCGTGGCTGAATCTGAGGCCTCGCCCGACGATGCACGAAGAATGATAGAGGGCGGTCCCGGCTACCCCGTGGATGGAATCAAGGAGTCAACATCATGTGAACTCCATCAGAAATTCAAGAACATATCCATGAAGGTGGGCATCGGACAAGCTTTACCTTCTGGCCCTGATGCACGCTGGCATGGCCGTGAGATTCCAGCTGGCTTTGCTAAAGTCGGGGTGGATGAAATCATGGCGGGGTTTCATGATATGGAGCTCGACATAGCTGGACCCGAAGATGAGAGGACACTCGGAGAAGTACTGGGTGGAGTCATCCTATGGGACAAGAACTACATCAAGCTTCCAGGCTCGGCCCCAAGGACAACACCGCCTCCGAGTCGTCGCAGGTCACCTACACCTCCATCACCTCCAAGCCCTCCACATGACAACGGCCAGCACAACACGAGTCCATCTCGATCACCGCCGCCGGACTTGGGTCGTCCGTCTCCGCCGGACTTGGGTCGTCCGTCTCCGCCGCCGCCCGCTGAGGATACTAAGCGGAAGCGTGCCAGCAAGAACGCTCCGTCGATGAGTTCTAAGCGACGGAGCTCCCCAAAGCGCAAACTGTCGCCCCTCCCAAAGGTACCTCATGCTAATCTTCCTATCAGACCTTATGATCGTACCGACAAGGAAAACGCCAGGATAGCAAAGGAACATTATGATGCGCAGATGAAAAAGAAGGAACCCGAGCCCCGCCCGGAATACACCGAGAAGCAAATAGCATATGCAAAATACTTCACGACCCTTCCATCACAGTATGACTTACACCATAAGCCTGATGACTATACACGCACATTGCAGAAGGAAGGGAAAAAGAGCAGATCACGTGCAAGTGCAAGTTGGAGCAAATCAAGTTCAACTACAAGCAAAAAAATATCAGACGTTCCTCAGCTTGGACAACAGGCCAAACAGTCGATCCCACCCCTTAGGGTGTTACCCGAGAATGTTCCCTCTCTGGTGCAGGGGCAAGATTTGGAATTAGCAAAGAAGTGGGCGGATGAATGGAGTATCCCGATTGAAGACGTTCTGGCTTCCCAAGACGACAGGTTACCCAAGGCTGTGGTAGCCCCTAAGCCACAGTTTGTCATGGGAGCGCCTTTGGTCAGCAAAGATAAGTTTGATGATCTCCCAACAAATATGCGTTACTTGCATACATGGTACTTAAGTGAATCAAAGAATGGGAGAACGATGATCGTGGCGCGTGTCCCACGGGAGTACTACGGTCGCCCCAAAGAAATCCATATCGACTTTGATAAACTCTTCCAGATGTACAATGCCGACGCCCTCGACAAATCGCTTATGAGTTGCTATTGTGTGTAAGTTTTTAATTCGTTGTCTACATATAACTTGTTTAGTTATTTCAATTCATTGTCTACATATAACTTGTACTCTATTATGCAGAATGAAGATTCTGGAATGTAAAAGTAGGAACATCCTAAATATTGGGTTTATTGGCCCAGATAAAATACATATAGCGACGCTAACTGATAAACCCAAGGAGACAGAGGAAAACCTTCTAAGGTTTCTAACAGATCAAAATTTCTGTGACCACATACTGTTTCCATACAACTTCAAGTGAGGGTCTTTACTCTGTTGTGTCCATTCACTTATAAGTGTAACTGATAAGTTACTGACACACATATATATATATACATGTGCAGCTACCATTGGATTCTGTTGGACATTCAAATTGATAAGGGAAGAGTTGATGCCTTCGACCCATTATCGAGACCCTTGGAACAGTTCCAAAGCCTGCAGGACATGCTCCAAGGGTAATTTCAATCATTCTTGCGCTCTATCGGTCTCTTTCGATGATTTTCTGATATATCAATTAATGAAAAACTTAGCAAATCATTTTCCTTGTCGGGCAGGGTTTGGAAGCGGTTCAAGTGCGTGACTCCCGGTATCGAGCATGAGAAGCTGACCTTTAGAGCAACTCAGGTAAGTAGTAGTATGATATACTTCTATTTTCAATACATTTATGATGCTAGATTATTATTTTGATTATATATATTCTATTCTCATAAAGTGCGACCAGCAGCCACGGGGGACGCATCTATGTGGATACTATGTTTGCGAGAACATTCACACATTTACCTCTGAGCACAAGGATTACAGATACGATGTAAGCAATGAACATTCACACCTCTATTTTTACCCGTCATTTTTTGTTATCATGATTGATATTCATATTCATCTCCTCTTCTTATATAGTACACGACCATGAGGGAGAAGTACCTACCAGAGCAACGCGTGATTGCTGTTGCAGAGGAGCTTGCGACCTTTCTGAGGACGGAAGCTATAGATGACAAAGGACGATTTAGTGTAGCTAGGGGCCATTACTGATGTTGGTCCATGTAATCGAATAGACGGGCTCTAGTCCCAATAATTCAGATCTCCATATAATTGTATATATATGCTCGCTTGTAAGATAAGTTAATCTTATATATATATGCATAAACATGGATATTTAGAATTATATGAAAACTAATTCCCGAACACCAAACGAGGCATCACGTTAATCTCCCGAACACCTAAACCCTAAAACCCTAAAACCCTAAAATAAATAAAATCTGCAGAAACTCTTTAGTCCCGGTCCGTGTTAAGACCCGTGACTAAAGGGCCCGCCCTTGAGGGCGCTCCGAGGCGCCCACGTGGAGCACCTTTGGTACCGGCTTGGAACAGGGCTGGGACTAAAGGTTAGGCCTTAAGTCCCGCCTCTTTGGTCCCGCTTGGTGAACCGGGACTAAAGCCCCTTACGGGCCGGGACTATAGGCCCTGTCCCCACTAGTGATCATCACCAACTACCAAGTAACTTCACACAAATTTTCATTCACTTGTTATCTTTTTATTTGCTGGTATATTTAGTTTGTCTCGTAAAAAAATAAAAATACAAAAATATTTACCTTTGCTTGCTTAGCTTGTCACTAGTTTGCATCTTCACTCTCTAGTTTGCTTGTCCTACTTGTTACATTGCTTACTCGATCACCATGTCTCAATATACTAATAAGTTGTGTGACTTCTCAAATACTAAAAACAATGATTTTATTAGTACTCCTATACCACCTATCAATAGTGCGGAGGATTTTTTATATTAATGTTGCATTGCTGAATCTTGTCATGAAAGATCAATTTTTGGGAAGTCCTAATGAGGATCTCGCTTCACATCTTAATACCTTTGTTGAAATTTGTGATATGCCACAGAAAAAGGACATGGATAATTATATTGTGAAATTGAAATTGTTTCGTTTTTCACTTAGAAATAAATCTAAAGCTTGGTTTTCATCTTTACCACGAATAGTATTGGAACATGGGATAAGTGTAAGATGCTTTTATTTTCAAGTATTTTCCTCCTGCTAAAATCATCTCCCTTAGAAATCAAATAATGCATTTCAAACAACATGATCAAGAACATGTTGCACAACCTTGGGAGAGAATGAAATTGATGATAAGGAATTGCCCCACTCATGGTTTTGTTGGAATTATACCCTAGAGGCAATAATAAATATAGTTATTATTATAATTCCTGCATCAAGATAGTCGTTTATTATCCATGCTATAATTGTATTGAATGAAGACTCATTTAGATGTGTGGATACATAGACAAAACACTGTCCCTAGCAAGCCTCTAGTTGGCTAGCCAGTTGATCAAAGATAGTCAGTGTCTTCTGATTATGAATAAGGTGTTGTTGCTTGATAACTGGATCACGTCATTAGGAGAATCACGTGATGGACTAGACCCAAACTAATAGACGTAGCATGTTGATCATGTCATTTTGTTGCTACTGTTTTCTGCGTGTCAAGTATTTGTTCCTATGACCATGAGATCATATAACTCACTAACACCGGAGGAATACTTTGTGTGTATCAAACGTCGCAACATAACTGGGTGACTATAAAGATGCTCTACAGGTATCTCCGAAGGTGTTCCTTGAGTTAGTATGGATCAAGACTGGGATTTGTCACTCCGTGTGACGGAGAGGTATCTCGGGGCCCACTCGGTAATACAACATCACACACAAGCCTTGCAAGCAATGTGACTTAGTGTAAGTTGCGGGATCTTGTATTACGGAACGAGTAAAGAGACTTGCCGGTAAACGAGATTGAAATAGGTATGCGGATACTGACGATCGAATCTCGGGCAAGTAACATACCGAAGGACAAAGGGAATGACATACGGGATTATCTGAATCCTTGGCACTGAGGTTCAAACGATAAGATCTTCATAGAATATGTAGGATCCAATATGGGCATCCAGGTCCCGCTAATGGATATTGACCAAGGAGTCTCTCGGGTCATGTCTACATAGTTCTCGAACCCGCAGGGTCTGCACACTTAAGGTTCGATGTTGTTTTATGCGTATTTGAATTATATGGTTGGTTACCGAATGTTGTTCGGAGTCCCGGATGAGATCATGGACGTCACGAGGGTTTCCGGAATGGTCCGGAAATGAAGATTGATATATAGGATGACCTCATTTGATTACCGGATGGTTTTCGGAGTTACCGGGAATGACGAATGGGTTCCGGGAGTTCACTGGGGGGGCAACCCACCCCGGGGAAGCCCATAGGCCTTTGGGGTGGCACACCAGCCCTTAGTGGGCTGATGGGACAGCCCAAGAAGGCCCTATGCGCCATAGGAAGAAAATCAAAGAGAAAAGAAAAAAAGGAGGAGGTGGGAAAGGAAAGAAGGACTCCTGCCACCAAACCAAGTAGGACTCGGTTTGGGGGGGGGAGACCTTCCCCCCCTTGGCTCGGCCGACCCCCTTGGGGCTCCTTGAGACCCAAGGCAAGGCTCCCCTCTCCCAGCTATATATACGGAGGTTTTAGGGCTGATTTGAGACGACTTTTCCACGGCAGCCCGACCACATACCTGCACGGTTTTTCCTCTAGATCGTGTTTCTGCGGAGCTCGGGCGGAGCCCTGCTGAGACAAGATCATCACCAACCTCCGGAGAGCCGTCACGCTGCCGGAGAACTCTTCTACCTCTCCGTCTCTCTTGCTGGATCAAGAAGGGCGAGATCATCGTCGAGCTGTACGTGTGCTGAACGCGGAGGTGCCGTCCGTTCGGCACTAGATCGTGGGACTGATCGCGGGACGGTTCGCGGGGCGGATCGAGGGACGTGAGGACGTTCCACTACATCAACCGCGTTCACTAATGCTTCTGATGTACGGTCTACAAGGGTACGTAGATCTCACATCCCCTCTCGTAGATGGACATCACCATGATAGGTCTTCGTGCGCGTAGGAAATTTTTTGTTTCCCATGCGACGTTCCCCAACAGTGGCATCATGAGCTAGGTTCATGCGTAGATGTCTTCTCGAGTAGAACACAAAAGTTTTTGTGGGCGGTGATGTGCGGTTTGCTGCCCTCCTTAGTCTTTTCTTGATTCCGCGGTATTGTTGGATTGAAGCGGCTTGGACCGACCTTACTCGTACGCTTACGAGAGACTGGTTTCATCGCTACGAGTAACCCCGGTGCTCAAAGATGACTGGCAAGTGTCAGTTTCTCCAACTTTAGTTGAATCGGATTTGACCGAGGAGGTCCTTGGATGAGGTTAAATAGCAACTCATATATCTCCGTTGTGGTGTTTGCGTAAGTAAGATGCGATCCTACTAGATACCCATGGTCACCACGTAAGACATGCAACAACAAAATTAGAGGACGTCTAACTTGTTTTTGCAGGGTATGCTTGTGATGTGATATGGCCAACGATGTGATGTGATATATTGGATGTATGAGATGATCATGTTGTAATAGATAATATCGACTTGCACGTCGATGGTACGGCAACCGGCAGGAGCCATAGGGTTGTCTTTATACTAATGTTTGTGCTTGCAGATGCGTTTACTATTTTGCTAGGATGTAGCTTTAGTAGTAATAGCATGAGTAGCACGACAACCCCGATGGCGACACGTTGATGGAGATCATGGTGTGGCGCCGGTGACAAGAAGATCGTGCCGGTGCTTTGGTGATGGAGATCAAGGAGCACGTGATGATGGCCATATTATGTCACTTATGAATTGCATGTGATGTTAATCCTTTTATGCACCTTATTTTGCTTAGAACGATGGTAGCATTATGAGGTGATCTCTCACTAAAATTTCAAGACGAAATTGTGTTCTCCCCGACTGTGCACCGTTGCTACAGTTCGTCGTTTCGAGACACCACGTGATGATCGGGTGTGATAGACTCAACGTTCACATACAACGGGTGCAAAACAGTTGCGCACGCGGAACACTCGGGTTAAGCTTGACGAGCCTAGCATGTGCATACATGGCCTCGGAACACATGAGACCGAAAGGTCGATCATGAATCATATAGATGATATGATTAGCATAGGGATGCTTACCAGTGAAACTATGGTCAACTCACGTGATGATCAGACTTGAGCTAGTGTAGGTGGATCATGAACCACTCAAATGACTAGAGAGATGTACTTTTTGAGTGGGAGTTTAGCGAATAATTTGATTAAGTTAAACTCTTGAACATAGTCTAAGTCCATTTTGAATATATTTGTGTTGTAGATCATGGCTCACGCGACAGTCACCCTGAATTTTAATACGTTCCTAGAGAAAGCTAAGTTGAAAGATGATGGAAGCAACTTTGTAGACTGGGCTCGTAATCTTAAGCTAATCTTACAAGCTGGGAAGAAGGATTATGTCCTTAATGCTGCGCTAGGAGATGAACCACCCGCTACGGCTGATCAGGATGTTAAGAACGCTTGGTTAGCACGTAAGGAGGACTACTCAGTAGTTCAATCTGCAGTCTTGTATGGCTTAGAGCCGGGACTTCAACGTCGCTTTGAGCGTCATGGAGCATTTGAGATGTTCAAGGAGTTGAAGTTTATCTTTCAGAAAAACGCCCGGATCGAGAGGTATGAGACCTCCGATAAATTCTATGCTTGCAAGATGGAGGAGAACTCGTCTGTCAGTGAACATGTGCTCAAA
This sequence comes from Hordeum vulgare subsp. vulgare, assembly GCF_904849725.1. NCBI lineage: Eukaryota > Viridiplantae > Streptophyta > Magnoliopsida > Poales > Poaceae > Hordeum > Hordeum vulgare. The sequence continues at coordinate 535,189,376 of NC_058522.1, read as the reverse complement.
ATGTCTGGGTACTCAAACCGTCTAGCTGAGCTGGGGATTGAACTCCCGTAAGAGGCTATCACTGACAGAATCCTTCAATCACTGCCGCCAAGCTATAAAGGCTTTGTGTTGAACTACAACATGCAAGGGATGAACAAGTCACCCGGCGAGTTGTTTGCGATGCTGAAAGTCGCATAGTCTGAACTCCGTAAAGAGCATCAAGTGTTGATGGTGAATAAGACCACTAGTTTCAAGAGAAACGGCAAAGTCAAGAGGGGTAATTCAAAGAAGAGCGGCAAGCCTATTGCCAATCCGACGAAGAAACCCAAAGCTGGACCTAAGTCTGAAACAGAGTGTTACTATTGCAAGGGTATGGGTCACTGGAAGCGCAATTGGCCCAAGTATCTGGCAGATAAGAAGGCGGGCAAAGAAAAATCAGGTATATTTGATATACATGTTATTGATGTGTACTTAACCGGCTCTCGTAGTAGTGCGTGGGTATTCGATACCGGTTCTGTTGCTCATATTTGCAACTCGAAACAGGAACTGCGGAATAGACGAAGGCTGGCGAAAGATGAAGTGACGATGCGCGTAGGAAAAGGTTCCAAGGTTGATGCAATCGCCGTCGGCACAGTTTCACTTCAGTTACCATCAGGATTAGTTATGAACTTGAATCGTTGTTATTTAGTGCATGCGTTGAGCATGAACATTATATCTGGATCTTGTTTATTGCGAGACGGTTACTCTTTTAAGTCAGAGAATAATGGTTGTTCTATTTCTATGAGTAACATCTTTTATGGTCATGCACCCAATGTGAGAGGATTGTTCATATTGAATCTTGATAGCGATACACACATACATAACATTGAGACCAAAAGAGTTAGAGTTAACAATGATAGCGCCATATTTTTGTGGCACTGCCGCTTAGGTCATATTGGTGTAAAGTGCATGAACAAACTCCATGCCGATGGACTTTTGGAGTCACTTGACTTTGATTCACTTGACACGTGCGAACCATGCCTCATGGGAAAGATGACTAAAACTCCGTTCTCCGAAACAATGGAGCGTGCAAGTGACTTGTTGGAAATCATACATACCGATGTGTGTGGTCCAATGAGCGTAGAGGCACGCGGCGGATATCGTTATTTTCTCACCTTCACTGACGATTTGAGTAGATATGGTTATGTCTACTTAATGAAGCACAAGTCTGAAACATTTGAAAAGTTCAAGCAATTTCAGAGTGAAGTTGAAAATCATCGTAACAAGAAGATCAAGTTTCTATGGTCTGATCGTGGGGGTGAATATCTGAGTTTCGAGTTTGGTGCTCACTTAAGACAATGTGGAATTGTTTCACAGTTGACACCGCCTGGAACACCACAACGTAATGGTGTGTCCGAACGTCGTAATCGTACTTTATTAGAGATGGTGCGATCTATGATGTCTCTTATTGATTTGCCGTTATCGTTTTGGGGTTATGCATTAGAAACAGCTGCATTCACTTTAAATAGGGCACCATCAAAATCCGTTGAGACGACACCATACGAACTGTGGTATGGCAAAAGGCCAAAGTTGTCGTTTCTTAAAGTTTGGGGATGTGATGCTTATGTCAAAAAGCTTCAGCCTGAAAAGCTGGAACCCAAAGCGGAAAAGTGCGTCTTCATAGGTTACCCAAAAGAGACAGTTGGGTACACCTTCTATCTCAAATCCGAGGGCAAAGTGTTTGTTGCTAAAAACGGAGCTTTTCTCGAGAAGGAGTTTCTCTCGAGAGAATTGAGTGGGAGGAAGATAGAACTTGACGAGGTTGTCGAACCTCTCATCCCTCTGGATGGTGGCGCAGGGCAAGGGGAAACCTCTGTCGTTGCGATGCCGGTTGAGGAGGAAGTTAATGATAATGATCATGAAACTCTGGTTCAAGTTTCTGTCGAACCACGCAGGTCGACGAGACCACGTGCTGCTCCAGAGTGGTACGGTAATCCCGTCTTATCAATCATGTTGTTGGACAACAATGAACCTGCAAATTATGAAGAAGCAATGGTGGGCCTAGATTCCAACAAATGGCTAGAAGCCATGAAGTCCGAGATAGGATCCATGTATGAGAACAAAGTGTGGACTTTGGAGGTACTGCCTGAGGGCCGCAAGGCTATTTAGAACAAATGGATCTTTAAGAGGAAGACGGACGCTGACGGCAATGTGACCGTTTATAAAGCTCGACTAGTGGCAAAGGGTTTTTCACAAGTTCAAGGAGTTGACTACGATGAGACATTCTCACCCGTGGCGATGCTTAAGTCCGTCAGAATCATGTTAGCAATAGCTGCATTTTTCGATTATGAAATCTGGCAGATGGATGTCAAAACGGCGTTCCTTAACGGTTTCCTTAAGGAAGAATTGTATATGATGCAACCCGAAGGTTTTGTCGATCCTAAGAATGCTAACAAGGTGTGCAAGCTCCAGCGATCCATTTATGGACTGGTGCAAGCATCTCGGAGTTGGAACAAACGCTTTGATGAGGTGATCAAAGCATTTGGGTTTATACAAGTGGTTGGAGAATCTTGTATTTACAAGAAAGTGAGTGGGAGCTCTGTGGCGTTTCTAATATTATATGTGGATGACATATTTTTGATTGGAAACAACGTAGAGTTTTTGGAGAGCATAAAGGATTACTTGAATAAAAGTTTCTCTATGAAGGACCTAGGAGAAGCTGCTTACATTCTAGGCATTAAGATCTATAGGGATAGATCAAAACGCCTGATAGGACTTTCACAAAGCACATACCTTGATAAAGTTTTGAAGAGGTTCAAAATGGAACAGTCCAAGAAGGGGTTCTTGCCAGTTTTACAAGGTACGAGATTGAGTAAGACTCAGTGCCCAGCAACTGATGAGGATAGAGAGCATATGCGCTCCGTCCCCTATGCTTCAGCCATAGGTTCTATCATGTATGCAATGCTATGCACTAGACCAGACGTTAGCCTGGCCATAAGTATGACAGGTAGGTTCCAGAGTAATCCATGAGTGGATCACTGGACAGCGGTCAAGAATATCCTGAAGTACCTGAAAAGGACTAAGGAGATGTTTCTCGTGTATGGAGGTGACGAAGAGCTCGCCGTAAAAGGTTACGTCGATGCACGCTTTGACACAGATCCGGACGACTCTAAGTCGCAAACCGGATACATATTTATTCTTAATGGGGGTGCGGTAAGCTGGTGCACTTCCAAGCAAAGCGTCGTAGCAGATTCTACATGTGAAGCAGAGTACATGGCTGCCTCGGAGGGGGCTAAGGAGGGTGTCTGGATGAAGCAGTTCATGACGGATCTTGGAGTGGTGCCAAGCGCACTGAATCTAATAACCTTGTTCTGTGACAACACGGGTGCCATTGCCTTAGCAAAGGAACCACTGTTTCACAAGAAGTCCAGACACATCAAACGACGCTTCAACCTCATCCGCGAGTACGTCGAAGGGGAGGACGTAAATATATGCAAAGTGCACACGGATCTGAATGTAGCAGACCCACTGACTAAACCTCTTCCACGGCCAAAGCATGATCAACACCAGAATTGTATGGGTGTTAGATTTATTACAGTGTAATTCGCATGATGATGTGAGGGCTAGATTATTGACTCTAGTGCAAGTGGGAGACTGTTGGAATTATGCCCTAGAGGCAATAATAAATATAGTTATTATTATAATTCCTGCATCAAGATAATCGTTTATTATCCATGCTATAATTGTATTGAATGAAGACTCATTTACATGTGTGGATACATAGACAAAACACTGTCCCTAGCAAGCCTCTAATTGGCTAGCAAGTTGATCAAAGATAGTCAGTGTCTTCTGATTATGAACAAGGTGTTGTTGCTTGATAACTGGATCACGTCATTAGGAGAATCACGTGATGGACTAGACCCAAACTAATAGACGTAGCATGTTGATCGTGTCATTTTGTTGCTACTGTTTTCTGCGTGTCAAGTATTTGTTCCTATGACCATGAGATCATATAACTCACTAACACCGGAGGAATACTTTGTGTGTATCAAACGTCGCAACGTAACTGGGTGACTATAAAGATGCTCTACAGGTATCTCCGAAGGTGTTTGTTGGGTTAGTATGGATCAAGACTGGGATTTGTCACTCCGTGTGACGGAGAGGTATCTCGGGGCCCACTCGGTAATACAACATCACACACAAGCCTTGCAAGCAATGTGACTTAGTGTAAGTTGCGGGATCTTGTATTACGGAACGAGTAAAGAGACTTGCCGGTAAACGAGATTGAAACAGGTATGCGGATACTCACGATCGAATCTCGGGCAAGTAACATACCGAAGGACAAAGGGAATGACATACGGGATTATATGAATCCTTGGCACTGAGATTCAAACGATAAGATCTTCGTAGAATATGTAGGATCCAATATGGGCATCCAGGTCCCGCTATTGGATATTGACCGAGGAGTCTCTCGGGTCATGTCTACATAGTTCTCGAACCCACAGGGTCTGCACACTTAAGGTTCGACGTTGTTTTATGCGTATTTGAGTTATATGGTTGGTTACCGAATGTTGTTCAGAGTCCCGGATGAGATCACGGACGTCACGAGGGTTTCCGGAATGGTCCGAAAATGAAGATTGATATATAGGATGACCTCATTTGATTACCAGAAGGTTTTCGGAGTTACCGGGAATGTACCGGGAATGACGAATGGGTTCCGGAAGTTCACCGGGGGGGGGGGCAACCCACCCCGGGGAAGCCCATAGGCCTTTGGGGTGGCACACCAGCCCTTAGTGGGCTGGTGGGACAGCCCAAGAAGGCCCTATGCGCCATAGGAAGAAAATCAAAGAGAAAAGAAAAAAAAGGAGGAGGTGGGAAAGGAAAGAAGGACTCCTCCCACCAAACCAACTAGGACTCGGTTTGGGGGGGGAGACCTTCCCCCCTTGGCTCGGCCGACCCCCTTGGGGCTCCTTGAGCCCCAAGGCAAGGCTCCCCCTCTCCCACCTATATATACGGAGGTTTTAGGGCTGATTTGAGACGACTTTTCCACGGCAGCCCGACCACATACCTGCACGGTTTTTTCCTCTAGATCGCGTTTCTGCGGAGCTCGGGCGGAGCTCGGGCAGAGCCCTGCTGAGACAAGATCATCACCAACCTCCGGAGCGCCGTCACGCTGCCGGAGAACTCTTCTACCTCTCTGTATCTCTTGCTGGATCAAGAAGGCCGAGATCATCGTCGAGCTGTACGTGTGCTGAACGCGGAGGTGCCGTCCGTTCGGCACTAGATCGTGGGACTGATCGCGGGACGGTTCGCGGGGCGGATCGAGGGACGTGAGGACGTTCCACTACATCAACCGCGTTCACTAACGCTTCTGCTGTACGGTCTACAAGGGTACATAGATCTCACATCCCCTCTCGTAGATGGACATCACCATGATAGGTCTTCGTGCGCGTAGGAATTTTTTTTTCCCATGCGACGTTCCCCAACAGGTTTAAACTTGTGGATGATTATCCAAAACTTCTATGTTGCACTAAACTTTGTGTCTCGAAATATTCTAGATCAGATGCAGGTGGTACCTTTATGGATGTGACCTTAGGAGAGGCCGCAAAACTTCTGAACAACCTTAGGAGAGAGCTCCAACTGGTAAGAAGGTAAATTTTGTTGAGGAAATCGCTACTTTGAGTGAAACAGCGGATGCTCTTATGAATTTTCTTACTAATAAAAATACTCATGTTGATCCCAATGATATTCCCTTGTCTACTTTTATTGAGCAAAATGATAGTGCCATTGATGTGGATTTTATCTCGTGAAATAATTTCAATAACAATGCCCATAGGGGTAATTTCAATGCTAGGCCATATCCCAGCAATGTTCCTAGTGGTTTTGGAAATTCTTATGGTAATACTTCTAGCAATAACAATAAATTATCCTCCAATATTAAGAATACTATTAAAGAATTTATTAATTCTCAAATGGTTTTCAATACTATGGTAGAAGAAAAATTGCATGTTGTTGATACTTTGGCTAAAAACATGGATATAATTTCTCTTGATGTAGAAACTCTTAAAAGTAAAGATTTGCCTCCTAAGCATTATTTTAATGAGATTATTAAATCTATCCAAGTTTCTATTAATGCAAGTAAGGAGAGGGCTGCTAAGTTGAAAGCTAAGCGGGAATTCCTAGAAAAGGCTCTTCCACCCGGTTTTTACCAGAATCATGATGAAGATCTTAAAATGATTGGCACTTATCCTATTAAATATTTGTTTACTTCTCTCAATATTAATGATAAAGGGACTGTAGATGAGACATTTCGAGTTAATGTGTGTCCCGTTTGCTTGGAGGGTGATGATTTTAATACAAAAATTGAAAAAGGTGGGTTCAGAGAGGTCAAAACTTTAACTAGTGATGTGTCCACTATCTTGTATTACAATGGATTTACTTATGATAATTTCTCTATAGTAGAGTGCATTTCCTTTCTGCAATCCATTATTAGCTCACCAATACTTATGAAGAAAACAAAGCTTTTACTCTACATATAGTAGAAGCTATGGTAAAAGCTTATGATGAGACACTTGAGCTTGAAGTTTCTATTCCTAAGTTACATGATGGATGGGAACCTACTATCAAAATTAATTAATATGAATGCAACTCTTTGTGTGACCTTGGTGCTAGTTTTCAACTATACCTAAATCTTTATGCGATGTGCTTGGTCTCACTAATGTTGAAGAGTAATCCCTAAACTTGCATCTTGCGGATTCTATGATTAATAAAGCCTTAGGTAGAATTAATGATATGCTTATAATTGCAAATAAAATTATGCGCTTGATATTGATTGCAATCCTACTTGTCCCATTATACTTGGAAGACCCTCCCTATGAACTATAGGTGCAATCATTATACTTAGGAGAAGTTTGAATACAGTACCTTATGATAAAATAAAATAAGAATCAACTTATAACAGTACCTAACAGTATTTGATATGTTGCTTATACTAACGGATCTTGCGAAGTTTTGTTGAAGTTTTATGTGATTGAAGTTTTCAAGTATTGGGTATTATCCTCATGGTAAAAGGAATGAAGAGCAGAAAAATCCTAAGCTTGGGGATTCCCAAGGCATCCCAAGGTAATATTCTAGGAAGACTGAAGCGTCTAACCTTGGGAATACCCCGGATGTCATCCCCTCTTTCGTCTCAGTCCATCGGTATATGATACGTCTCCAAATATCGATAATTTATGAAGTATTCATGCCACGTTTGCCTATGTTTACAATAATTTTATATGGTTTTGATTCTTTTATATGATTTATTTCGAACTAACCCAGACTGACGTTGTTTCTAGCAGAATTACCATGGTGTTGTTTTTGTGCAGAAAATATAAGTTCTCGGAATCACCCGAAACATTTTTATATTTTTCTGGAGGAAATAGACAATATTGAAGCGAAGAACCACCAGAGGGGAGCCATCTGTGGGGCACAAGCCAATAGGGTGCCCCCTTGGCCGCGCCCTGATGGTTTGTGGGGCCCATTTGGCTCCGTTTGGAGTGATTCCAACGCTAAAAATCCTATATATACCAGAAACCCCAGAAATAAAGAGAGAACTTCCGCTCCGCCGATGCGACCCTCTGTATCAGTTAAAAACCCATATTGAGCCTTTCTAGTACCCTGCTGGAGGTGGGAAATCATCTCCGGTGGGTGTCTTCCTCATCCCGGCAGAGGCCATGACAATGAGGGAGTAGTTCACCCTCGGGGCTGAGGGTATGTACCAGTAGATATGTGTTCAATCTCTCTCTCTCGTCTTCTTGAGAAGGCAGGATCTTGATGTATCACGGGCTTTGTTAATATAGTCGGGTCATATCATGTTATTCCCTTACTACCTTGTTGTGATGAATTGAATATTTCCCTTTAAGATTTTGTTATGTTGGATTGAATATTCTGGTTTGAGAACACTTGATATATGTCTTGCATGCAGATACCCGTAGTGACATTGGGGTATTCAAGTGATTTACTTGATATATGTTATGGCATCAACTTGCGGATTCCGGTGATCTTGGGGATCTATGCCTAGCGGTTGATTGCATGCTTTCATACTATGTTATCCGATAGAAATCTTGGGGTGCTCCTTGAAGTTTTTTCTGTTCGATTGAATATGACAGATCTAAAATTGTTTCATGCATGTTGCATAATTTACTCATGGATACTTGAGGTGACATTGGAGTATCTAGGTGACATTAGGGTTGATTGATATGTATCATGGGTGCTATTCTAGTACGAACCCTAGGGTTGTTTTGACATTTATAGTAATAGCTCAAAAGTTTGATCAGACAGAATAACTTTGAGGTGGTTCTACTACCTAAACTAATTTCATCTTATTGTTCTCCCCTATATAGGAACTTTGGAGTGATTCTTTGTTGCACGTTGAGGGATGATCGTATGATTCTACTATGTTAGCATTGTTGAGAGATTGCACTAGTGAAAGTATGAACCCTAGGAGTTATTACCAAGCATTTATTAAAAGTGCATGCTATGCCCCTAATCGACTTTTTGTGTTAATGACAACACATACATAGGAAATTAATCCTATTTGTTGAGTGTATCTCAGGATGGCAAGTACTTTAGTACATTGAGAATTATGTGTTAAAGGTGGTCTGAGAAGATCGGGATTTATATTTCGAGAAGGCTCGGGATTAAGAAAAGTTGATGTAGACTATTATTTTGAGTTTACTGATATTGAGTATAGGGATCCCTCACTATTAAGAGGGGATCACAGGTTTTGCGATGAACTTGCTCATACCACATCTTCACTGTCATACCCAATAACACATATTCTCCACTCTGTTCCTATCTCAAAACAGGTCTATTGCCTTGGACTTCCGGCTCCCTTCGGACGTCCGAGGGCCGGACGACCGGCAGGCTTCGGAAATCCAGAGCCCTCCACTAGAAGTATTTGAGTCATATAACTCGGATTTCCGGCTCCCTCCGGACATCCGAGGGCCGGACGTCCACCAGCCTCGGAAATCCGGAGCCCTGCACCAGAAGAACATGAGCTCTGTAACTCGGATTTCGGGCTCCCTCCGGACGTCCGAGGGCCGGACGTCCGCCCCCTTCGAAAATCCGGAACCTCCCACCAGAAGAAGTTGAGTCGAATAACTCGGATTTCCGGTCCTCTCCGGACGTCCGGTCGCTGTTCAATTCACAGTATTTTCAGTCATATCTACAGGCCTCGGACGACCGACCCCTGTCGGACGTCCGACCCCTTGCGGACGCCCGGACTTCCGGAAACTATCGGACGTCCGGACCCTGTGTGACTTAAAGTGTCCCCAACGGCTGTTTTTCACTCCCCACTATATATACTCTTCTTCCACCTCGTGAGAGGGGGTTCAACACAGCTAGAATACATCCAAGAACACCTATCTTCTCACTCACTCTTGTCTACACTAAATCCTAGATCCCAAGAGCATTTGTGAGTCCCTTTGAGTGTTGTTCCAATCAAAAGATAGATCGTCTCCCTCTCCTCCTTCCCACCAAAGTGATTTGTGATTTGAGCAAGTTTTGAGCAATCCCCGTGATCTTGTTACTCTTGGAGGTTGGAGACTCCTAGGCGGTAGGAGTCTTCGGAGAGGAATCAAACCGTTGTGATTTCCCTCGGAAAGTTTGTGAAGGTTTGGAAGCCACCTCAAGGCTTACCACTAGCGGTTGAGAAACGCCTTCGTGGAGTTATCTCAAAGGGAGAATAGGGTGAGCCTTCATGGAGTTGGTGTGCCTTCGTGGTAACATCCACCCCTCTAACGGTGACGTAGCTTCCCTCCAAGGAAGTGAACATCGGGATACATCCTTGTCTCTCTTGAAGTTTCGGTTATTCCTAACCCTAACTCTCTACTTGTGTTAATCCTTATTACGCACTTGTACTTGATTATTATTTACAGCTTGTCTTACTTCACTCTAAATAGCTTACTCTTTGTCATAACAATTATTAGGCCTACACTCATATTCCACATTTTTGCCTAAAATTGCTAAGTAATTATTAAAATTTGGTATTGTACCTATTCACCCCCCTCTAGGTCCATCTCGATCCTTTTCAATTGGTATCAGAGCCTCGTGCTCTATTCTTGTGGCTTAACCGCCCTAGAGCGAGATGGATGAGGTTCCAGCTACGGTAGCTCCAGTGCAGAGGGACGGGGCTTCCACGGAAGTCAACTCTTTCACCTCTGAGGACCTGGAACGGGCCCTTGCCAAGAAAAAAGAGGAGCATGATGCTTCTCTTGAGGCCATGGTCCAAATGAGACTCGCATCACTAACCACGGGGACAACCACGTCCCCGAGGGCCTCAAGGCCACATGTGCATGGTACTTCATTTGGCCAACAACCTCCGGAAAGGAACCAAACCAGTGTTCCATGGCTTTATGCTAGATCTCAAATTGAGAAACCTAAGTACAATCCTGGAGGAAAACCTCCCTTGCTTGATGACAATTCCGATTTTGCTTTGTGGAGAGTTGGTATGCAGGATCATCTTAGGTACGCCAATGATGAAATGTTGGACATCCTCGAGCATGGGTACAATCCTGCAGATCCAAGGTGCCTCACTCCCAGAGAAACTTATGACAAGCATCTCAATGACACTGCGATCATGTGCATAAGAAAAGGAATGAATGACAAGCAACGGAGACCTTACATTCACATCACAAGTGCCAAGGAACTGTGGGATAGCATTATAAGGACCAAGACCGGTACCTCCACTCTTCGGCTTGCTCAATATGAAGTTGCCAAGGGGCAATTACAGAATTTCTGTATGGAAAAGGGTGAATCTCCCAAGCAACTACTAGAACGGCTCATGACTCTTGCCGCAGACATTGAGTCATGTGACTGTGACAAGACGCAAGATGGTTTCAATCTGACCAAGAGATTTCTTGTGGACAAGTTACTTCACGCTCTTGCTCCGTATCACCATCAAATGGTATGGGACATGAGGCAGCACCATGGGTTCAAAGAAATGACTCCAGATGACATCATATCCACTTTCCAATTATTTGAAGAGTCAAAGGCAAATGCAACAAAGCACCTTGCCATGCATGGCACTTCAACATCAAAGATCAATCTTGCTTTGAAAGCCAAGCATGAATGTGACGAAGAAGAAAGTGAAGAAGAAGAAGGCGATGATGACTGCGAAGATGGTGATGATGTTGACTCTGATGAAAGCCCATCTTATGAGGACATTGCTCTCTTTGTAAAGAAGTTCAGTGCAGGAAAGTTCAAGGGAAGATTCCCAAAGAAGAAGGTAAGGAAATGCTATAACTGTGAGGAAACCAACCACTTCTCCAATGACTGTCCTTATGAGAAGAGAGAAGACAAACCAAGGTTTCCAAAGACCTTTGTAAAGAAGAAGTTGCCAAACCCTATGAACTCCAAGCTCAAGAGGACAGATGGAAGAGCAATGGTTGCACAAGAAGAATCAGATCCAGAAGATGTTGGTGGAGTTGCCGGAGTAGCTCAGGATACACAAAACACCTTGAGGCTAGTCAACAAAAGTGGTGATGTTGTTCACTACAACTATATGAAGGACTACAAGGGCAACGCTCACAAGTGTTTGATGGTAAAGACTGCCATGGGAGATGAGGAAGACCAAAGCTCCCATGATAAGGTTAAGGTAACTCCACGGTTAAACTCTTTCAGTCTAGCTTCTACTCCATCTAATGAGTATCTTGATGCGGAAGATCACTATGAGGAGAATGACTTAGATCATCCCATGTTTGCTAAAATAAACAAATTTATGTGCTCTCTCAAAGGAAAGAAGCTCACTATGTTTCGCATACTTATGGAAATGGTGAGTAAGCACACCAATACCATCAAGGAACTCGAAACCCTCGTCACTGAGGAGAAGGAAAGAAATGAAATCCTTGAGCAGAAAGTCCTGTATGAGGAAGCACAAAATGATGCATTATGCTCAAAAGTAGGTGAAAACCTTGATAAACATGCTAATGATCTTGCCTCCTTGAAAAAGGCTGAATCAGTGTGCAAAGAATTACTAAATGATAAAAACCGACTTGTGAACTCTCATGCTTCCCTTTCTAAGGATTGTGAGCGTCTATCCTTGTCTCTCAAAGACAAGGAATAGAAACTCATTGTTCTTACAAAGAGCTTTGAGGCACTTAAGGTTACTTATCTTGACACTTTAGCTAAGGCCTACTCCTCACCTATCATTAATGTTGATACCTGCACTACTAACTCTAGTAGTGAACTGCCATCTATCCTTGAGGAAAACTGTTCGCTAAAGGCACAGTTAGACAGAGGTCTCATGACATGTGCACAAGGACAAAAGACTGTCAATGAGATCTTAAGTCGACACAATGGAGGCTTCGCCAAGGAAGGGCTTGGGTTCAACCCAAGCACCGCCAAGAAAAGTTCATCTCCTCTTAAGTGTACCACTCCGCTTAAAGAAATATTTGTACGAGAGGGAAACAAGGAGAAAGGTAAGGTTGTGAGTGGATCGGCCACTAGGGGTTCGCCTACTCACAACAAGACAACCGAATTCATGCCTCCATCCTATGTACTACGCAAATCAAAGGAAGGAGAGGTTTATGCTAAATTCGTTGGTCCCCGTAATGCATTCCGATTCTATGCTATTTGGGTCCCTAAGACTCTTGTAACTAATGTGAAAGGCCCCATGACAAAATGGGTACCTCAAACCAGGTCTTAATTCGTTACAGGTTGTTTTCTCAGGAGGAGCCAAATGGGTGATCGACAGTGGATGCACCAATCATATGACCGGAGATAGTAACTTGCTCGATGACTTCATGCAAGCCATTGGACCATACATGAGCATTGTATTTGGTGGAGGGTCGAAAGGGCAGGTAATTGGGTTGGGCAAGGTGGCAATCACTAATGACATGTCTATTGCAAATGTCATGCTTGTTCAATCTCTTCAATATCATTTACTTTTAGTTCGCCAATTGGCTTCCGTCGGTTATGACACATTATTTGGACTAACGGATGTGAAAGTCTTTTAGAGAGACACTCTCGAAGTGGCCTTTGTTGGAGAGTTGGATGGCAACCTTTACACGGTTGATTTCTCGAAAGAGAGCACCTTCCATACAACTTGTCTAATGGCCAAGGCCGACATGGGATGGCTGTGGCATCGCCGGCTCGCCCATGTTGGCATGAAAAATCTTCAAAATCTCTTAAAACGGCAATCACATCCTTGGACTAACAAATGTATCTTTTAAGAAAGATCGTGTGTGCAGTGCATGCATAGCTGGGAAACGACATCAATCAAAACATCCACCCAAGAACATTGTATCCACTTCGAGGCCGTTAGAGCTCCTTCATGTGGATCTATTTGGGCCTCCTTCATGGGCAAGTCTTGGAGGGAAAAAGTATGGCCTAGTCATTGTTGATGATTACTCAAGATATACATGGGTGTTCTTTCTCAAGTCCAAGGACGAGACGAAGATCACCTTCATTGATTTTGCCAAACAAGCCCAGCGGAAGTTTGACAAGGACATCAAGGCAGTAAGAAGTGATAATGGCTCTGAGTTCAAGAACTACACCCTAGAAGAATTTCTTAGTGATGAGGGAATTGAACATCAGTACTCCGCACCTTACACCCCTCTGCAAAATGGTGTGGCAGAGAGGAAGAACTGGACACTTGTGGAAATGGCAAGGTCCATGTTAGACGAATACAAGTCACCACATAGTTTTTGGGCTGAGGCTGTCAACACAGCATGTCATGCATCAAACCGGCTCTTCCTTCGATCAATATTGGAGAAGACTCCATATGAGCTCCTAACTGGGAACAAGCCCAATGTTAAGTACTTTAGTGTGTTTGGATGCAAGTGTTTCATCCTCAACAAACGGGAACGGTTAGGAAAATTTCAATCCAAAACAACTGAAGGGATTTTTGTTGGCTATGGGTCAAACTCTCACGCCTACAGAGTCTACAACAAATCCAATGGATGTGTTATAGAAACCTGTGACGTGACGTTTGATGAATTTAACCGCTCTCATGGGGAGCAAGTTGATCTAAATGATGCAGGTGAAGAAGACTCCCCACAAGATATCTTAAACATGGGTGTAGGTGCACTTCTTCCCATGGAACAAAGATCCCATGATGATGATGAAGATGATGAGAGTATTTCTCATCCTCAAGACACTACACTGCCCGTACCTCCACAAGATACTAGCACACACATCATGCCAGTTGTTGAGGATCAAGTGGGAGAACATGTCTCTCACCCTGATCACACTCAAGAACAAGTTGATATTCAAGAGGTACACCAAAGTATGGGTATATTTGATGATGAACCTCAACAGGTGCAACGCGAAGAGGAATATCTTCCTCCGCACATAAATGACCCATATGCTGACGACGTTGATGATGGAAACGAAGTCGAACCTCGTGAAATCTTGACCTCCATCATGCCACGTGTGGCCGGTCGTGTTGATATTGATCAAATCCTCACCGGCGTGTCGGAAGGTAGAGTGACTCGTAAACAATTAACAAAATGTTGTGCTCACTTTCCGTTTGTCTCTAGTACTGTGCCACACAGCGTTCAGGATGCATTGTGTGACAATGACTGGCTCCTTGCTATGCAAGAGGAGCTAAACAGTTTTACACGCAACGAAGTGTGGTCATTGGTAGAATGACCAACTAAGGAACATAATGTCATTGGAACTAAATGGATTTTCAAGAACAAGGAAGATGACAATGGGACTGTCCTATGCAACAAGGCAAGGTTAGTAGCACAGGGGTACTCCCAAGTTGAAGGTTTGGACTTTGGTGAAACTTTCGCCCCTGTTGCTCGTCTTGAGTCCATTCGCATTTTATTGGCCTATGCTGCTTTCAATGGTTTTACTTTGCATCAAATGGATGTGAAAAGTGCTTTTCTTAATGGTCCTCCACAAGAAGAGGTATATGTATCACAACCACCTGGGTTTGTTGACCCTCACCACAAAGACCATGTATATAAACTTCACAAGGCTCTGTATGGCCTCAAACAAGCACCCCGTGCTTGGTATGATCGTCTTAAGAAGTTCCTACTCGATGATGGCTTTGTGCTGGGGGTGATCGATCCCACTCTTTTTACTAAGAGGGAAAATGGTGATTCGATCTTATGCCAAATCTATGTAGATGACATCATTTTTGGTTCTCCTAACATCCATTTATGCAAGAAGTTTGCGGCTTCCATGACCAAGACCTTTGAGATGTCACTCAACATGGACTTGAAGTTCTTTCTTGGGTTTCAAATACAACAATTTCAAGAAGGGATTTTCTTGTCTCACTAAGTACCTCAAGGACATTCTTGAAAAATTTGATATGAAAAATGCTAAACCAATGAAGACACCCATGGCCACAGATGTAGTTCTAAATGAAGACACAAACGGTATTCCTTTTGACCCATCTACTTACCGCTCCATGATTGGTTCGCTACTTTATCTTTGCGCATCTAGACCGGACATCATGTTAAGTGTAGGCATATGTGCTAGATTTCAAGCTTCCCCTAGGGAAAGCCATCATACGGCGGTTAAGCATATTCTTAGATACCTTGTTCACACCGCAAAGTTAGGCTTATGGTACCCCAAGGATGCAAAGTTCGATCTTATTGGGTACTCCGATGCGGATTGGGCCGGTGACAAAGTGGGATGGAAATCCACTTCCGGTGCATGTCAGTTTCTTGGACGCTCCTTGGTAAGTTGGTCCTCGAAAAAGCAGAACTGTGTTTCTCTCTCCACGGCCGAGGCCGAATATATTGCAGCCGCAAGCTGTGCAACCCAACTGCTATGGATGAGGCAAACACTAAAGGATTATGGTATCACGTATCGACACGTTCCTCTTCTCTGTGATAATGAAAGTGCCATAAAGATCTCCGAGAACCCCATTGATCACCCTCGCACAAAACATATTGATATTAGGTATCATTTTCTTGAGAGACCATGTGCAAAAGGGTGACATTGATATTACCCATGTGGGTACCGACATGCAACTAGCCGACATTTTCACCAAGCCACTTAGCGTAGCTAGGTTCTGTCAACTTAGGCGTGAACTTGGTATCTTGGAGCTTGACAACATATCTTGAAACCTTGCACACATACACACACTCACATTATGTTTGTGTCTTGATGTGGGCATGCATTTAGGGGGAGTGTGTCTTATTTTTCTGTTTTTTTTGCTTACAAAGTATGCATAAATCACTTTCTGTCCACAAGTAGTATATGTAATGCTTGTAGGCAACTATATTCGTAATTTTTGTGAGAGACCATGCAAATCATCATCTCATCATAAAAAAATCCAGAATCAGCCCCTGCCTCCTCCTCTTTCTCGGACGTCCGACATGTCTCGGACGTTCGGCAGCAAATCTCCTTCCGGTCGTCCGACGCCACAATCCTCTCCGGACATCCGACACCTGTCGGACGTCCGACGCATCGGGGCCTATAAGTAGCTGGGCGTGGGGCTGGGCTTTTCCCTAGCCCTCACGCGCCCCATTTTTCCCCTGCAGCCGCCGCCGCCAGCTCCAGGAGCTCTCCCCAGCGTCGCCACACCCGAGATCGGCCCGATCTCCTCCGCGGATCCTTCTCCTCTTCCTCTCCTTCCTCCGCGGGATCCGTCTACAGGTACTCCTCCGTTCCCCTCACGAGGTTCCCTCTCAAAGGACATTGTGCACCATGCCCAAGACCAAGCTCCCCGCACGGAAGAACGTTGCTGGCTCATCCTCTCGCGCCCCTCCTAGCACGGGGTTGGACTCGGATGGGCCACGTCGTCCCTTCAAATGGACTGCCCGGTGTTCTCCGGCCCGGCGTTCTCCGTCTCCAGAGCTCCCCTCGTCGTCTGATGGTGATGACCCCGACTTCGAGGATGAGCTTGCCTCCGAGGATCTTCCTGACCAGCCCGTTGATCGAAGGTCCAAGCCAAAGCCCGGGACTCGTAGGGCATCCTACATGCCACCACCTCCTCCTGCTCAGCCCGCAGGTGAAGCTCGTCGCATCTCACTAGAACCCCCTGCTACTTTAGGTCATGCAATCACGAACTTCACCACACTTGGCGCAGCTTCATACCTCACTTTCCACCGCGACATTGATCCATACGCTGTCGTACGTGACTCTACGGACTCACGTTTCCGCACAAACGTCTAGGCGGACATTTTTACCACAGTCATAGTTCCTAAGGGTTTATCTGTTCATCTCTATATAGATCTTGAGCATATTCGCATGCACCCGGCGAAATACCCGGGTGCCATTGAGCTTATTGAGGCATCGGGGCTTGCCGTCCCGTTTGCCTTTCATCGTGACTTTAATGCTGCTGCCATTCACCAGTTCTATGCCACATGCTACTTTGCTCCAAACCACACTGTCAGCTGGATCACCTCTGACGTTCGCTTCACAGCTTCTTATGATACATTTGTTGCCGCACTTGGTTTCCCCAACTCCGGCTTCAAAATACATAGGGATGATCCTAACCATGCGCCTAAGTCCATTAACGCGTGTGGGTATCTTCTCAAACCACTAAGTGAGCTTGATGCGGATGAACACATGAAGGATCTTAATCAGGTATCCATCTGGCGCTCACCTTACTTCATCATCTTTCAGTGTCTTATCCGCACCCTCTATCCCAAGATGGGTGATAAGGGCTCTTGCAGTGGCTACTGCATTGACATCATGTCTCACTTATAAGAGCACCCCAGGAGCAAAATTAATGTGCCTCACTTTCTATGGCATGGGATTCGGCTTGCTAGCTTTCAACACAAGCGAGCCTTTCCTCATGCCCCCTTCATCCAGGCTCTTATTAATCATGTTGCTGATTTCTCTGTTGATGTCACTCACACACATCGCAAGTGGGTCATTCCCGCTCACATGGTGAATACCTATGCTCCCAAGAAAGCCCCATCCTCGACATCCACTCGCCGCACTGCTGCCCGGTCAGCCACCCCCTCATCTAGCTCCGCTCCTCTCGGTCGCATTGCCAAGTTCCTTGGCAAGGCACATTCTGCTATGGTGAAGGCCGTCCCTTTCCAGTGTGGTCAAACCCATGATGTGATTTCTCACTTAGTCTCCTCCAAGAATGCCCTCAAGGCTCGTCTGAGAGCCTCGGGCACTCTTGATGTGAGTGATGATGAGGCTCCTCCTGCTGCTCCTCCTTCTGATTTTGGCTTCCCATCTGGTCCTGAGTGGGCTGATTTCCTTGACGAGGCTGGTGGCAGTGGCTTGTCTTACGATGAGGATGATGCTGATGGTGATGCTGATGAGCTCTGAGCATGGTTGATGCTGTTGATGCCTCCCTTTTTGGTACTTGGTGCCAAAGGGGGAGTAATGTATCGTAGTTTTTAGTCTTTGGAGATTTAATGTAATGGATAAACTCATGTATGGCTATTTATGAATGATTGTGATTGCTATGGATTGCTATGATATCATCATAGACTATTATGTTTTTGCTCCATTACTTCTATGATGATCTATTGTCTTTCTATATTGTCTTTCTATGATGATTTATTATCCTTACAAGTTGATCCATTATATGTTCGATACACTACATTAAATGGGAGCTCCGATATTTTATCATGCACATACTAAGGGGGAGCTCCGTACTAAATATCTCCTAGGCTATAATGTATGTTAAATCTTTTTGAGACCTATGTATATGTTGTCATCAACTACCAAAAAGGGGGAGATTCAAAGTGCATGCTATGCCCCTAGTCGACTTTTGGTGTTAATGACAACACATACATAGGAAATTAATCCTATTTGTTGAGTGTATCTCAGGATGGAAAGTACTTTAGTAGATTGAGAATTATGTGTCAAAGGTGGTCTGAGAAGATCGGGATTTATATTTCGAGAAGGCTCGGGATTAAGAAAAGATGATATAGACTATTGTTTTGAGTTCACTGATATTGAGTATAGGGATCCCGCACTATTAAGAGGGGATCACAGGTTTTGCGATGAACTTGCTCATACCACATCTTCACTGTCATACCCAATACCACATATTCTCCACTCTGTTCCTATCTCAAAACGGGTCTATTGCCTCGGACTTCCGGATCCCTCCAAACGTCCGAGGGCCGGACGACCGGCAGGCTTCGGAAATCCGGAGCCCTCCACGAGAAGTATTTGAGTCATATAACTCGGATTTCCGGCTCCCTCCGGACATCCGAGGGCCGGACGTCCGACCAGCCTCGGAAATCCGGAGCCCTGCACCAGAAGAACATGAGCTCTATAATCGGATTTCCGGCTCCCTCCGGACGTCCGTCCCCCTTCGGAAATCCGGAACCTCCCACCAGAAGAAGTTGAGTCGAATAACTCGGATTTCCGGTCCTCTCCGGACGTCCGGTCGCTGTTCAATTCACAGTATTTTCAGTCATATCTACAGGCCTCGGACGACCGACCCCTGTCAGACGTCCGACCCCTCGCGGACGCCCGGACTTCCGGAAACTGTCGGACGTCCGGACCCTGTGTGACTTAAAGTGTCCCCAACGGCTGTTTTTCACTCCCCACTATATATACTCTTCTCCCACCTCGTGAGAGGGGGTTCAACACAGCTAGAATACATCCAAGAACACCTTTCTTCTCACTCACTCTTGTCTACACTAAATCCTAGATCCCAAGAGCATTTGTGAGTCCCTTTGAGTGTTGTTCCAATCAAAAGATAGATCGTCTCCCTCTCCTCCTTCCCACCAAAGTGATTTGTGATTTGAGCAAGTTTTGAGCAATCCCCATGATCTTGTTACTCTTGGAGGTTGGAGACTCCTAGGCGGTAGGAGTCTTCGGAGAGGAATCAAACCGTTGTGATTTCCCCCAGAAAGTTTGTGAAGGTTTGGAAGCCACCTCAAGGCTTACCACTAGTGGTTGAGAAACGCCTTCGTGGAGTTATCTCAAAGGGATAATAGGGTGAGACTTCGTGGCGTTGGTGTGCCTTCGTGGTAACATCCGCCCCTCTAATGGTGACGTAGCTTCCCTCCAAGGAAGTGAACATCGGGATACATCCTTGTCTCTCTTGAAGTTTCGGTTATTCCTAACCCTAACTCTCTACTTGTGTTAATCCTTATTACGCACTTGTACTTGATTATTGTTTACCGCTTGTCTTACTTCACTCTAAATAGCTTACTCTTTGTCATAGCAATTATTAGGCCTACACTCATATTCCGCACTTTTGCCTAAAATTGCTAAGTAATTATTAAATTTTGGTATTGTACCTATTCACCCCCCCCCCTCTAGGTCCATCTCGATCCTTTTCAATTTATACAACATTTTTCTCGCTATTTTACACTTGCTACCTTTATGTTTTTATATTTTCAAATTACAAAATCCTATATCTACTATACATACCATACTTGTATCACCATCTCTTCGCCGAACTAGTGCATCTATACAATTTGCCATTGTATTGGGTGTGTTGGGGGACACGAGAGATTTTTATATTTGATTGCAGGGTGGATTGAGAGAGACCATATTTATCCTAGACATCCCATGGATTGATAAATCATAGGTCATCCACTTGAGGAAAAATTGCTACTTCCCTACAAAACTATGCGCTTGGAGGCTCAACATAGTCTACAAGAATAAAGTTGTGTAGTAGACATCAAGCTCTTTTCTAGCACCGTTGCCTAGGAGGTGAGTGCTTGAAGGTCTATATTTAGATCTTGCAATTAAATATTTTAGTTTCTTGTTTTCCACTAGTTTTGTTTTATAAAATAAAACTACAAAAAAGGAATTTAGGTTGCCTCATTTGCTTCATCTCTATAATGTCTTTCGTGAAAATTATGGTTTGCAAAATTATGCTAAATTGGTAGAGGAAGAATTTATGAAAATTATTAATGTGAAATACATGAATTATGAGCATGATAGCAATATTGTTGGTATGAATTCTCGGAATATCCATGATGCTAATGATATGCAAAGCCACAATCTTGGGGATTCTATGTTTGATGAAGATGCTATTTTTAGTCCCCCAAGTTTTGATGATCAAATTTATTATGATGAAATCATGCCTCATACCTATGATGATTTTTGTGATGGCATTTATGCTATATTTAATAAGGAAAACCATGAAACTTGTCATCATGATTTTAATTTTCACATGGATTATGTCAATCAAGTATCTCATGATAGTTATTCTGTAGTGTTTGCTCCCACTACTATGAATGATAAGAATTTTGCTTGTGAGGGCAGTAATAAAAACTATATGCTTGTGCATCATGAAAATAATTATTTATGTGATAGTTATATTGTTGAATTCCTTCATGATTCTACTGAAAAATATTATGATGGAGGAACATATGCTTGTAGGAATTGCAATGATATCATGTTTCCTCTCTATGTGTTCAAAGTTTATAAGTCATGCTTGTTTTGCCTTCAATAAATTGTTACAACAAATTATTGCTACAATAAATTATTGTTACAATAAATTATTGCTACAATAAGTTAATTATTGCTACAATAAATTGTTTGCGTGCAAAATCCCTATGCATAGGAAGTGGTTATACTTAAATGGTCTTGTCATGTGATTCATGATTCTCTCTTGCATGGATCAATTACTACTTTTTGTACGAGCATCATTGAAATCATCATGCCTAGCTAAAAGGCATTAAAGAAAAGCGATTGTTGGGAGATAACCCAACACTTTTACTTGCTATTTTTGTGTGTTCACATGATTAAGCTACTTTGCCAATCATGTTTTATAACCTTTATTTCAATAAAGTGCCAAGTAAAACCTTTGGGACTGTGTGGATACTTGTTTGTTTGATTTTGTGCAAATACAGGAAGCTTTGCGTCCAGCATATGAGTATTGTGATCTTATTGGAGAGTCAAAAATTCTAAATTTTTTGACATAAAATTTCCATGAAAATTCTCTGAGTTTTCCTATTTTTTCAGAATTTTCACACTCAGGTAAGTATGTTTTCCATTCAGATCTTCAGAGATTGTTCTGTTTTTGACAGATTCTATTTTGCATGCATAGTTTTCTTATTTAATGTTTCCTTAGCTTATATTTGGTGGTATAAATTACGGAAATGATATAATACAGTAGGTATCATGTGCGAAAAAGTTTGAATCTTGTCATGATAGTACCAAACTGAATGATATATCTTTATTACACTAACGCCTCTCACGAAGTTCCGTTAAGTTTAGTGTGATTGAAGTTTTCGAGTTTTGGGTGAGATACCGATATGAGGTGAATATGGAGCATAAAAGAGCCTAAGATTGAGGATTACTAAGACACCCCAAGGTAATATACAAGGAAGACTGGAGCGTCTAAGCTTTGGGATGCCAGATACGTCTCAAACGTATCTATAATTTTTGATGGTTTCACGATGTTATCTTGTCAACTCTGGATGTTTTGTTAACCTTTTATATATTTTTTGGGACTAACTTATTAATCCAGTGCCAAGTGCCAGTTCCTGTTTTTTCTGTGTTTTTGACTCTTTTCAGATCTGATTTTGGAACGGAGTCCAAACGGAATAAAATCCCCGAAATAAATTTTTCCAGAACGGAAGAAGATCGGGAAGCTTGAGGGCCAAGGTAGTGGGCCCACAGGGAGCCCACAAGCCCTATTGTCACGGCCACGGGGAGGCCGCAACCAAGCTTGTGGTCTCCCTGGCGCTCCCCTACCCTAGGTCTTTGGCCTATAGATTCCCTAAAAATCTAGAAAAATTAGGGCATCCACGAAAACACTTTTCCGCCGCCGCAAGCTTCCGTTTCCGCGAGATCTCATCTGGAGACTTTTCCCGGTGCCCTGCCGGAGGGGACTTTGGAGTTGGAGGGCTTCTATATCAACATCATCGCCTCTCCAATGACTCGTGATTAGTCCACTTCAGACCTACGGGTCCGTAGTTAGTATCCAGATGGCTTCTTCTCTCTCTCAGATCTTCAATACAAAGTTCTCATCCAATGTAATCTTCTTTGGAGGTGTGTTTGTCGAGATCCGATGAATTGTGGATTTGTGATCAGATTATCTATGAATTATATTTGAGTCTTTGCTGATTTCTTATATGCATGATTTGATATCCTTGTAAGTCTCTCCGAGTCTTGGGTTTTGTTTGGCCAACTAGATCTATGATTCTTGCAATGGGAGAAGTGCTTGGTTTTGGCTTCATACCGTGTGGTGATCTTTCCCAGTGACAGAAGGGGCAGCAAGGCACGCATCATGTTGTTGCCATCAAGGGTAACAAGATGGGCTTTTATCGTAGATATGAGATTGTCCATCTACATCATGTCATCTTGCTTAAGGCGTTACTCTGTTCTTTTGGACTTAATACACTAGATGCATGCTGGATAGCGGTCGACGTGTGGAGTAATAGTAGTAGATGCAGAGAGTATCGGTCTACTTGTTTTGCACGTGATGCCTATAGATATAATCATTGCCATATATAACGTCACGACTTTGCGCGGTTCTATCAATTGCTCAACAGTAATTCGTTCACCCACTGTCTACTTGCTTTCAAGAGAGAAGCCACTAGTGAACACTACGCCCCCCGGGGTCTATTCACAACTATCGTTTCCACTTTCACTTTTACTTTGCTCTGTTTACTTTTTGCTTTCAGTTCTCACTTTGCAAACAATCTATAAGGGATTGACAACCCCTTCATAGCGTTGGGTGCAAGCTCTTTGTGTTTGTGCAGGTACTTGTGACTTGACGAGATCTTCCACTGGTTCGATACCTTGGTTCTCAAAACTGAGGGAAATACTTACCGTCGCTGTGCTACATCACCCTTTCCTCTTCAAGGGAAGACCAACGCAAGGCTCCAAGGCCGCGGGGAAATCCTTTGCATATTTGCTAAGGAAGTCCCTAAAGGCGTAGCCGTAGCAGCAGGATTCCTGGCGTCGTACTAGGGAAGGTCTGTTGTGGCAGTAGCAGAAGGATTTCTGGCGCCGTTGCCGGGGAAGATCAAGTCAAGAATAGTCTCTCGTCAACGTGCTGATTTCTGGCGCGGGGAGGAGATCTATCCAAGTAGTTGTCACAAACTCATCTCTTGCATTTACCTTTTTTGCCAGTTGCCTCTCGTTTTCCTCTCCCCCACTTCACATTTGTCGTTTTCATTTGCCTTTCTCCTTTGCCGTTTTTATTTGCCTTTTGCCTTTCTCCTTTGCCCTTTTCTTCGTTTGCCTTTTTCGTTCGCCCTTTTCTCTCACTTGCTTTCTGTTCGCTTGTGTGCCATGTGCCTTCAATATGCTTGCATCTTCGCTTGCTGAAAATCTAGTGATATGGATCCTCATCCACTTGCTAATCTCTTTAAGAGATCCAATTATGTTGATCCAATTGCTAGTGAGTTGAGTGCACTTCACTATCTTTATGGAGTTTTGCTTGAGATGCGTGAATCTGAAAATTGTGAGGAAGAAATTTATGAAGTGATTCACGAGGGCTCCTTGGATGAAAATCATGATTGCAATGGTTTCACTATAAATTCTATTAGTGACAATCTTTCTAAAAATATGCAAAACCCTAAGCTTGGGGATGCTAGTTTTGCTATGACCACTACTTATTGCAATAATCATGATTGGGGTGATGATCTTTCTTATTATCTTGAAAATTTGTTTAAGCCTCATGATGAATATGATATTTGCAATATTATTGAAAGTGGGTTTGGAGAAGTCATGACTATAGTTGATGATAATCCCACTATTTTTGAAGAGCGTCAACTTTGCATGCATGTGGATCCTGAAAAGAATATCTTATGTGATAGTTACATCGTTGAATTTGAATATGATCCCACATGTAATTGCTTTTAGAGAGGAAAATATTTTGGTACAAACTTTCATGTTACCAAATTACCTCTCGCATAGGATAACTATTGGTTGTCTTGACAATCTGTTTTCCTATAAAATGCCTATGCATAGGAAGTATGTTAGACTTAGATGTGATTTTCACATGCTTTATGATGCTCTCGTTGTGCTTCAATTCTTGTCTTTTGTGTGAGCATCATTGATTTATCAATGCCTAGCTAAGGGCGTTAAACAATAGCGCTTGTTGGGAGGCAACCCAACGAATCTATCCTTTTTCTTTCTGTTTTGTGTTTTACACACTTTCATAATTCTTTTATGAATGTGTTTTTTGTGTTTTTTTGCGTTTGTGCCAAGCAAAACCATTATGATTAGTCTTGGGGATGATCGTTTGGTCATGCTGGAAAAGACAGAAACTTTCTGCTCACGAAAAGAATTTTCATTTTTTCTGTAAGAGCTTTTGAGTTGATTCTTTTTTATGCTGATTTCTACGCAAATTCTTCAGACTGTCGTAATTGTTCAGAATTTTTGAAGTACCAGAAGTATACAGATTGCTACAGACTGGTCTGCTGTTAACAAATTCTGTTTTTGTTGAGTTGGTTGCTTATTTTGATGAAACTATGGATAGTATCGGGGGTATTAGCCATGGAAGATTGAAAATACAGTAACCCAACATCAACATAAGTATAATTTAAGTTTTCTACAGTACCTAAGGAAGTGGTGGTTTGCTTTCTTATACTAATGTTATCACGAGTTTGTGTTTAAGTTTCGTGTTGTGAAGTTTTCAAGTTTTGGGTGAAGTTCTTATGGACAAAAAGATAAAGAGTGGCAAGAGCTCAAGCTTGGGGATGCCCAAGGCACCCCAAGTTGATTCAAGGATGCCGTAAAAGCCTAAGCTTGGGGATGCCCCGGGAAGGCATCCCCTCTTTCGTCTTCAATCCATCGGTAACGTTACTTGGGGCTATATTTTTATTCACCACATGTTATGTGTTTTGCTTGGAGCGTCTTATATCGTAGGAGTCTTTTATTTTTGTTGTGTCACAATCATCCTTGCTGCACACCTAGAGAGAGAGACATGCACTCACCGTGATTTTGTCGAGCTTCACTTATATCCTTTGGTTAGACAATTCAGCTCATATGTGCTTCACTTATATCTTTTGAGCTAGTTACTTTTGCTCTTTGTGCTTCACTTATATCTTTTAGAGCACGGCGGTGCGTGGCTTGGTAGTTTATCTATGCTTTGAAAGTAGTCTCAAAAGGGGTAGTTATCCAAAGGGATATGAAAACTTCCACCTTCATGTGCATTGAATAATTAGAGAAGTTTGATTCATCTCAATTAGTTTTGAGTTGTGGTTGTGGTAATATTGAAGTTATATTAGTAAGGTGTTGTGGATCTAGAAATACTTGTGTTGAAGTTAGTGATTCCCGTAGCATGCACGTATGGTGAACCGCTATGTGACGAAGTCTAAGCATGATTAGTCTATTGATTGTCATCCTTTGTGTGGCGGTCGGGATCGCGCGATGGTTTATACCTACCAACCCTTCCCCTAGGAGTATGCGTTGAATGCTTTGTTTCGATAACTACTAAAACTTTTGCAACAAGTATATGAGTTATTCATGACTAATGTTGAGTCCATGGTTTAGATGCACTTTCACCTTCCACCATCACTATCTTCTTTAGTGCCGCGCAACTTTCGCCGGTGCACAAAACCACCCATATAGCCTCCCTCAAAACAGCCACCATACCTACCTACTATGGCTTTTTCAAAGCTATTCCGAGATATATTGCCATACGATTACCACCATGACATGTGCCACCACTTCTACATTGCCATTGCATGATCGTAAGATAGCTAGAATGATGTTTCCATTGATGTCTATGCCATGCTAGATCATTGTCACGGTACACTACCGAAGGCATTCCATATAGAGTCATCATTGCTCTAAGTTTTGAGTTGTAAGTGTGATGATCATCATTGATGGAGCATTGTCCCATGTGAGGAAATAAAAGAGGCCAAAGATGCCCACCCAAAAAAAGAGGCCAAAGAGCCCACCAAAAAAAAGAGAGAAAAAGAGAGAAGGGACAATGCTACCACCTTTCCACACTTGTGCATATTAAGCACCATGATCTTCATGATTGAGAGTCTCTCGTTTTGTCACCACCATATAGCTAGTGGGAAATTCTCATTATATAACTTGGCCTGTATATTCCAATGATAGGCTTCCTCAAAATTGCCTTAGGTATTCGTGAGCAAGCAAGTTGGATGCACACCCACTAGTTTTCTTTAAGAGCTTTCACATACTCTTAGCTCTAGTGCATCATTTGTATGGAAATCCCTACTCATTCATGTTGATATCTATTGATGAGCATCTCCATAGCTCATTGATATGCCTAGTCAATGTGACCATCTTCTCCTTGTTTGCCTTGCAACCTCCACCACACTCCACACCACTTATAGTGCTAAAACCATGGCTCACGCTCATGTATTGCATGAGAGTCAAAAAAGTTTGAGAAAGTAAAGGTGCGAAAACAATTACTTGGCCAATACCGGGGTTGTTCATGATTTAAAGTCGTTGTGCAATGATGATAGAGTATAGCCAAACTATATGATTTTGTAGGGATAACTTTCTTTCGGCCTTGTTATTTTGAAAGTTCATGATTACCTCGCTAGTTTGCTTGAATTATTATTGTCTCCACGTCAATAGCAAACTATTGTTTTGAATCTAATGGATCTGAACATTCACGTCACATAAGAGGAGTTACAAAGGACATCTATGCTAGGTAGCATGAAAGCATCAAAAAATCATTCTTTATCACTTCCCTACTCGAGGACGTGCAGGAGTTAAGCTTTGGGATGCTTGATACGTCTCAAACGTATCTATAATTTTTGATGGTTTCACGTTGTTATCTTGTCAACTTTGGATGTTTTGTTTACCTTTTATATCTTTTTTGGGACTAACTTATTAATCCAGTGCCAAGTGTCAGTTCCTGTTTTTTCTGTATTTTTGACTATTTTCAGATCTGATTTTGGAACAGAGTCCAAACGGAATAAAATCCCCGAAATAATTTTTTCCAGAACGGAAGAAGATCGGGAGGCTTGAGGGCCAAGGTAGTGGGCCCATAGGGAGCCCACTAGTCATGTTGCCGCGGCCAGGGGGCAGGCTGCGGCAACCAAGCTTGTGGCCTCCCTAGCGCTCCCCTGCCCTAGGTCTTTGGCCTATAAATTCCCCAAAAATCCAGAAAAAATCAGGGCATCCATGAAAACACTTTTCCGCCGCCGCAAGCTTCCGTTTCCGTGAGATCTCATCTGGAGACCCTTCACGGTGCCCTGTCGGAGGGGACTTTGGAGTTGGAGGGCTTCTATATCAACATCATCGCCTCTCCAATGACTCGTGATTAGTCCACTTCAGACCTACGGGTTCGTAGTTAGTATCTAGATGGCTTCTTCTCTCTCTTGGATCTTCAATACAAAGTTCTCCATGATCTTCATGAAGATATATCCAATGTAATCCTCTTTGGCGGTGTGTTTGTCGAGATCCGATGAATTGTGGATTTGTGATCAGATTATCTATGAATTATATTTGAGTCTTTGCTGATTTCTTATATGCATGATTTGATATCCTTGTAAGTCTCTCCGA
Organism: Hordeum vulgare subsp. vulgare; assembly: GCF_904849725.1. Classification (NCBI taxonomy): domain Eukaryota; kingdom Viridiplantae; phylum Streptophyta; class Magnoliopsida; order Poales; family Poaceae; genus Hordeum; species Hordeum vulgare. The sequence continues at coordinate 535,161,089 of NC_058522.1, read as the reverse complement.
GTCTTGGGTTTTGTCTGGCCAACTAGATCTATGATTCTTGCAATGGGAGAAGTGCTTGGTTTTGGGTTCATACCGTGTGGTGACCTTTCCCAGTGACAGAAGGGGCAGCAAGGCACGCATCGTGTCGTTGCCATCAAGGGAAACAAGATGGGCTTTTATCGTAGATATGAGATTGTCCATCTACATCATGTCATCTTGCTTAAGGTGTTACTCCGTTCTTTTGGACTTAATACACTAGATGCATGCTGGATAGCGGTCGACGTGTGGAGTAATAGTAGTAGATGCAGAAAGTATCGGTCTACTTGTTTTGGACGTGATGCCTATAGATATAATCATTGCCATAGATAACGTCACGACTTTGTGCGGTTCTATCAATTGCTCAATAGTAATTCGTTCACCCACCGTCTACTTGCTTTCATGAGAGAAGCCACTAGTGAACACTACGACCCCCGGGTCTATTCACAACTATCGCTTCCACTTTCACTTTTACTTTGCTCTGTTTACTTTTTGCTTTCACTTCTCACTTTCCAAACAATCTATAAGGGATTGACAACCTCTTCATAGCGTTGGGTGCAAGCTCTTTGCGTTTGTGCAGGTACTTGTGACTTGACGAGATCTTCCACTGGTTCGAAACCTTGGTTCTCAAAACTGAGGGAAATACTTACCGTCGTTGTGCTACATCACCCTTTCCTCTTCAAGGGAACATCAATGCAAGGCTCTGATACGTCCATTTTGCATCATGCTTTCATGTTGATATCTATCGCTTGGTTCCAAACAATGTTATATGATTAGAGATCCCTTAACATGTGACGATTGCTTCCACCTCATATTAGCCAAAACTCCCGCACCAAGTAGAGATACTAGTTGTGCATCCATAAACCTTCAACCCAATTTTGCCATGAGAGTCCACCATACATACCTATGGATTGAATAAGATCCCTCAAGTAAGTTGTCATCGGTGCAAGCAATAAAAATTGCTCTCTAATATGTATGATCTATTAGAGTGTGGAAAATAAGCTTTGTACGAACCTATGATGAGGAAGACATAAAAGCGACAGACTGCATAATAAAGTTCTTTATCACATGAGGCAATATAAAGTGACGTTCCTCTGCACTAAGAGGACACGCATTCAAATCTCAAAAGTGCATGACAACCTCTGCTTCCCTCTACGAAGGGCCTATCTTGTACCTTTACTTTTTGCCCTTGTAAGAGTCATGCTGATCTTCACCAATTCCCTATTTTTGCCTTTGTGTGGGCTACCGTCACATGTTTGGGAAAGATCTATATTCATATATCAACTTGGAGTTGAGTACTTATGCTTTATTATTGTTGGCTTTACCCTTGAGGTAAATAGTTAGGAGGCAAAACTATAAGCCCCTATCTTCCTCTCTGTCGAGCTGAAACTTTGATACCATGAGTACCACGTGAGTTGTAACAATTGTGGAAAATAAAAGAGATGATGGAGTATGTGGGTTTGCCTTACAAGCTCTTATTTGACTCTTTCTGATGTTATGATAAATTGCAATTGCTTCAATGACATTGCACTGTTGTTGGTTACTTCTCGGTAAGGTTTTTGCTTCATACTTTGCTTTGTGAAGGAATTGTTAATTCCCCATAAGAATCTTTATGATATATTGCTGTTCTATGTGTGATCATGATGCCCTCATGTCCGTATTATGTTTTTTCGACACCTTCGTCCCTAAAATGTGGACATGTTTATGGAACTTGGTTTTCGCTTGAGGACAAGCGAGATCTAAGCTTGGGGGAGTTGATACGTCCATTTTGCATCATGCTTTCATGTTGATATTTATCGCTTTATGGGCTGTTATATTACTTTGTGGTACCACATTTATGCCTTTTCTCTCTTATTTTGCAAGGTTTATTTGAAGAGAGGGAATTCATGCAGCTGGAATTCTGGACTGGAAAAGGAGCAAATCTGAGTCCTCTATTCTGCACAACTCCAAATGCCCTGAAAATTTACGTGGAACTTTTTGGGAATATATAAAAAATATTGGGCGAAAGAAGTACCAGAGGGGAGCTACAAGGGCCCCACAAGCCTGGTAGCCGCCACCCCCTGGTGGCGGCTACAAGGCTTGTAGGCTCCGTGACGGCCCACTGGCCCCCCTCTTTTGCTATATGAAGGGTTTCGTTCCAGAAAAAATCAAGAGGGAGCTTTTTCGTGGTTTCGCCGCCGCCACGAGGCAGAACTTGAGCAGATCCAATCTAGAGCTCCGACAGGACGATCCTGCTAGGGAAACTTCCCTCCCGGAGGGGGAAATCATCGCCATTGTCATCACCAACACTCCTCTCGTCGGAGGGGAGGCATCTTCATCAGCACCATCTCCTCTCCAATCCCTAGTTCATCTCTTGTAACCAATCTCCGTCTCGCGACTCCGATTGGTACTTGTAAGGTTGCTAGTAGTGTTGATTACTCTTTGTAGTTGATGCTAGTTGGATTACTTGGTGGAAGAGTTTATGTTCAGATCCTTGATGCTATTCATTACACCTCTGATCATGATTATGATTATGCTTTGTGAGTAGTTACTTTTGTTCCTGAGGACATGGGATAAGTCATGCTAATAATAGTCATGTGAATTTGGTATTCGTTCGCTATTTTGATATGTCGTATGTTGTCTTTTCCTCTAGTGGTGTTATGTGAACGTCGACTACATAACACTTCACCATACTTGGGCCTAGAGGAAGGCATTGGGGAGTAGTAAGTAGATGATGGGTTGCTGGAGTGACAGAAGCTTAAACCCGAGTCCATGCGTTGCTTCGTAACGGGCTGATTTGGATCCACTAGTTTAATGCTATGGTTAGACGTTGTGTTAATTCTTATTTCGTAGTTGCGGATGCCTGCGAGAGGGGTTAATCATAAGTGGTATGCTTGTCCAAGTAAAGGCAGTACCCAAGCGCCGGTCCACCCACATATCAAACTATCAAAGTAACGAACGCGAATCACATGAACATGATGAAACTAGCATGACAGAAATTCCCATGTGTCCTCGGGAGCGATTTTCCTCCTATAAGACTTTGTTCAGGCTTGTCCCTTGCTACAAAAGGGATTGGGCCACTTGCTGCACCATTGCTACTACTTGTTACTTGTTACTTTTCACTTGCTACGTTTCACCTCGCTACATCATCACTTGTTACCGCTACTTTCAATGCTTGCAGTTATTACCTTGTTGAAAACCGTTTATCAGAGCCTTCCGCTCCTCGTTGGGTTCGACACTCTTACTTATCGAAAGGACTACGATTGATCCCCTATACTTGTGGGTCATCGGGCTCCAAGGCCGCGGGGAAATCCTTTGCATATTTGCCTAGGAAGTCCCTAAAGGCGTAGCCGTAGCAGTAGGATTCCTGGCGCCGTACGAGGGAAGGTTTGTTGTCACAGTAGCAATGCCCCGGAAGGCATCCCCTCTTTCATCTCCAACATTACCGGTATATCTTACGCGGAACTATATTTTTATTCATGACACAATATGTGTGTTTCTTGGAGCATCATTTTATTTTGTTTCTATATGCTAAATGTTATTTATAATCTTGTTTTTCAATAAAAAAATCCAAGAATTGCCTTTAGAATGCTTGAATTGCATCTGTGATGTGTGCTGTACAAAAACAAAAACTTTTGTTGTAGTAGTTTAATTATCAGATTTTACTGGAATGTAGATAGTTTGTTAAGTTTTTACACAGTAATTTCATACATTTTTTTATCATATCCTAAAGTTTTAGATTTTTGGAGTTACATAACTACACTGTTTTAATAGATTGCTACCCACTCGTCTGTCTAGACAGATTGTTGTCATAGTTTTATTATCTACTTATCCTAGAGTTTTCATGGCTTATATTGGTATATATAAATTGTGGAAATGATATTAGAAAGTAACTAATGTTTGAAAATTATTATGCAACTTGTATAGGCAGTACATGAATTGTTGATTTACTTTTATGTGTACTAACCTATCTCACGAGTTCTTTTCAAGTTTTGTGTGTATCAAGTTTTTGAGACTTAGGTAAACCGGGATGTGAGGGATTTAACAAGATATAAAAGCTCAAGCTTGGGGATGCCCAAGGCACCCCAAGTAAATATTACTAAAAGTATCAAGCATCTAAGCTTGGGGATGCTACACATCCCACCTCTCTTCGTCAACAATTATCGATTAGCCTATGTTGATCCTAAGTTCTTATTTGTCAACATGATATGTGCTATTCTTGGGTGCATTTTTATTTGGTTTTCTATTTGAATAAAATACTTCAATCTAAAAATCTTTATTGAGAGAGAATCCTCACATAGTTATTTAATTGTTGAAGTACTCATTGATCTTCACTTATATCTTTTGAGAGTAGTTTGATGTTTACTCTTGTGCTTCACTTATATCCTAAGAGTAAATTGCGATTAAATTGAATAGCATAAATATGAAATTATCCATGTGCATTATGTGTTGTAGTAGTTTCACATTTGGTTTTTAAAGTAAAATCTATTGAAGTTTTACAATCATAATATCGGTCAGAGAAGCAATTCATCAATGATTAGTATAGGAAAGAGAACTTCCACATATAAATATATTATATTGGATATATTTTATGATTGTGAATACCCATTAATCATTTTCAACCTTAAATAAATGGTTGACGTTGGACAAGGAAGACAACGTAATGGTTATGTTTGGTCATATTTGCGTAGAAGTTATATTGTTATGGATCCTCCAACATTTGCTGCTTGTTTAGAACCTTTTGTTGGCCAAAACTACGTACTAAGTAGAGATGTTACTTGTGCATCCGAATCCTTGAACCAAGTTTCTTCCAAGGGAGACCACCATACCTACCTATATATGGTATTTCACTGCAATTCCAAGTAAATTTGCATGTGCCACCTCTAAACATTCAAATAAACATTTGTTTTGTATGCCCGTACCGCTCTTGGAGCGACGGGGTGGTCATTATCTTCCATGCTAAGCGAGTTATACTCAAGATGAGTGTTTATTCACTTGCCATTTCATGAGAGAGGCTAGTAAAAAGGATTCCCAGTCCTGCATAATATAAAAATAAATAAACAAGAACTCCCCCTAGAAAGTTGATTGTTTGGAGGTCACCCATGGATACGGCTAGCCATGGAATCTGTTTGAATGGTTGAGGGGAGTAAAATTTCATTTCTATTTGGGAACCGCCAATAATGTGATTAGTATGGAAGATGTTGAAAACTCTTGTTGTAAAGTTGACAGGAAAGGCACAGTGTCGGTTTCAATACCGGCAGATCTCGGGTAGGGGGTCCCGAACTGTGGACCTTGGATTGATGGGTTGTAGGAAGAGGGGGGAGACAGCGGTTTACCGAGGTTCGGGCCCTCATATGGAGGTAATACGCTACGTCTTTCTTGATTGTATTGATGAAGATGATTACATAGTAGATCTGCCTCGATATTGTATATGCTAAACCCTAGATGATTCAGTTTGCCCTACATGGATAGTGGACTCTGGTTTATATAGACACATGGGGGCCTAGGGTTTACAAGTTACCGACCATGATCGGGGGTGGATGAGCCGACCTAGTCTTTCTAAGCATGGAATCCACGCCAGTCTTTGGAGCCTTCCTTCCCGCGTACGAGGTTATCAACTATCCGTACTTTGATAATGTGATCCATGGGTCAGCGCCCCGGGGACCCCTTAATCCAGGACTCCCTGAGTATTCCCCGAACTAGCCTTCAACGCCGGCGTATTGAGTCTTCGGCTGCCCCACATATCTATAGTAATCGGCTTGCAAGGTGAGTTCCGCTCATGCTCGGCTCACTCTAACTTGACTGCTCCCGTAACCTGTATTTATTTAAAACCAGTATCTTTTTTAGCAAAAGGCATTTTAAATGCCCATGTGAACAGTCCCTCAATTGGTAGGTTTTTCTGACGAAAGGTCGACTCGAACCGCGGCTCGAGGCCACCTTTCAAGGGGCACGTTCTCTCAACGAGGATATCATGCATCCATATTGACTGGGATACGAATAACTACATGGGTTCATATATGTGTGCAACGACAAGATAATTTTCGGGGAGTGGCGGAGCAACCGGCGCAGTAAGAGGGACCCTTGGTATCACGACCCCATATAAAAAGGAACGAAGATCCACAACTCTTACCACCTGCATCCTCGGCTCCACTCTTGCTTCTTCTAAGTTCAAGCGCCTAGATCTAATCCCCTTTCCGCTCCCTTTTCTTGTCGCCGCCTTCGAGCTCATGTTATGGCCGGATCTCAGGGCAAGTGGGAGGTGTCGACTGTCTTTGACGCTGACATCCGGGAGATAAAGTGTTGAGGATATCTTTCCCTCAACATCGCTTACCGGGCGGCGGAGGCAGGCCAGGTGATCCCACTAGTAGAAAACGGAGCTATAGTCCCAGTTGGTAAGGACCTATAGTCTCGATTCACCAACTGGGACTATTAACTTGGGACTAAAGACCCCCCCCACTTTAGTCCCGGTTTTCCACGAACCGGGACTAATGCCCTTCCACGTGGCTCGCTGAGCGTGCCAGGGGCGGGGACCTTTAGTCCCGGTTGGTGAAACCAACCGGGACTAAAAGGCAGCCTTACGCTGGGTTTTTATTTTTTCTGAAAGGAGGGGTTTAGGGGTTTCATATATCGATCACGGGCATCCATCCACTTTAATCATATATTATGTCATATAACTCATCATCATCTTATGTACTCATCTAACAACTCATCATCATCTTAATCATATACCAAGTTAAAATCTCATAAAACAGAAAAACATCATAATAGTCATCATATGCATGCATCCTAACAGATATGCCAAAGTTAATATAAACCATAAAAACTTGTCTCTCATAAGACCTAGTCCTCGCTCCTAGGTTTAATGTCATAAAACAGAATAACACCTATGTCTCCGTGATGAAGCACAGAGGTCCAACGGTCTCCAACTTGTGGCTTGCGATCCTTCTTTATTTCTCTGCATGATTCAATTTGGACCCTTTTTGATTTGCAGTCATTCGAGTATGTAGCATTGAACTCAGCCCTCGGCGGGCTTTTAATTTTCATATCACCTTCTGGGTGCATCAACAGAGGCACAACATCATTTGGCAGTTGATGTTGAAGAACATAATAATAACCTAGTTAGCGCAATGTAATCAACATCATTTATGCAATAGTAGAGTATACCTAATTAGCAAACTCTTACCAAGATATTTCGACGAATGTCATCCGCCCTAAACCTATGCACTAGTGGCATGTAAAATGTATAATTTGGGTCAGTTCCCAAATTATACGGGAAGTTCTCCCTACCAACTAGGACACCAACAATAAAGTAGAGAAGAACATCCTTCTCCTCCCAAGTTAGATGTGATCCATACGTGTAGTGTGTCGTGTCAATTAATTTCCATAATTCACTCGAAGAAACGAAATAAGCTATAAATTATAATTTAACAAATTTAGTATATGGATGAAAACCAACTTTTTTTTAATATAGAATGCAAATTACTTGACAAATATGGTTGACAAATTTACATGGAGGTAAAACAGGAAGCATATCGACATCCACCCAAATGTCGATGTTACCTGGCATATTATCTTTAGGACGAAGATCGAAGGTTATTTCCATACCATCCTGAAATCCATATGCCTTGCAAAGATCTTCCCAATTTGGGCACCCTATTTCTGTGTTATAAACTGCATTCGTTACTTTGATCACAAATGTGTGACCATGTATAGTCCTCAAGTTATCTCTTCTCGTCTCCATACTCTTGTGGTCTTTCAAACCGAGCATCTCCAACACATACCTTCTTGCATGGCAAGGGAGGAACTAGTCGAATTGTATAAAATAGAAATTACACGTTGAAGCAAAGAAACAGAAGTCATGCATGCTTAATTACGAAAAAAATACTTGTTATCGTTGTGTACCATAGAAACTTCGAAGGTGTCGTCAAGCTTGATCCTGAAGAACCTGTCGTCTCACAGGTGAGGTCTATCGCACAAACCCCGATAGTCGCTGCAATATTCACACTCTCAATAATCATCGTGAGACATTTCCTGTTTTAATGTGGTAATTTAACTTATAATCCGTGCAACATGTTTGTAAATGCGTAAACAACAACCGTGACACTATATCTAAAGAATTGAACATATATATATATGTGTGTGTGTGTGTATGTATATAAACATGGTTGCATTCTGTTTCGGAGATAAATATATATATATATATATATATATATATATATATATATATATATTTGATTTTATGAACATTCATATTTGGATACATGGTTGGTGTTGAGGTACCATAGTTCCATATGTAGATAAATATATTGGTTGGGATCAACTACTTAGTTATATATAGAGAATTCAAATGAAAATAGCTATTGAAGTTAAATTTAATATGACTTATTTCCTTGTCGCATGTGTCAATCTATCAATCTTCTTACTATTTAATTATACGATTGGAAAATTTAGTAAAAAATTCAAAGGATTGATTTGCACTCTGTTTAGAGCACAATTTTCATCCACTCAAACCACTTTTTTATAATTTCTTCCAAATAATCCCTAAATCAAAACAGATTATGTCATAGGAGTCATAGTTTGAAGATTATCTACACACCTCGCACAGATTACCTAGTCCACACATTGCTAAATCAAAACATCCTACAATACGATATGAACAAAGGGGAGTCCTAGCTAGGAGGAAGACGACGGTACCATGGGAGGAGGGAGAGAGCAGCAGGGTCTCATTGGCGGCGGACAGTGGCAGGGGTGCAGGAGGAAGATGATGACGACGCACGAGGTGGCTTGGTGCGGTCAGACGACGGTGTGGGAGGAAGACGGCGACGACGAGCAGCCTGGCGGTGACGACGGGCAAAGGAGGCGCACGGGCGGCATTGGGGCTCGTGGAAGAGCCATGGGTGCCCGATGCCGGTGGCGGCGACGACGAGGACGGCTTCGGGGGCGGCGACGACTCCGGTAGCCTGGCAGCGTTGGGGCAGGGGCGACGGCGTCGGGGAGATCGATTGAATGGGAGAGATCGGGGCTGAAACGGGCGTGGGGATTTATATGAAGGGACCTTTAGTCCCGGTTGGATCTATGAACCGGGACTAAAGGATCTTTAGTCCTAGTTGGCGTCACCAACCGGGACTAAAGGCCCCCTTTTCAGCGGTCCAAATTCCGCGCTGGAAGGGGCCTTTAGTCCCGGTTGGTGGCTCTAGTCGGGACTAAAGGTCAATTATTTCTTTTTTATTGTTTTTGTTTTTCTAGACACGACAAATTTTGTTTTAAAATTTAAAACAACTGTTAGACTATTTATAGTTTTTGAATAAATATTTTTGGTTTAGGCCATAAAAACTACAACATTTATATTAGTGCTAGTAATTTTCAAATTTACATAGTTTAAATTTAATTTTTTTAAAATTTGTGTGAATCACTAGTTTGTGAATAACTTTACTTTAAAAATAGATTTCTTATTCATTCTTTTTTCTGATGTTTAATATTACTGTGTTTTATAATTATATTAAATTTGGTAATTTTTAGGTTATTAAAAAAATGAAATGCCTTTGTAAGAGATGAGTATTTGTCCCGAACCCTCATACTTCGAAAGAGATAGCCCAGTTTGTACACGAAGTGCATCCTATTTTTTGCCATAACCCTTCCAAATTTTTAGCACACATGCTATGTGGGTGAGATAATGATACCATGCCAAGTTTCAGCCTTTTCATAGTTCTTTTGTATCGCTTTTTAATTTCAGGGTCATTTAGCTCAAAAAAAATCATTAAATGCATGGAATATAGAAAGTGAGGTGAGAAAGGGTTGAAAGTTTATGAGATGACTTTGAATGATGCATATTGAGGGCACAAAAAGGCTGGAGTTGAAATAAGATTAAAAAAATGAAATGCCTTTGTAAGAGATTAGGATTCGTCCGGAACCCTCATACTTCGAAAGAGATAATCCAGTTTGTACACGAAGTGCATTCTGTTTTTGTGGTAACCCGCCCAACTTTTTAGCACATGCCATGCGGGTGAAATGATAATGCCATGCCAAGTTTCAGCATTTTTAGAGTTCATTTGTAGTGCTTTTCAATTTCAGGGTCATTTAGCTAAAAATCATTAAATGCATGAAAAATAGCAAATGAGGTGAGAAAGGGTTGAAAATTTATGAGGTGACTTTGAATGATGCATATTGAGGGCACAAAAAGTGTGGAGTTTAAATAAGATTAAAAATGAAATGCCTTTATAAGACATGAGTATTCGTCCGCAACCCTGATACTTCGAAAGAGAAAGTCCAGTTTGTACACGAAGTGCATCCTGTTTTTGTCTTAACCCTTCCAACTTTTTAGCACATGCCATGTGGGTGAAATGATGATACCATGCCAAGTTTCAACCTTTTCTGAGTTCATTTGTAGCGCTTTTCAATTTCAGGGTCATTTAGCTAAAAAATCATTAAATGCATGGAAAATAGCAAATGAGGTGAGAAAGGGTTGGAATTTATGAGGTGACTTTAAATGATGCATACTGAGCGCACAAAAAGTCTGGAGTTGAAATAAGATTAAAAAATGAAATGCCTTTGTAAGAGATGAGTATTCGTTCGGAACCATGATACTTCGAAAGAGATAGTCCAGTTTGTACACGAAGTGCATCCTGTTTTTGCCGTAACCCTTCGAACTTTTTAGCACATGCTATGTGGGTAAAAATATGATACCATGCCAAGTTTCAGCCTTTTCAGAGTTCAATTGCAGCGTTTTTCAGTTTTAGGGTCATTTAGCTCAAAAAAAATCATTAAATGCATGGAAAATAGCAAATGAGGTGAGAAAAGGTTGAAAATTTATGAGGTGACTTTGAATGATTCATATTGAGGACACAAAAAGTATGGAGTTGAAATAAGATTAAAAAAATGAAATGCCTTTGTAAGAGATGAGTATTCGTCCGAAACCCTCATACTTCGAAAGAGATAGTTGAGTTTGTACACGAAGTGCATCCTGTTTTTGTCGTAACCCTCCCAACTTTTTAGCACATGCCATGTGGGTGAAATGATGATACCATGCCAAGTTTTAGCCTTTTCAGAGTTCATTTGTAGCGCTTTTCAATTTCAGGGTCATTTAGCTAAAAAAATCATTAAATGTATGGAAAATAGCAAAAGAGGTGGGAACGGGTTGAAAATTTATGAGGTGACTTTCAATGATGCATATTGATGGCACAAAAATTCTGGAGTTGAAAGAACATTAAAAAAATGAAATGCCTTTGTAAGAGATGAGTATTCGTCCGGAACCGTGATACTTTGAAAGACATAGTCCAGTTTATACATGAAGTGCATCCTGTTTTTGCCGTAACCCTTCAAACTTTTTAGCACATGCTATGTGGCGCTTTTCAAATCCAGGGTCATTTAGCTCAAAAAACATTAAATGCATGAAAAATAGCAAATGAGGTGAGAAAGGGTTGAAAATGACTTTGAATGATGCATATTGATGGAACAAAATGTCTAGAGTTGAAATAAGATTTAAAAAAATGAAATGTCTTTGTAAGAGATGAGTATTCGTCTGGAACCCTGATACTTCGAAAGAGATAGTCGAGTTAGCTACATAATGTTTCTGCGCGTTCCAAATGCCAAAACACACATATATACCTGGAAACTCACTAAGAAGAAAGTGATGACGCTGAAAGAGGGTCACATCTGAGATTGGGATGTTGGGGTATAGAACTTTTTCTTCGCTTGTGTCCCTTTGTGCCATAACCATGGACAATCTTCATCATTTAACAAGATGCTTGGGTCAGCCTTCACTGTGAAGGGAGGAATTTCGTGAAACTTTTCATAATCTTGTGACATGTCTATCTTGTCCTCCACTCCCACGATGTTTCTTTTCCCTCAAAGAACTATGTGGTGCTTTGACTCGTCGTATGATGTATTCGCTTCCTTATCTTTTCTTTTTCTCTACTTTGTAGACATGTCCTTCACATAGAAAACCTGCACCACATCATTGGCTAGGACGAATGGTTCATCTGTGTACCCAAGATTGTTGAGATCCACTGTTGTCATTCCGTACCGCGGGTCTTCCTTTACCCCGCCTCCTTTGAGATTGACCCATTTGCACCGAAACAAAGGGACCTTCAAATTTTTTCCATAGTCAAGTTCCCATATCTCCTCTACATAGAGTCACGGGCCAGGTGTTATGATTGTTGCTCTGCTCCCCAAAAGGATTAATGCCATCCGCACTTAAGCCAAACCAACAGTTCCTTGGGTCACGTGCAAATTCTGGCCACTCTCTCTCGATTTTCCTCCATTGTGACCCATCTGCGGGTACTCTCAACTTCCCGTCTTTCTTACGCTCGTCTTTGTGCCATCGCATCAACTTGGCAAGCTCTTTGCTTTGGCACAAACATTGCAACCATGGTATTATAGGAGCATACCACATCACCATGGTAGGAATCCTCTTCCTAGGGCACTGGACCTCAACATCGTTACCAGGGTCATCGTGGCCGATCTTATAGCGCTTGGCACCGCATACCGGGCATGCATTCAAATTCTCGTACTCCTCACCGCGGTACAGGATGCAGTCATTAGGGCATGCATGTATCTTCTGCACCTCTAATCCTAGCAGGCAAATAGTCTTCTTTGCTTCGTACGTACTATCAGGAAATCCGTTGTCCTCTGGAAGCATCTTCTTTAACAATTTCAGCAACTTTTCAAAACCTTGCCAGATACACTATTCTCTGCCTTCCATTGCAACAATTCCAGTGTGGTACCCAGCTTCTTCTTGTCATCTTCACAATTTGGGTACAACAATTTCTTGTGATCCTTTAACATGCGCTGCAACTTCAGCTTCTCCTGTTCACTTGTGTAGTTTCTCTTTGCATCAGCAATGGCTCGACCAAGATCATCAGCGAGCTCATCTGGTTCCTCTACTTCATCTTCTTCCCCAATTGTAGTACCATCATATTCAGGGAACGGATGATAGCCGTCATCATCCTCTTCTTCTTCATTCTCTTCCATTAGAACCCCTCTTTCTGCGTGCTTGGTCCAACAGTTATAGCCGGACATGAAACCGGACATAAACACATGGACATGAATGAGTCTTGACTTAGAGTAAGTTTTATCATTCTTACAGACAACACATGGACAACACATAAAACCACCCCGCTGGTTTGCCTCAGTCGTACGCATAAAACTCTGCAAGTCATTAATGAACTGGGGAGAGTGTCGGTCATCGTACATCCATTGTCGGTTCATCTTCATTACACAAGACCGAAAAGACCAAATTAATACAAGTTCACACATAAGGTTCATACACACTTATTCTCATAAAACAACATAGAAGAGTTTCTAGCTAAAGCATTTAAATGCAACAACAAATGCAATCAAGATCGCAACTAATGTAACAATTGATCAACAACATAGTGATACCAAGCCTCTTTATTAAGGGCATATTTTCTAATCCTTCTAATATTCAAGTGCATTGCATCCATCTTGATCTTGTGATCATCGACGACATCGGCAACATACAACTCCAATTTCATCTTCTCTTCTTCAGTTCTTTTCAATTTTTCTTTCAAATACTCATTTTCTTTTTCAACTAAATTTAACTTCTCAACCAGAGGGTCAGTTGCAATTTTCAATTCACACACCTCCTACATGAAAATATCTATGTCAACTTGATGGGCATAATTTTCATATAAACGAGAAATGCAACATATAGTTATAAAAGAGAATATACCACATCTGAATCATAAACCGGACGAGGGCTGACAGATATCAAGACCATGACACTATGTATAAAAAAAATCATACATGTAAGAAAACTATGTAAATCATAAAAAATAAGATTTTTTTAATAAAAAGGATAAGAACAAGAGGATCACCAAGGTGGTGCTAGCGACCTTTAGTAAGGATGGAGACGGGAAGGCACTAAGTAAACCACACCTACACATATGCAAACTAAGAAGTTAATTTGAGCTCAAATTGCATATAAATCAAATAAACTCCCATATAATTACTCCCAAACTAAAACCCACAAATCACTATATAATTATGGAGCATTTAGCAACGAGAGATGAAAGGACAAAGTTCTAACCTTTGTGAACACTTGGATTGGATGGGGTGCCTCAAATCTTGCCAAATCTGTGGAAAAATGGAGGATGAACTTGATCAAGTCAAGAAAGAAGAGGAGAGAAGGGGAAAACAGAGAGCTTGGGCTCGGGCTGGACAAAGCAGTAGAAATAGGGATACTTTTAGTCCTAGTTGGTGATACTAACCGGGACTAAATACCTACATCTAGTCCCGGTTTGTATTACCAACCGGGACTAATGGTCCTCGCAGGGGCCCTAGCTTGACAAAACCCTGCCACCACCTCTTTAGTCCAGGTTTAACACCAACCGGGACTAGACGTTACTAATAAACTGGGACTAAAAGCATTCCTCATGAACCGGGACTAATGGTCACATTAGTCCCGGTTCAAGAGCAAACCAGGACTAATAATCCAAACAAAAAGCCTGTTTTCTACTAGTGTCCCTACACCAAGGCCGGGTGAGCGAGTACTATTTATTCCTCATTTCCTCTGAGGCCTCGGCTTTCCCCTTCATCCTTTTGTCATATGGGCCTCATATTCTATTATGGAATAATTTTCCATGACCTCCCTCCCAATTCCATCATGCCATCACCTCCTTCATCATTGTATGTGAAGCATTCTTGTAGGTTCATCCGCATTAGGGCTCTGGCTCAAGACGTTCAACGTCAAGCCGAAATCGGTGAGCAGATAGCATGCCGATTGCGGCGGGGTGGTGATAATCAAGCTTTGCAAAGTAACATGGCCGGAGGGCACCTTGATAGACACTATCAAGGGCTGGCAGAAGGAGTGGTTCTACATCACGGAACCACGGGAGGCAAACTGGGCTGCACCCGGCGATTTCAAGTTCGCCCTCCAGTGAGGCTAACCTCCTGGGTCAATAAAGGCATAGACTAGGGATCACCTATGGATGTGAAAATGATGCAGAAACACCGCAAACATATGTTGGAGACGAATATCCATCAGACCGATGTGATCCAAGTCGCTCTCCATCGGTGTATCCTACCGTGCCAGCATCGGGCCAATCCAATGTGAGTCTACAATCCCGATGACCCCATGGTAATAAAGGAATCCTTCCACGCGATGCGGACATATGGCGGGCTTTGTTCAAGCCCCAATAAGAGTGGCCCGCCGAGGACGAAGACAGTGGTCTGGACGACAAGACACCTCCAGTTGACCTCTGTTCGAGTATTGTTTTTGTTCCAAAGTTCCGATTTTCCTTCGGAAGTCTCACTTCTCCCCCAAATTGTTTCAATAAGAGTGTTTGGCTAAGGTCTGGAACATCAACGAACCAGCCCCTCTACCTGAGGGGCCTCGGTCAGATTTGCTCACCGCAATGTTGGTTCCGATGTCGTATACGGCGCCGGAGCCAAAGAAGAAGGAGAAGGAGACCTGTGAAGGTCTCCATTCCAAGGGTCCTTCGGACACGAAGTCTGGGGACACAATGTTTCCTCTACCCGAAAGGTGGAGGACATGGAAGAGGAGGAGGAGAGGGACTCCTCCCAATCCAAGAAGAGAGCCCTGCATGAGG
Organism: Hordeum vulgare subsp. vulgare; assembly: GCF_904849725.1. Taxonomy (NCBI): domain Eukaryota; kingdom Viridiplantae; phylum Streptophyta; class Magnoliopsida; order Poales; family Poaceae; genus Hordeum; species Hordeum vulgare. The sequence continues at coordinate 535,145,526 of NC_058522.1, read as the reverse complement.
TGGCTAAAGAAGCCCTGCCTCCTAGGGCCCCGAAGAGGCCTTGTAAGAGCAAGGTCATCTCTCTTGACAATTGTCTAAATTCCGACGACAAGATCAGGGAGGTCAAGCCCCTGGCCCGAAGGTATGAAATCCGATGACTTTTATTGAGTGAATTTATATCGAGATCTATATTAATCGGTTGACATGTATCTTTACTTATCACAGCCCTGTCCGAGATCTGCCAACGGATCAAGTCTTGGAGGGAGATTCGCTGCCAGCTGAGCTGGCGAAGAGCGGGAACGTGTCCCACACCTCCCTTCCCCACGCCTCTGATGAGACCGTGAAGGTGTCTTCCCATCAAGCCTCGCTTAATGCGGGGGCGAGGAGGTGATGGCCGAGGTGAACACCTCAGACGCTGGAGACTGCAAGGTTCCGGCCACCAATTACATGCCGGCAACCGAGGGCCAAGAGGCCCTGGCCGCGGCTAACTCTCTGACCGTCACAACCTCGGAGATCGGCCTCTGAGAGCGGAAGGGAGGGACAAACTTCGCCCGAGCCGCCCCCAATGACTTCGGTGCCTTCCTCAGCGCCGCCCGTGCCAGAACAGGCTACGGTCGAGGGGACGACAATATTGGAGAAGATCCTAGTTGACTCCTCTATTGATGATGAACACCGCACCTTAATGGGTGTAGTGTTGTGGAGCATTCAGTCTGTTAACAACAAACTGAATGAAACCTTCACCGGCTTATTGACGGACTTTAAGGTAAAACCGCTCATTTGTTAATATTGTTTTATATATTTGAACTATACCTTTACTCGTATGGCAGCCCCTCGAGCCAGGGGTGAGTTTGAAAAAGCTCACTTGTGGCTCAAAAAGGAAATGCATAAAAAATTACTCGAAGACTTTGCTGAAATTGTTTGCTTTAAGAAACTTGGTCAAGCACAGTTAGCTTACTAGGCCAAAACTATGCCGACGGATTGTGCACCTTGCAGGCCTCGTCATCGGCTGTCGATGCTAATGCATTGTAAATAGCCGAACTTAATAGGAAACTGCCTATGTACGATGAAGAGCTCGACCGCGTCAATGGTCGGCTTGACGAGAAGAAGGGTAAGTTGCATGAGAGTATTACCTTTTAGTAATATTTGACAGAGTATCCTGGCCCCGCCTACTGACCTTTGTAATTTTTTCCTTAACTAGCAGCCCAATATAAAGAGCTTGAAAAGCTTAGGGCCGAGGTGGAGAAGGCCAAGCAAGAGGCCGCTTCCCACAAGGCGGCAGCCGAACAAGCGGCCGCCAAGCTGGACACCTTCAAGATCATGAGCAAGCAACATGAGGCCAGGGTGACGGAGGTCCAACAAGAGCTGAAGGAGGCGAGCTTGAAGTGTGAGGCCTTGGAGCAAAATGACAAAGATCAAGCGGCCGAACAGACCAAGCTATCCACCGAGCTCCAATCAGAGCGGGTGGAGCTGAGGTTCTATGAAGATGAGGTGCGCGAGGCCAAGCTTATGACAATCCGTAAGCAATACTTACTACAGTGTGCCTTTGGCGGAAACCGGTTTGCCTTTCTTACGCAGATGTGGCGTTCCACAGACGCCTTCAGCAACCTCCCGCAAAGTGCGGTGGATGCAGCCAAGTAATTTGTGGCTCACGACGGGAATGCCGGGTAACGGCTATTCTGGGCTCAGTTTGAGACCCCTGAGAGTAACTCCAGTCTATGCTACGAGACGAAGCAGCTTTTGGAGCTACACAGGATGGCCCAGCCGGCTATGAAGGACTTGTGTGTCCGGTTGTGGCCTGCTGAGCCCTTACCGAACAGCTACTTCGCCCTGGTGCGGAAGCCGGTCGATGCCGCGCCTCGGATTGAAGCCCTACAGCGCTCTGCATGTATAGAGGGGGCTCGTATCGCCTTTGCGCGGATGATGGTGCACTAGCGGTGGTGAAGCCGCTGAAGATGGCTACCGATCCGCCACCTACCAGAAAGGAGCACAGGCTCCCCGAGCACTGCCGCTATGGATGGTGCTTGGGCGATCGAATCGCAATGCTCCAAGGATGTAATATTGGAATAAATATATGTTGATTTACCTCAGAACAGTCTATTTTAAGCAATACATGTTTGAAGTTAAGTATGCTTTATATTATTTTAATTCCTTTTGTGGCCATTTTAATCTGAAAGTTGCTAGTCATCGGCTTCTGCCCCCATGTAGATACTACACGGGGTGTTTCATCGTCCGCACATAGCCCTTAGCCGATTTAATCGGTGCCCGAAGGTGGTAGTGTAGGAGGAAAACTAGGCAATCGGACTATGAGGCTTTATTGCTTTCACTTAGCCTTAGGAATGTTATAATACAGGGGCTAATGACAAGACCCCAACCCTGATGTAACCGACCATACGTAACCCTAGGTACCCCTGGTGTGTGTATAAACCAGGGTTTTTTAGTTTGTAGGGAACATCGACAAAACCATCATCTAGGGTTTAGTTCAATTGATATCGTGGTAGATCGAATCTGTAACCATCATACACTCATCAATATAATCGAGCCTTCTTAACCCGTCGTAGTGGATATGCCGGCTCCTGCTTCACGCTGACGCATGATGGGGATGGTGGCTCCTCCTTGACACGCACCGATGATGGTGTCGTCGAACCCATCTGATGGAGCGATTGCTCCATCATAATCTCCATCCGACGGACGAATTCTTCGTCTGGCAGAGTGGCTTCCGCGAGAAGACAGGGTCGCTTAACTGGTTGTTGTTGCAGCTGCTCGCCCTCCTCTTCATCGAAGGATACACCGAAGTGGGCCTGCAGAGCGAGGGCGGCGACGCCAAGATCCGCATGATAATAAAATGCCACTACCTCCGTCTACCGGCGTGAAGAACCATGACTTCGGCATCATCGATGGAGTTATGGGGCTCGGGGGGGGGGGAGGAAGGGCTTGCGGAGGTGGAGGAGCCTCAGAGACAATGCAATGTGAATGTGTGCATCACCGACGCATGGCTTAAATAGTATCGACCAGGCCACATGAAGGGACGGTGAACCCTTCAATGCGGTGCAACGACCAGATAGTTGGTTTCTCGAGACACGGCGTCCGCATTGAAGCTGTGAGGCCCGAGAGAATCTGTCCATCAGCGTTGGTCTCCGTACAATCACATCGCGCAACATCAATTCCAGTCACTGCATACTCTGGACCGGAATTAATGCGGAGCACCAAGTGACGCGGGCGTTTGATGGAAAGCGAGGGAGAGGCGTGTGGGTGCTACTCCCGTAGGAGTTATTGTGGTTTTCCCTAAAGAGGAAGAATATTGCAGCATAGAAGCAAAGTATCTTTCTGTATGAGAATCAAGTTTTAATTGAACTAGTAGAAATCACCAAGCTAAGGAGGTCAGTTCGTGCATACAAACAAAAACAATACTCACACCCAATTTGGCAAGGGTGTTGTCAAGGGCTTGGTCTTGCTAGTTACAAGGTTAAAAACAAATGATAGATAGTGGTATGAAAAAATAAAAATAAAATAAATATTAAATAGCAATTTTATAGAAACTTGTGCTGATGGAAGAGTAGACCCCGGGGCCATATGCTCACTAGAGGTATCTTTTTCAAAAAGAAGGCAAACGAAATGGTAATAAATTACAGTTAGACAATTGACAAGAAGCATAATCTCTTATAGACATGATGTTTGTTATAAGTAGATCATTAATCTAAGTGCATTTTCCAACTCTATCTAGCATGCATCTCAAAATACCGAAGTTTTAAAAAATAAAGTAACGCTTTAAGCAAGATAATATAATATAGATAGAAAAAACTAGGAATATAATCAAACCCCATGGTTTTCTCCTTTAGTGACAACTACGAATACATGTCTTATCCCCATCTGTATGAATTTTTAATACAAAACGGAAACAATCTAAAAATAGGAATTGACACTGGGCTCTAGATTAATCGGTTAGTATAAAAAAATATAAAAATTATAAAAGGTATATAAAAATAATAACATAATAGCATTTCAAATAAAAATTATGTATACATTTAAGATGTATCAATGCCTTTTTTGGTGGGCCACGATCGTCAGATTGGGCATGGCAGCGATGCACACACCCGTAAAGCTCTCTCGGATTTGTGGGGAAAATACGTCTGTACGTGTCAACGGACTGATGTGGGCCCACATTGGATGACAAAACTCTGTTCGGACTGAACGGTCGAATGATTGCCGGCTGTTTGAGGGTCCGCGTTGAAGATGCCTTTGTACTACAATGCAGACAAAAATGAAGGCATAAACATTTTGAGCTGTAATAACAGGGCTTGCATTGTCATTTGAATCCAAATCCAACTACATATGCTAGTACATAGTAGTATGTAAAAAGAATACTATACAAAAACGATTTCTGTTGTGCAATATGCAAAGTTGGACCATGGGATGTCTAGGCTAGTGAACGATTTACTAAGAGTTACAAAGGCCTAAGTACAGTCCAAACAAGATACAGTAGTAGAAAATATTGAACTCTGTAATCATAGTGAACAACCACTCGAGACGAGTAGCTCCACAGTACCCTCGGACTCTGGGAGAGAAAGGGTGAGAGAGAGGAGGAGGAGCCCGTGTTTTCTGCTCGTCCTGTCAAGTCGATGTCAAAAGATGGGCTACTAGAGTTAGCAACGTTCAGTTCATGTCACTCAGAAAAATGTCCAATTCATGCTGTGCAGGCACGGGCACGTGATTCACCCCAACCGGCGATGATGGCTGAGCAAAGACAAGAATACTTGGACTTGAGAGTCCGGAGTCCGGACGAACAAATGCTATTATAATTAACATAAATAAATAAAACAGCAAGAGATTTATGTCAAAAAGAACCTTTGCTGCTCGTTTGCCACCCAATAGTAGCACACCCTAAAAATCCACTAGCAGGTTTAGCTGATACGTACGGTGCCGGGCTGTTTAGAAAAGGCTGGGTTTTCAATGAGCTAGTTTGTCAGCTAAAATATTTAGGAAAGGAAGTTTGTCAGCTAAAAGCTGTACGTAGATGTAAACTCGTAGACCCGAAAACCTAGCCGTTCCTCCCCATAGTTTACTAGCGATATCTTTTGGGCAGATAATGGTCAAAGAATCTTATCAAACAGTGAGAGAGATGGGACTTAAAGCTTGGCCGCCTATCATGTCATCTCGTGTACCCCTAGGCTATGATGTAGGGTTGATGCTACGTCGGCTCACACGTCGTCGATCAGCTAGCTGCTGTACGTAGGGACATTGTAGTGCGTACGTATTCCTTGACTTGCCAGTGGTATTTTATGTGGCTCTGGCTTGTCAGCCGTGCACAGTACACTGCTACTGACATGTGCTTGCTTGCGTTCCGAATGTAGGAAAAATAAATCAGATTTGGTAGACACAAAACAATATCAGACATGGTAGTTTGTCAAGGAGATTAAGTGCTAGCACTAAGAGCATCTACAAGCCAAGTCCGACACCCTGAATGCTTCTACGCGTCCACAGAGAGTGTCATTTCACTCATTTTAATATCTTTTTTTTGCAACTACAACCGTTATAATTGAAACTTTCAATTCATGCAAACCCATACACGTTTGTGATATAAATAAACGTAACAATAAGTACCACACACACAAAATATTCATATATAAAATACATATTTCAAACATGTTTATTTGAAGTGCACAATTCAAACAAATATCATTAACTTTCGGTCTGTGTTCATATATGCTCTACAATACTATCATTGAGGTACCTGCATGTGCATCTATTGATCTTGAAGTTGTCGATACATATCTAAAAAGTTACAACATGCTCCGCAATCTTACTCGAGAAGGCGGATTTGTAGTTCTGACTTTTCAAAATCATTCGTACGGGCTGTCTCTTCATCCTCATCTTCCATAATTATGTATCACATAACGTATCATTAGCTGTTAAAGTGTCCTTTGTTCTCACGTCATTACAGCTACACGAACAATTATACAATCAAGTTTGGAGCATTCCACCCCATCCTTCCTAGCCCATTTGTGTAAAGAGACATGCTTCCTACCTCGGTTCTTGGATATACACCCTCTTTCTGAAAATATTTATCTTAAAAATGAATAAAATAAATATATCAATAATTAAAATAAATTTAAATACATTCATTTATAAGATAAGTATTTTCGGACAGAGGGGTAGTATTCATGAACGTCATCCATTGAGAATATTAGCTTTGGAAGGTAGCCTTTTATAGGTGTCACTAGTAGAAAACAGGGCTTTGGTCCACTTGAAGAAATTTCATTAGTCCCGGTTCACCCACGAACTCGGAACTATGGTGTCATTGGTTCCGGTTCGTGAGGCCGGGGCGCGAGGCGGGCATCATGGGTCATTGGTCCCGGTTCGTGTCAACCCTTTGGTCCCGGTTCCACACACGAACCGGGACCAATAGGCAGGGACCATTCGTATCCCCCTTTAGTCCCGATTGATGGATCAAACCGGGACGAGGTGGACCGTTCGTATCCCACTAAGGGGTGGTGGCAACCGTTCGTATCCCCCTTTAGTCCCGGTTAGTAGAACAAACCAGGATGAAGTGGTGGTGGCAACCGTTCGTATCACCCTTTAGTCCCGGTTAGTGGCTCAACCCTTAACCCGGGACTAAAGGCTCAAACGGTTTGCCTCCCGCTTCGCAAAAGCACAACCGAAGCAGAGTTTGTCGCCATTTTCTCTGTTCTTCTCTTCTCTCGCTCTCTTCTTCCCCTCTCTTCTTCCCTTCTCTTCTTCCACCATGCCAACTCGCTTCATAGAGGTGCTCGCACATGGCAACAACAATCTCGATGTCGTGTACACGAACAAGAGCAGGGAGGTGCCGCATTTTCTTAGACAGTTAAAGGAACAGTGGCTTGATGCCGCGGTGGATCATGAGAAGTTTTTGGGGCTTGATCTGGAGTACACGGCCAATCAACGAGGTGTTGACGTCATCCAACTATGTTTCAAACACCATGTCTTGATCTTCCAATGGGCGAGGTATGTTTTGAGGCTTTCTTTGATCCAAGGTTATGAAAATTGCATATATATAGTGATTTCTTTAGGTTCCATTGGATAGCAATATGTAGTTTCTATATATGTTCCATTGGATAGTTAATTGAGGGTTTCTTGATCAATTCATAGAATATGAAAAAATTGCATAGGATCGATAGCAATATGTTCCATTTTGGAATCCTATAAAGATCAATTTCTCTTTAGTTGTAGTGCAACAATTTTATGCGGCTTTCTTTGATCCAAGTTTATGAAAATTGCATATAGCTAGTGATCTCTCTAGGTTTCATTGGATAGCAATATGATATGTCATAGTTATGAAAATTACATATAAAGAGTGATCTCTCTAGGTTCCATTGAATAGCAATATGATATGTCATAGTTATGAAAATTGCATATAGCTAGTGATCTCTCTAGGTTTCATTGGATAGCAATATGATATGTCATAGTTATGAAAATTACATATAGCTAGTGTTCTCTCTAGGTTCCATTGGATAGCTATAGTGATCTCTCTAGGTTCCATTGGATAGCTATAGTGATCTCTCTAGGTTCCATTGGATAGCAATATGTAATATGTCTAGCTTGTTGCATATTTGCAAAACCGTGGGAGAATATATATAGCAATATGTTCTCTCTCTAGGTTCCATTGGATAGTGATCTCTCTAGGTTTCATTGGATAGTTAATTTACGGTTTCTTGATCAATTCATAGGATATGAAAATTGCATAGGATAGCAATATGTTCCATTCGAATCCTAAAGATAATTTTCTCTTCAGTTGTAGTGAAACATTTTTCCTTGTTGCAGCAGTATGTAACATTTGTTCCATTTTAATTTGTTGTTGTTGCAGTATGTGACATTTGTTCCATTTTAATTTGTTGTTGTTGTAGTAGTGACAAGCATTGTCCAGAACTCATGGACTTCCTTCGCAACGACATCACTTTTGCTACCGTTGACATAATGAACGACAAGCTGAAGATGAGGCACAGCTTCGGTATTGAGATACCAGCTGATTGCCTCATTGATCTCCAACAGGAATTCAGGCTTCGACATGAGAGGACTTCGATGGCTCATATGGCAGTCGCCTTGATTGAGGAGGAGTATGTTGATATGAAGACCAAATTTCCAAAGTCTCAGCACAGACTTTGGGAGAAGGCCCCACTTGATCTTATCAACATTGAGTATCCAGCAAAAGATGCATATGTTTCATACGAGTTGTATCGCAAAATCCGAGTCGTCAACTATGGTCGGCGTCACCTCAGAGCAGGTGCACATTCTGATTCACACGATTCAAACGAGTAGTGTTCACAACGACGAACACTTGTATATATATATATATGCTAGCTATTATTACGTACTATTTGGACTAGTATCATTCTGTACTGCTTGGACCAATTTATATATGTCTAGTTTCTATTTGTGCCATTATAGTTTCCAAATTTGAATGGTTTAGCCCTTTCTAACTTCATTTGCTACTTTTGAATGGTTTAGGCCTTTCTAACTTCATGGTATCATGCATTTCGACCACATATATATACAAAAAGTCTTCAGTTCAAATAAATTCAAAAAAATGAAATATCTTTTGTAACAGATCTGTTTTTGATTAAAATAGTCATTTAAAATAACCTAAAACCTACCAAATTATATATAATGATAAAAACATAGTAATTTTAAATAGCAGGGAAAAGAATCACTCAAAAATCTATGTTTTTAGTAAATTTATGAACAAAATTAAATAAATAAAGTGAAAAACGAGACATCCAGTAAATGCATGAAAAATTCCAAATGAACTCAGAAAGTGTTGAAAATTGATGATGTGGCCTTGAATGGTGCATTTTGAACACACACAAAGTCTTGAGTTCAAATAAGTTCAAAAAGATGAAATCCCTTTGTAACAAATGAGTTTTCGTAAGAAACCCTCATACTTCGAAAGAGATTGTCCGATTTGTACATGAAGTGCATCCAGTTTTTGTGCAACCCTCTCAACTTTTTAGCACATGCTATGTGGGTGAAATGATGATACCGTGCCAATTTTCAACCTAGTAACAGTTCATTTGTAGTGCTTTCCAATTTCTGGGCATTTAGCTCAAAAAAATCAATATTTGCATGAAAAATACCAAATGAACTCAGAAAGTGTTGAAAATTGATGATGTGGCCTTGAATGGTGCATTTTGAACACACAAAAAGTCTTAATTTCAAATAAGTTCAAAAAATGTCCCTTTCGTAACAGATGAGTTTTCGTAAGAAACCCTCATACTTCGAAATAGATTGTCCGATTTGTACACGAAGTGCATCCAGTTTTTGCTGCAACCCTCTCAACTTTTTAGCACATGCTATGTGGGTGAAATGATGATACCATGCCAACTTTCAACCTGTTCAGAGTTCATTTGTAGTGATTTTCAATTTGTGGGCCATTTAGCTCAAAAAATGAGTAAATGCATGAAAACTAACAAATGAACTCAAAAAGTGTTGAAAATTGATGATGTGGTCTTGTATGGTGTATTTTGAACACGCAAAAAGTCTTGAGTTCAAATAAGTTCAAAAAAGTAAAATCCCTTTTGTAACAGATGAGTTTTCGTAAGAAACCGTGATACTTCGAAAGAGATTGTTCGATTTGTACATGAAGTGCAACCAGTTTTTGCCGCAACCCTCTCAACTTTTTAGCACATGCTATGTGTTTGAAATGATGATACCATGCCAACTTTGAATCTATTCACGGTTCATTTGTAGTGCTTTTCAATTTCACAGCCATTTAGCTCAAAAAAAATCAGTAAATGCATGAAAAATAACAAATTAACTTGGAAAGTGTTGAAAATTCATGATGTGGCCTTGAATGGTGCATTTTGAACACACAAAAAGTCTTGAGTTCAAATAAGTTTAAAAAAATGAAATCCCGTTTGTAACAGATGAGTTTTCGTAAGAAACTGTGATACTTCGAAAGAGATTGTCTGATTTGTACACGAAGTGCATCCAGTTTTTACCGCAACCCTCTCAACTTTTTAGCACATGCTATGTGGGTGAAATGATGATACCATGCCAACTTTCAACCTATTTAGAGTTCATTTGTAGTGTTTTTCAATTTCTGGGCCATTTAGCTCAAAAAAAATCAGTAAATGCATGAAATTACCAAATGAACTTAGAAAGTGTTGAAAATTGATGATGTTGCCTTGAATGGTGCATTTTGAACACACAAAAAGTCTTGAGTTCAAATAAGTTCAAACAAAATCCCTTTTGTAACACATTAGTTTTCGTAAGAAACCCATACTTCGAAAGAGGTTGTCCGATTTGTACACGAAGTGCATCCAGTTTTTGCCGCAACCCTCTCAACTTTTTAGCACATCTATGTGGGTGAAATGATGATACCATGCCAACTTTCAACCTATTCAGAGTTCATTTATAGTGTTTTTCAATTTCTGGGCCATTTAGCTCAAACAAAATGAGTAAATGCATGAAAAATAACAAATGAGCTCAGAAAGTGTTGAAAGTTGACGATGTGGCCTTGAATGGTGCATTTTGAAAACACGAGAAGTCTTGAGTTCAACTAAATTTTAAAAAATGAAATCCATTTTGTAACAGATCTATTTTTGATTAAAAGAGTCATTTAAAATAACCTAAAACCTACCAAACTGAATATAATGATAAAAACACAGTAATATTATATAACAGGAAAAAGAATCACTCAAAAATCTATTTTTTTAGTAAAGTTAGTCACAACATAAATAAAATAAAGTAAAAAACAAAACAAAAAAAATTAGTTTTAAAAATAAAATGCCACCTACTCGGCCACCACAGCGTGAATACGACTAGAAACCCAACTAGAGAGTTGGGCTAGGATTGAGGCCCGTAGAAGGCCCAGTAGGCCCACAGGCAGTGACAAATTAGGCCCGGAAGCTTGCAGTTGAGAGGAGCTCGAGAGTGTCTGCGCACCAGCACTTATAAACCACTCCTAGGCTCTCTCGGATAGCGAGGTGGGATTAAACATGCAACCGCACCTCGGCTGTGGCACGCAAACGCCTTTAGTCCCGGTTTGTGCCACCAACCGACACGAAATATCCCCTTTCGTGTCGGTTATTGGCACCAACCGGGACTAAAGGTCTCTTCTTCCCGCCCTTTGGGGTGCTGGAAATTGGCCTTTAGTCCCAGTTTGTGGCACCAATCGGGACGAAAAGTGGGCATTGGTCCTAGTTTGTGCCTCGAACGGGGACCACTGGTTTTCGCATATAGGCGGGAGCTGTTGAAATTTCCCCCAAACTCTCCCATTTGCCCCCCGAGCCCGTCCTCCTCCTCGTCGCCGTCGTCCCGAGCCCGTCATCCTCCTCGTCGTCGCCACCACCCAGATCCCGTCCTCCTCCTCGTCGTCGTCGTCGCCCCCGATCCAGTCCTCCTCGTTGTCGCCGCCGTCCCCGAGCCCATCATCGTTGCCGCCCCCGAGCACGTCGCCCTCGCCGCCCCCGAGCCCTTCGTCGTCGCCCCCGAGCCCATCGCCATCGCCGCCCCCGATCCAGTCTCCTCGTCGTCGCCGCCGTCCCCGAGCCCATCGTCGCCGACCCCGAGCACGTCGTCGTCGCCGCCCCGAGCCCGTCGTCGTCGCCCCCGAGCCCGTCGCCATCGCCGTTGTCCCAAGCCCGTCGTCGTCGCCTCTAGGTGAGAATAGCCAAATCCCCATGTTGTTGATATAGATGATAATGTGTTGTAAATGTCGATGATGAAAATGCTAGTGCTAGTCGCCGCCCCCGTTCCGACAAATTTCACGCGCTCGATATGTCCTGTTTTTAGTAAAGGTCATGCCAATTTTTTCATGAATTTTTGCATGACTTATGCTACAATGTAGGACATATTGAGTGTTTGTGATTTGCCAGAATGGGAATTCAATGATATTCCGACAAAACATAGGACATTTTTTCTATGTCATTTCTCGATGTATGGAACGGGTTGACTTTAGGTGTCGTGGGGGTCGCTTCTCCTTATTTTCCTTGTGTGCTAGATAGAGAAAGAATCCCGAATTTTGTCGTGGGGGCCGCTTCTCCTTCTTTTCCTTGTGCTAGATATTTCTAATGCGCTAGGGAAAGGAGGAATAGCGACCATCACCGACGGTCAAAATATCAGAGGGAGTGCCCACCATATACGTGAGATGAGAGTTTAGGAAGGAAAGACTCGACAGACCTAAAGTCAACCCGTTGCATATTGAGTAATAGTGATCTGTGTGTTGATCTGTTTTAGGAAGGAAATGTCTGACGATGAAAGGAAATTCGTTATGTGCAAATACTACCAAGACGAGCGCGGCCTGTGCGACACGCCTCACCTGGTAGATGATAGGCGCTTCAACATCATGCTGGATGAGGACTACAAAGTGGATACAATAAGTCACAACGACAAGTCTTTTTTCGTAATTAAGCATGACTTATTTTGCTTCAACTTATAATTTTTATTTTTTACTATTCTACTAGTGTATCCCCTGCCATGCAAGAATTTATGTCTTGGATAAGATTGGTTTCAGTACTGAAGAAACTATGGAGGTAAAGATAGTTCACTTGAGAACCGAACATGGTTATACTTTTGCCGTAAAGTTGTACAATGCAGACACCTACTCCTTTTTTGAATGCAAAACTTGGGTAGCACTATGCAAGGCCATTTGAGCCTAATATGCTTATCACCTTTGATATTCGTCCGGAAGATGAAATTGAAGGTAATATCGACATCTGGGTCGATGTGCAGACGCCTCTAGTTCTACCATTATGTGAGTTTCTCAACCATATTTATTAAGTAATTTATATTGTTTATTTAAAAATAGTTGACAACTTATTTTCATTGACAGCTTATTTTCGTTCTTCAAAAAATGTACGGAAGATGGTAGACATAACCTATTACTACAATGATGAAGCAGAATTAACTTGTAAGGAGAAACATCATCTTGTCGCATTTATCAATGATCTTGAGAATTACAATACCTATCAACAAACTCCTCCACATTATGGTCAATCCGTTCCACTAGTGCACGTGGTGAACTACGGTAATATGCATGGAGATTGCATGGTAAGATTTTCTACTATTACGACATTCGTACATCTTTTGCATAAATTCTTGTATAACTAAACTACATTGCTAGCTACAAAGTTATTACTACATTTTTCAACAAAAAATCCCGTAGGATTGTGTGTCTCATCTGATGTTTCCAAGAGGCCGCGTTGATGTTATGAGCATAAGGCCAACACGGCCAGGTCAGCCTAGGTATCTGCATCACTCCTGTCCATACCGGATTTCTAAAACCGATGAAATGATAATCAAAGATTGGAAAAATGTATGATCAATCGTAGAGAGCTACTTGAAAGCAACATTGTGCGTAGGCCAAGAATTAGAGACAAGATGATCTTCATCCTTCATAATGAAGAGTCAGGGCCTATCTTGTTTTATGATACTCTACCTAAGAGAGGGTAGAGTAGATCCTATGAGACAGTAGTAGGTCCTAAGTACAGTGTGTTATTATGTGCTACAATGTGTTATAATTGATGATGATGAGGAGGAGGAGATGTGATTATGACTACTGACCAACTTTTGTTATATGATGTCTCATTGACGAAAATGATGATTAAATAGTGTTGGTGGTAATGACTATGATGATTATTAGCTATAGTGATGCAAGAGTTTTTATATTAATATGATGATGATGTTGATCATGATTATCATGATGATTTGTTATTATGATCATGATTGGTTATTATATCATTCGGGGAAGGAAAGCGGATTCGATTCATGTGGATGGATCGAAAGTGACCAAAAGTTGAATTACTAGGATCGTCGTCTTACTAATTCAACTTTTGATCACTTTTGATTCATCTGGATGAATAAAATCCATGTTTCTTCCTCACAATGATATAATAATTCATCATGAACATAATCATATAAGAACCTCTTAATTGTTATTGTATCAAAATTTGTATAACGACATATAAATATACTAAAAATAAAAAATAATGAAAAACAGATTACTAGTAGCGCGGGTTTGCAAGAACGCTACTAATAGTTGTCTTATCAGTAGTGTTGGTATGATACACGCTACAACTATATGTCTTAGCAGTAGCGCGTCTTACACGCGCTGCTGGTAAGTAATAGATGTAGCGCCTTACTAGTAGTGGACACTTCTCTCTATTACGTAGCTAACATAATATGAAACCACTAAATTAATCCTCCAAAAACTCCCCCCCATTCAAAAAAAACCCAGCTACGGCCAGATGCTGACGTGTGGATGCCATTTGGTCCCAGTTGGTGTGACCAACCGGGACTAAAGGCCCTCCTCCCTGGGCTCCCAGCAACGGCCACGTGGAGACCCTTTGGGTCCAGTTCGTAAGCCAACCGGGACTAAAGGTTTGGGCCTTTAGTCCTGACTCTTTAGTCCCGGTTTCAGAACCGGGGCTAATGGGCCTTTAAAACCGGGACAAATTGGCCTTTTTCTACTAATGTGTCCATATTAATGGTTAGTCGCACATCAGAGCATCCCATCACAAAGTCTTTAGAATAAAGAAGATCACTCAAGCATGTCAAAGAAAATATGGAAAATCCGAAGTTCTTTGATACCATTGCTTCAAATATGATGGTGTCCTTTTTATGTGACCTTGATATCTTTTGTGCAAACCTTTTGTACAACTCTTTCATTATAAATGCATGCAATCAACCGAATCAAGCATACCTGGAAAATCTCTTAACACTTAAATTGTTCTTTGGCTCTCTCGCGTACTTTCGTCCCGCAAAAAAAATGATACATGCAAATTTGACTCTGTCGTGCATGCATGTGATCTCTTGTGTTCGGTTCTAAAAGCATCTATAGTCGGATTTGACAAATCCGGTCCCTCAAACGTCCGTGGACAGTGACCGGTCAACCCTTAAATAATGCATTTTATTACCGGATACCTAAAATTAGAAATCTTAAATCCATACTATTACATGCAACGTAAACCTAATAGTAAGCGGGGCTCATCCGACTTCGTCGTTCCCATATCTGGCATCCGCCTGCGACCCTCGTAGTGTTGGTCTGGTCGTCGACAAGATAGAGTAGGACATGAGGCACTACACGCCTCATGAGAGTCGAGTTTCCGCCGTCTCCCATGCCTTGCTCTTCCTTGTCGGAGCCCACAAGCCGGATGATGCTAGTGGATGTGAGATCAATGACGAATCCCTTCTCGGAGGAGCCGACGTCCACCATAACGCGGTTGCGGCACCCGCACTGGTTCACCATACGGGGCGTCGGAGAGTGGAACTCTGCCTCGCCAACGCCCGCTGCTTCCACGGCATGCACGCGGCGTCATTCTTGCGTGTGAAGATATCCACAGATCTAGCTCGAGGCGTCAACGAAGGGGTTGCGCGTCCGCCATCGGGTTCACACACAAGATGGACCGCACCTCCTCTAGTGAGGGAGCGATGACAAATCTATGCACAAGTTGTGCGGACGCAATGGATTCCCAACGAAAGGAGTTCGAGCATTGTCGTCGGGCGGCACCTCCCGTGAGCGCCAGAGCGCAAGCCGGGTGGCCATCTCCTCCTCGAGGGTCGCTTGGGATGAGCTTGTGGTCGATGGATCTAGAGGTGAAGAACTCGGATCCTCTACCCGCCATGTCGGAGAAGGCAAGAGATCGACGGACAGGAACTTGGATGGCGGAGGGGCTGAAAGGGGAATGAAGTGATTTGGTTTCGGCAGGACGAATATATGTGGGGTCGGATGGACCAGCGTGGGTTGGATTGACGTCGCGGACATGACCGAGCTCTTCCTTATCCATCTCATATTTAAAGTGAATATGAGTTGTGTCGGTAAGCCCGGATATTGAGATCTTTTTATGCATGTGTTTGGATCAAATTTTTATGATCGATGTGTAATAGGAATATCCAACCAGATATTTCAGACGGATTTGGAACGGCCGGTTGTAGTTAGTCAGTTGGAGTCTTGACGAGGGTGCTCAATTAATTAACATATTTTTATGGGTGCTTAACTAATTAGCAGAGGTAGTGGGTGCGACTGTAGAGAGTACTGGCGCGAACTGATGGGGGCTCTGACTGACCAGCGAGCTCACCTGGGTTGTGTCGAAGCGCCGCGCGAATCCCGGGAGTTGAGCTCGGCCTGGCTGGTCCATGCGGCACGGCCTGATCTGCAGCAGCGCCGGTGGCCCATGCACGCACATGTCACAATCATTTGATCGATCGCTCGCATAGACCCGTCGCCCAACTGGGTGTGTTTGGTTTACTACTAGTAGGTTTAAAATGGATCCACGCAGATATGATTTAAAAATGTGCCTTTGCGTTCACGGTCATTTAGAAAGACTAGTCAAATGTCCGTGCGTTGTCACGGGATATATAACAAACTTAGACAAAGAAATATTTGTCGAATCATCACTATAAGTTACATCAGGTATGTCTCATTCAACTAATGAGTGTGTTCAAACAAAAAAATTATCTTATGCAAACCCAACCTTTTTGCTCTTGGGAATTCCTGGTGAAGTCTACAAAAAATCATCCAAAGAATGGTGTATGCATATTTTAATCTTCTTTACCATCTCAAAAGGTTAAAAACAACAATAATGAGATATGAATTATGTTCAAAAATAACAAGAACCAATGCAAATAGAAATATGTAGAAACACGACCAACTTCTTATTTTTTGCACAAGCTGCATTAACTTCAATTACTTTATGAAGGTTTATAGGCTCAACAAACCTGTAGATTACTACACGTGTGAAATTTGTGATGTTTTTCTACAAGAAGAAATTTTGGAAATTGGAAGCAAGACGATAGGTGTCCGAGGGACAAAGTGAATTTTCAGACTTACACTTACTAATTTAACAAAATAGTAAGGTGCACTGCTATGGCAGAGTTATATACATGTTCTCTTGACTCGGCAACACCAATATCGTCTTGCTCTCCATCGCAATCTAGTTGTCATGCTACATTCAGCTCCACTCCTTATTGTTGTTCTCCATCCAACTCGTTCCTTCATTAGTCATGTTGTGCCTCTTGACTCTACCTTCCTTCGGCTTTCTCCGTGCACCTAATCCTTTTTATTTCCTCTACACTTCTCAATGTGTTTTGAAACGTGCAACACCTTCCCTCAATCCGACCAGCGGTCTGGTTCGTTTGTTTCGTTCTTCATTAATTCTAGCATCCTTTCCCATTGTTTTCTGAACATCAAGGAAAACAGAATGTGCAACCACTTGTGTAGGAGCGACGAAGCATTGTGCATCTCAATGACTCCAACAACACCAGCAACCATGCTAGTTTGAGTAGAGGAACCAACATTAAAGCCAGAGACAAGTAATGGATCAGTTGCTATACGCTTTAGTTCTGATCCCAACATACTTAGGCCCTGTTCGGCAGCTCTCCGCTCCTGGAGCGGCCGGAGCGGAGCAGGCGGCCCGCAACGTATTTTCTGAGAGTCATAAAAGTGCCGCTCCGTCCGCTCCCGTATTTTACGGAGCTGGAGGGTTACCGAACATGTTCTTAAGAAGCATAAGTTAGATCTATAACACAGGAAACTATGGCAGGCATAAGTTGACATAGTGATCATAAAGTCAAATCTGCTGACACGACATTAAATCAAATGAATAAGAATTAACCGTTCCTATATATGTCCAATGTACCAAGTTTGTACTACAAATCTTGCACAATATGCTTGATTAATTTTGCAATCAGCAAGTTGAGTTTAGCCTATTAGGCCTTGTACAATGCAAGACACTTAGGGAAGGTGCTTAGGAAAAAAAGCATTGTTTTTTTAAGCACTGGTGCATATTTGCAGAGGGTAGACACTTAATTAGGCGTCTCTTCTATAGAAATAGGCGCTGATGCTTAGGAAAATCCGGATTTATTTGTTTAAACACCTCCCTAAGCACCTTGCATTGTAGAAGGCATTCTACTATGCCCTTTTTTTTATCAAATAGTAATATATTTTCCACACTTCCAGAACAAAAAAATGCAAATAATACAAAGCACAACTACAAACTCAACCTCTAAGTATGTTTGGTATAGTTACTGAGAAATAATGCATAACAATCTGGGGAGATGCAAAACTCCCTCAAGGTGTAGAGCACCGCAGAACATCGCATTTTGTAACATATTAGTGCTTTCAAGTTTACAGTAACAGTACAATTTCCATGCCTATTACCTCAAGATCTTGCGTGTAACATAGGCTCATTATGGCGTCTCTAGTTACATAGTCAGACCAATTTTTATAAAGATTTCACAAACTCTAGGAGAACTTCTTAATAAACATGTTAATACAAATAGGTATTCATATCTAACCAGCTCATTCTAATGTGCATTTAAAACCACAAAGCTAAGTGATACATCTACATGGCCATGCACTCATCCAGACATGCATCTAAACAATTTTGTGGACCCATGTTTGCTACCGAACTTGTTAAAAAAATCAAAAATCAGAGCCACAAACATGAAACCTTGAGTACAATCTACATTTTTTGCAAAAACTTGATAATTGAAAATAGTCCCTGGTTCCTCCAAAAAGGACAATCAACTACAATACATGATGTGAATATTTCACGAAATATATGTCACATTTGCAGCTCCAAATGTTTCTTATCCTTTGGGCTTTTGAATCTCTGATAATCTGAGAACCCTCCAACTCTCTAAATTCTATTACACTTTTTCTTTGCTCCACTGGGCCCAATATTTCTCATTCTTTCTACTGCACCAAAGAAGTTTTAGGTGCAGTGAACATTAAAACCAGTAACTTTAGGACTCATCAGTGTCATGAACTCTTACTGTTATGCCAATATGGGTTGCAGTAGAGGATCCTGGGCGGGTCCTCGCCATGCAGGCATATAATGTCTTAAGCCTCCTCCCGCTTCTCTATAAATCTTGCTGCACCATCATTTCTCCGCATCTTCCTACCCTACTGCTAGTAGCTGGCTAGGCCATCAACATCGCCTTTGGAACACCACTTAATTATTAAGCACACCTTGAGTAATGCAGTAATAAAGGAAGATTATTACCTTAGCGTGTGAATAAATCTGATTTGTCTCCTTGGCATCCTCATATGAGTTGTCTCCTCCCACAATGATGACACCATGACTTCACTAACTATATCATGTTAATGCAGTTGTGCTGGCAGATAAAACTCTAATTAGACCTCATGAGCAACCTTCCAATTATATCAATTAGCATGGTGTATAATTTACAACATTCTTCCTTGATTTTGATAGAATGAATCAAAGATGGACAAGCTACTTAGCACGAAAATTCTCAAGGGTGGAATGAAAATTCATCACATTATTTCCCAGTTTAGCTACCAGATAACTTCGCCTTTATACTCTGAAGAATAGAATGGTTAGCAAGTCAATTTTTGTTCAGTAAAGGTGGTTGTGCAATGTGGAATTACTCCACTGGATATATTTGACCGTGTTAGAACTGAAGACCTAGATGCCTAATCATTTTTTTCTTTACACATTTACATGAAAGTTAGCTTCAAATTTCTACAGCTTCTGCATGGTTTCTCAGGGGGGTAATTTGGTGGGATGGAGAGGGAGGGGAGGTGCCATGGGAGAGGAGATGGGGTGAAAGTGTAAGAGAGATTATCTGGGTCGTCGTCTGATGTTGCCGCCAACGGACGCTCGTGTAGGTCGCCCTCCCGCATCGTGCTCCTCTTGGACTCGATGAAGGAGAGAACAGATGGTAGGAGAACGCACCCACCACGCCACAAACAAACCTAAAAAGCTCAGATTGTCGTCTATTGCAGCAGGTCGGAGCTGGCTATGCAGTGTCGCACCCTACCAAGATGTATATTTGCAGTAGTACATAACATGTACAAATTATCACATATAGTATTGCCATTATAAAAAGATATTGTGTACAAAACTGTTATTTTATAAGATGTAGTATTGCCATTATAAAAAAGATATTGTGTACAAAAATGTTATTGGATACACGCATAACAACATAAGGCTAATTGGAAGCAGAAAATGGATAAAAACCTAATATTGAAAAAAAACGTCAGAAACATGCTCTGGTAATCCCATAGATGCGGCGACACCCCTGGTTAAAGATCAGGGGAACACAATGTACATAATAGATACTGTAACTACTCAAAATCCACAGGCATCCAGACTCACTAATAAGTATGTTTCCTGGCACCACAACACAACAAAGATATAACTAAAAGTAGATTAAGAAAAATTGAACTAAGCACCAAGGCATGATGTACCAAAAATAATAATAATTCCAGCATAACAAGCAGCATGACCAGAATCATAGCCCATGAGAAGCCATAAACATGGTAACTTCATCAGATAGAAAGACTGCATAGACTTGGCACATGTGCAAATATTTGTCCAATTACAAAATAAGAAAGGGATATTACCAGCACGCTTTAGTTATACTGCTTGGTTATGTTCAAATGGTACACAAAGCGGTATTGGTAGATGAAGAAACGCAATGCAAGATCTTTCAGTCTCCTCTTTTTCACCCCTTTCTCTAAATACATGTCCCTTCTTTTTCATCCATCTCTCTGAATCTAGATCCAGGCAATGATGAAGCTTCCAGTCCCCTCCTTTGCATTCCACTCTCTCAAACACACATGACACAACAAACATAACACATGAACAATGGTAATTGAAAACTGAACTACGACTCTGTTATCTAACTTTAGTAACTATAAACTCAAGCCTTTTGTTTTGAATAGAGCAAAATGTTCAATGAAAGATTTCTCTAAAGGGCATCTGATGCCTTTAACACTCTTCACTAACTTTTCTAAAAAAAACATGTTTTGCAAAAATCTGAATAAACCCAAATAGGGGCCGCAAGCTTTGGTCCTTGGTGACAAATCGTAAACTACTGAACTATAAAAACAATCATTCTTGTGCACACATAGTAAAACTCTGAAGAGAGTTGCTAATAATCTACTAAATTGAAAAGTATGCTCATGTTAAGGTGGTATGATTAAATGGAGCAATCGTGGGGCCCAGGATGTGGAGCTAGTGGAGAGAGGGAGAGACGTTTACGTTTACATACTGAACCTATGAAATGTGATAAGTTATGACCAACTTTCAGCCTCAGCAAGATGTAGGTACACTGGATAAGTTACCGAGAGATAAATTTGCTGACACGTATTCTAAACAGCTTTTGCTCACCCTCTTTCTCAGCAGGCACTGGGAGAATCCGCGACCACCATAACAAAATCACCTATGACCGTAATTTTATTAAGCAATGATTGCACGATTACGCACAGAAATTAAGGAGACAAAGAGTCATGACAGAGTGATATTTATGGAGTAGGATCCATACAAACCTTCAGATCAGCATCATTGAGCATCAAACAGAGGCAAAAAGAAATCCATGGTATGTGAGCAAATTCAATTGCTACTGCAGCATGCTTCATCACACTCATACTACCAACATCACGTATCTGCAGTATAATTAAGAAGATAGTTAAACTGGAAGATACCGAGAATCAAATAGAGGCGGAAATAAATCCATGGTATGTCAGCAAATTCAATTGCTACTGCAGCATGCTTCATCACACTAATACAACCAACATCAAGTGTCTGCAGTATAATTAAGAAGATAGTTAAACTCGAATATCATGTGGAAACCTTGGCGGAAAATTAAATTTTTGGAACAATTCATTTGGTTGGATAGTTTACTTGCAATATAAAGCCTTGCCTGAACAATAGTTCATACATTACAATATGTCACATCAGGTGGTCATGCAAGAGCATAATTATGCCATTTTGATTCAATATGTGACAGATCAACGTTTTTAGAATGACCATATCTCACGAAACACAAAAGCATTGTCTTGACCAAACAGTCAGCATGCAATGCATGGTGCTACTCTCTGTACCTGCATGTGAACCAATATCAAATTGGTAAGACAAAATTTCAGACATGAGGGTGTCCAAGTTATGAAGACCACTACCCGCATCTCGAGAAGTAAAGCCCTATTTCCATAAAACCAATCATGATACTTAGATCAATCATCACCACCATAATTTTTCTATAGGTATGAACAACAAAAAAGAGCATGTATGGCCTATAAGTATGAACAAGAAAAATGAGTTGATTAGCATGGGAGGAAAGAAGCGGGAGGAGAACGACCATGGAGACGAACTGTTGTTGCTGGAGTTGCAACACCATCGACACGGAGTATGGGGAGGAGGCGAGAAGCATGACCTCTTACCCCTTCCCCATCCTCTCATGGTCCCTGGCCCATCACCAGCCTTGTTGATCCTTCCTTCACCTCCGTCCCTTGACTGGTCACCAGCATCACCGACATGGAGTATGGGGAGGAGGCGAGAAGCACGGCATCGTCCCCCTTCCCCATCCTCTCGTGGTCCCTGGCCCATCACCAGTCAGGGTCACCAGCATCGCTACTCCCCCCCCCCTACACACACATCTGTTCCTCACCTCAACTGTGCAAATCCGGCTACATATCGTCCTCCGACACCTGGGGCGGCAGAGGATGAGGCCTATGGGGTGGGAAAGAGGAGGGCCTTTTGTTTCTGCTGGCGGCCATGGAACAATCGAAGGGGAGGAAGAACAACACGGCACCTGAAGGAAGTGGTCGGTGGGAGACTCCATCAGCGAGGAAGAAAGAACGGACACAATGATCGCGCAACAGCACGAACGGGGAACTGGAAGGGAGCTTCTTCACCTCCCCCATGGCTTGACGGCTGGGACAAGGGCCCGGCCTCAACCACCTTCGCGCCGCCATGACCACGATCATCTCCTCCTCACGTATTTTCCCCTCCTCTCCTCTTGTTCCATGGATGCGGCCATGCCGCTCATCGTCGTGGAGAGGAGGCGGCCACCGCACACGGGGTGAGCGAGCATGGGAGGAGGGATGCCAGGCTCGAGGCACGTTGCCTTGCAACCTCGCATACCCCACAGTCATCGTCAGTAGATGCCATCGCCGTGTTCTCCTTCGTCCATATGTGTTGTCGCGTCCGACGCTGACCACCAGATCCACCCGTGTCGGCACTCGTGATGACAGTGACGAGGAGAGGATGCGTGAGGAGGAGAGACGGGATGGCGGTGGCGGCGGCGGCTGGAGACGATGAACGAGGGAGAGAGAAGTGGCGGCGAGGTTAGGAGAGTGGCGGCGAGGTTAGGAGGATGGAGGCGCGGCGGCTATTGTAACAAGCGCGGCGGCTGTGGGTTGGGTGCTAGTGTTTGTGCCGCTGTGGGCTGTGGCGTAGGTGCACAGCGAGGCGCAGATTGGAAAATCCTTCTTGCATGTCCCGATGCCTACCCAACCACTATCGCCAGGTCGTGCGTGCGTGCATTAGTAGGTTTTAGTTGATTTTTTATTGAACCGTTATGTTTGGATGTGCTAGCGACAGTTTTTTCGACTGGTTTATGAAGGGATTGAAAAAAATCGATGGAACGGTGGAGAGGCTAGCGTTGGGAGGGGGGTCGATGGGTGGAAGGTCGAACCATCACGACGACGGCAGATCCCTCTTTAATAGTAAAGATATGAGAGGACGAAATGGGTCATCGGTTAGAGTTACTCTAACACAAGACTCTTTATAAAAAATATACTAATTCAAGACTTTCAGACCAACCCTGATTGATCATACATGCGAACAATGTACTTCCATATGGAGGGGCCGGGTTTCGGGCTTAGCTTGACAATCCCGAAGCGAAAATCACAAAGGCTGGCCCAGAAACATGTGAACAGTGTACATTGCCTCTAAAATAGTTACTTTTGGGTATTAAATGGTAGCAACTAAAAGGGTATCTTTGCGGGAGCCCTATAAGGGTCACTTTTACGGGCTGAGAGCGCCGTTAAGTGTTGCGTTTAACCGTCGTCATGTGTTGTGTGCTAAGTGCCCTTTTTGTACATTTTTCGTGTTTTAGATTTTTTTTTCGAGGGGGGGGGGGGAGTTCATCTCTGGTTTTTTCTAGGTTTTTGAGGGGGGAAAACATTAAATTTGTTTTGCGCGAGAAAATGTTTGTGCTTTCGCGAGAAGCACAAATTTCCTTTCATGGATGTAGAGATTTACTATCGTGAGGTGTGTTCCTTGGAAAGGTACAAAATTCATGAATTTTCTTTTGCTTCCATGAGAAGTAAATATTTGCTTTTCATGAAGGCACATATTTATTTTCGTAAGAAGCACGACTGTGATTTCCAAAAAGGAAATAGTTATGATTTTTTTCTTATCTTGTGGTGGTACATATTTGCTTCCACGATAAGCTGCGCTTCTCAGAAAACAAAACAAAATCACGATCCTTTCTCGTGTTTCATTCTACTTCCGCGAGAAGCACGCATTTGCTTCTCGTAGAGGCACAGATTTGCTTTCGCCATTGTGCTTCTCAAAAAAGAGAAAGAAAACATATTTTTCTAGGCGATGTTTTTTTGTTCTATGAGATTTGATCCTATGAAAAGCACGTTGTACTTCTTCGGAAAGGGGGAAAATCACAATTTTTTCAAGTTTTGTGTGTGCGAGCAGAAGCACAAATTTGAATCTCATGGAGGCACAAATTTGTGCTTCTCAAAAAGGAGAAAAAGTGAAGAAGAATAAGTAATGCTTTCCTTTTTGTGATTTTTTCTGTCGAAGCCTATTGACATGGAATCTATTTTCGAAGATCTTGGCACGAGAAATTTAACGATGAAAACGGTTCGAGATTTAAACGCACGATTCAAGAGATAAAACGTTTTGAAAAAATAAATCTAGGAAAAAGGAAAAACTCCGAGGTTACGACAAGTGGCACATATGCAGTGCACCACTTGTCAATGCGTGAGAAAGTGAGAATGACCTTTGCAAGGGTACCCTTCACTAGTGATCTCGGTATTAAATACATTATTATACATAATTTCTAATTAAAAAAATTACTTTAACCTTGTTTGGGCTTTTTGTTCGAGCTTTGGGTGGAAAATATGAGCTCGAGCCTAGCCCAAATGTCGGGCTTTCAAGCTTGGGCCATCGGGTTGGGCTACCCATGTGCATGTCTATTTCGGACTAATGTCACTTGGATCAGGATTCATGGTCAAGGCCCGCCCTCACGTAAAACGACTCCCTCCTAATAGAATTCCTCGTTCCCGAGAAAGAGGGTTCCCAAGTGACAAGGGCTACTTTCCTTCGTCCGTATCGCCGTCGGCCTAGCTCATCTCTTATTACCTTAGGCACAATGGACCACTACCCTTGCCGACGGGAGGACTCCTGCTACATTTTAGGTGTTTTATTAGGCAATAAGGGTTTGTATCTTGCTTTGAAAGGCGAGCTGGCGATGGCACCCTATAGATGGAATAAGGTCCTTGTAACACCGTGGATTTTTGGTCCTCGAAAATTATTTTCTAGATTTGGCTTCTTTGTTTTTCATTTGGTGTTTCTAGGTTTTATTTGCACTCTTGTGTTTATGTGAGGATCAGTGACTTTCCTGGCTAATTGGAATTAGGGTTTTGCCTCCAAACCCCTAATTGCCATTTCTTTCTATTTAAACCCTAAAGACCACCATTGCAGTGGACATGCTTTTTTACCAAAATATTTGTAAAGTCCCTCCAAAAAATATCTTCACCATTTTCATCATAAAGCACACACAATTAAGTCAAACTTTAACTAGAGCATACATCCAGAGTTTCTGCCAGATTAGTTGACGTGTGCACCAACTGCCTTGTGCCCTCATCCTAGGAATATGAAATATTGTATAGATCATCATCCATCTACACAATACTTATCCACAATTTTACCATCAACTCACCACCACAACACCCTCCACAATTTTTAAAAGATTGAATCCACCCACCCACTTTGTGACGGAAGTACATTACGCATCCATCCATTTAAGCTCAAATGTATCATGGCGATCAAACATGAAAAAAACACCACTACCACCTAAATATCATCAAATTCCATCACACCATTTGACCACAATAATTCCCTAAAGTTTCAGACCGGGCCACAGAGATCATTCACTCTTCGGACAACATAACAGCTACCCAGGTTGTCTTGATTTTGGAAAAGAATTGCCACTTCCAGCCTCTTGTCCAGAAGCTTGGGCGACTCAAGCAAAAGGTTCAAGATATGAGAGATCTCATGGGTGTCCTTACTAGATACGCCGAGTCAGACATCACAAAGGTTCCTAGTTCAAATGATGGTAAATGTCGCAAAGAAAAGAAACACGATAATAGTAAGCTTCTTGAGGAACACAGCTTCACGCGCAAGCATCCTGATGGCAGGTCAGATTTTGTTGCTAACAACAATACTAGTTTTAAGACTCGGCGAAGGAACAATAACTCTCGCAAGGCTTACAATGGGAACAAGCCTCGTAACTATGAAGAAGCACTTGTCCCTTGTCCAAAACATAGTTTTCCAGATAAGCCGGCCACTCACTCGTGGGAGAATTGTTATATAATGTAGTAATTATGCAACCGAGCATATCAGAGTCACCATGGAGGTGTTGGTAGCGGAAATCCAGGTCTCTCGGTGCATGCGGTTTAGGCGCAGGCTCATCTTGTGGTTTTTCAGGTGAAGGTTTCGAAGGATCAGGCGGCTCACGAACTGGTTTTCACGGTCATGGCAACAAGTGGTAGTCATCAACACTTTGGGCAGGGAAATCACCAGCAGAATGACCAAGTCGGTTTTCATAATAATACATAGCAGTTGAACGGCACACAGTATCATGTGTTCACCACCAGCACTTGCATATGTGATCGCAAGCTTCAGTATAGAGCTATCAATATGGTCGAGCCGGCCGTTCCAGCATAATTAAACTGGTCTGAGCACCCAGTCATTTGGAGTAGAGAGGATCATCCTCCTAGGGTTGACAACCCAGGTGGTCTTGCTTTAGTGGTGGCACCTCAAGTTGGTGGTTATACGCTCACGAAAGTACTCATGGACGAGGGAAGCAGTATAAACATCTGGTACTATGACACTTTCTGACGGATGAATCTCTCTAAGAAAAATTGCAGTCTTCTACCATAGTTTTCCATGGAATTGTGCCCGTGAAGTGAGCATATCCAATTGGGCGGATCATGCTTGAATTCTCTTTCGGTGCGGAGTTTAATTACAGGTGCGAATCGATATCTTTTGAGGTGGTCAAAATCAAGAGCCCTTATCATGCCCTCTTCGGACAACCGGCTTATGTACACTTCATGGCACGACCTTGTTATGTCTATCTCAATCTCAAGATACCTGGGCCAAACATAACCATTATTGTTGATGGAAGTCGGAAAATTGATCAGGAATGCGAGGAAGGAGATGTAGCTTACACCAACTCAGCTTGTGCAACAGAAGAGTTGAAGTTTTATGAGCTAATGTTGACCCGGCAGACATGAGCTCCCTCAAGAAGCCCACCACAGAGTCTGAACCCACCCTAAAGTTTAAGCCGACAGGGCATACCAAGCAAGTTGATTTTACTCGAGGTGATTCTTCCCAATAGTTCACTATTGGGACAGGCATGGATCCCAAATAGGAAAGCGCACTCATCAAGTTCATCCATGAGAATCTGGACATCGTTGCATGGAAACCTTCTGACATGCCTGGTGTATCGAGAGAACTCGCTGAGCACCACCTCAGTGTGTATCCTAAGATGAAACATGTTCGACAATACCTCCGTCGTTTTAACAAGGAGATACGAAAAGCTATTGGTGAAGAAGTGAGCGTCTCCTAGCTGTTGGGTTCACCGTTGAAGTCTTTCACCTAGAGTGGTTGGCAACTCCAGTGCTTGTTCTGAAGAAGAAGAACACTTGGTGCATGTTTGTTGACTACACAGATCTCAACAAATCTTGTCCCAAGGACCCATTTGCTCTTCCTCGCATTGACCAGATTATTGATTCTACGTCTCGATGTGAGCGTTTGTGTTTCCTCGATGCTTTCCCCTGTTATCATTAGATTAAAATGGTTGTTGAGGATCAAGAGAAGACGGCTTCCATCACCCTCTTTGGAGTTTATGCTATGTCTCTATGCCTTTTGGGCTTAAGAGCGCGGGGCTATTGTTCATGCGTATTTTGACGATATTGTGGTTAAATCCGAGAAGAAGGAGACTTTATTGGTTGACCTCACGAAAACTTTCAACAACCTTCATGTATACATAATGAACCTTAACTCGGCCAAGTGTATTTTTGGTGTTCCTACAGGCAAATTACTGGGATTCCTAGTCTAAGAGTGTGGCATCGAGGCTAACCCACACAAGATCAAAACAGTAACCTCACTTGTTAAACCAGCTAATATCAACGACGTCCAGCGCATGGCAGGTTGTATCACAACTTTGAGTCGTAAGCCACCTCGACGATAGGGCGATTCCTTTACCAATTGTTTAAAAAGAATGATAATTTCATATGTACTAATGCCGACAATGACGCTTTTGAATCCCTCAAGAAGTAGTTGGACGAGCCGCCCGTTCTAGCCGCCCCGATTCACAAAGATCCTATGCTCCTATACATCGTTGCAAATAACAAAGTGGTGAGTGTAGGAGTTGTTGCCAAGCGCAAGGAGGTAGGGGAAGAGTATCCAGTGCAACGATATGTCTATTATGTGAGCGAAATTTTGACCTTATCAAAACAACGATACCCACATTGGAAGAAGCTGGAATTCGGCAACTTCATGGCTAGTCATAAGCTCAAACATTATTTCTAGGAACATCAAATCACCATGGTCAGTTTAGCTCCTCTTGGAGATATCATACAAAATAGAGAGGCTATTGGTCGGATTGCTAAATGGGTGATTTAGCTTGGACCACACGAGGTGAAGTATGTGCCTTGGACATCCATCAAATCTCAGGTATTTTTGGACTTCATTAATGACTGGACTGAATTACAAGACCCCGAGGAGAGGCCAGATAACACGTACTAGACAATACACTTTGATGGCTCCAAGCAGTTGGAGGGCTCGGGGGCTAGAGTTATTCTATCTTCCCCACGAGGTGATAAATTTTGTTATGTCTTACGGCTCATGGTCCCCTGTACCAACAATGGTGTTGAGTATGATGCTCTCCTCCATGGCATGTGGATGGCTAAGGAGATGAACTTAAGCTGGGTCAGGTGTTTGGGCAACTCAGATCTGGTGGCTCAACAAGTATCAGGAAGTTGGGATTCAAAAGATCCTCTCATGGCAGCTTACCGGCGCACATTCATGGACATTGTAGGTCATTTCCAAGGTTATCAAGTTGATCACATTGATCAACAACTTAATGAGGTTGTAGATTCTTTGTCATGACTTGGCTCGCAGCATAAGCCGGTTCCACCCAATGTTTTCCTTGACGTGCTCGACAACCCTCAGTAAAGTTGCCATCAAAGGAAGACATCGCTATTCCTGACCGGGAGGCACATCTAGTGGCGACTCTTCATGTTATCCTTGATTGGACTATCCCCTATTTGGCTTATTTGACCCGTGGTGAGCTCCATGATGATGAAATCATCGCCGACAGATTATCCGGTGTTGCAAGTCCATGACTATTGTCACTGGCAAGTTACATCGACAAAGCATTACCGGTGTGTTTCAACATTGTGTTTCTCCTACAGAAGGCCATTAGATCCTTAATAAAATCCACGTCGGAGATTATGGTCATCATGCCGGCTCAAGATCATTGGTGGCCAATGCTTACTGCCATGATTTTTATTGGCTTACCGCTCATGCTTATGTTGAAGACATCGTGCGAAAGTGTGATGGTTGTCAAAAATTTGCATGACAAGCTCATGTGACGGCTCAAGAGTTACGGATGATTCCAATTACTTGGGCATTTGCAGTTCATGGTCGGTCTGTTCAAACCATCGTTAGATAAGAAGACCCACCTTTTGGTCGCAGTTGATAAGTTCACCAAGTGGGTTGAAGCAGAGATGATCAGCAACTGTGATGCCGAGACAACGGTGAAATTTTAGAAAAATATGATTTTCCGTTTTGGATATCCACACAGCATCATCACAATAACGGAACAAACTTGTCCAAGCGAGCAATAGAATAGTTTTGTCAACGAAAGCACATCCAGCTTGATTTAGCCTCAATGGGACATCCACAATCTAATGGACAAACTGACCGAGCTAACCAGGAGTTATTGCATGGAATGAAACCCTAGCTTATGGTCTCGCTCGAGTGAACTCTTGGTTGTTGGGTTGAAGAGCTTCCAACAGTACTTTGGAGCATACAAACTACTCCAAACAGATCTACAGGCTAGACGTTGTTTTTCCTGGTTTATGGATCAGAAGTTGTTTTGCCAAGTGACATCAGACACGATTCCCCAAGGGTTACCGCTTATGTTGAGGCTGATAATGAACAAGATCGGCATGACTCCCTGGATGCACTAGAAGAGGAGTGTGATCTCGCAGCCTCCAGACCAGCTATCTGCAAACAAGACCTACATCGCTATTATAGCCATAGAGTTCGCAGCCGCAATTTCTAGGAAGGTGACTTAGTGCTCCATTTGATTCGGGACCAAACAGTCATGCATAAGCTTTCACCACCATGGTAAGGGCCTTTCGTCATCATCAAGAACCTAAATAACGTGTCATATTATCTGGTTGACATACGGGAACACAAGAAATCCCACACCTCTGAAGAGGATACCAACATGCCTTGGAATATTGCTCATCTTCGACCCTACTATACTTAGAGCCACTAAACTCCAACTCATTGTACATACATATGTATATACCTTCGTGTTCAATATAATAAAGTCAGCTGATAACCCACAAGTATAGGGGATCGCGACAGTCTTCACGGGTAGTATTCCACCCTAATTTATTGGTTCGACACAAGGAGAGGTAAGAATATTTATAGGCCTTGATAGTTGAGTTGTCAATTCAACCGCACCTGAGATATCTCTGTGCAGCAAAGTTTACTAGCCCAGCAAATAGTAGTAGCAGTAATAGTAATAGCAGCAACTTGGTAGCAGTAGTGACAGTGACAACAACAAAAGTAACTTAGCAAGATTCAATATATGCAAAGTGTAGGGACATGGTATAGCGAGGGAAAGATATGGATGATATCAATCATGTAACAGTTACACACTAGAGCAACACAGAACAAGCTCCATTTCATCAATATACTGTAGGCATGTATTTCATATATAGTCATACGTGCTTGCGATAAGAACTTGCATGACCTCTTTTGTCCTACCCTCCCGTGGTAGCAGGGTCCTCTTGGAAACTAAGGTATATTAAGGCCTACTTTTAGTAGAGAACTAGAACAAAGCATTAACGCATGGTGAATGCATGAACTCCTCAAACTACGACAATCACCTGAAAGAATCCCAATTATTGTGACCTAGGGGTATCCGGATCAAGACACGTAATAGGTGCATACAACTTGCAAGATAGGATCTAAACACTTTTCATATTTAGAGAGATCTGAAATCACGGCACTCGGCCCCTATTGACAAGCATTAAGCATAGCAAAGTCATAGCAACATCAATCTCACAACATAATGGATACTAGGGATCAAGCCCTACCAACTTAAGTCGATTACATGATCAATCTCATACAAACCCTATCACTGTCTAGTGAGCCTACAAAGAAAATACTCACTTCTGGTGGTGAGCATCATGGAATTGTTGACGGAGAAGGATCGATGCTAACGACAACGACGAATCCCCCTCTCCGGAGCCAAAAACAGGCTCCATATCAGCCCTCCGGAGGAAGAACAGGAGATGGCGGTGGCTCCGTCTCGTAGGTCGCGATGAAAACTTCTCTCCGATTTTTTTCTCCGAATATGTGAATTTATAGAACTAGAAATAGGGTCGGCGGAGGCTCGTGGGCCCCACCACACAACAGGGCGCGTCTAGGGGTGGGCATGCCATGTTGCCTCGTGGGCCACAGGGAGCCATCTCCGGTGGGTCTTTGCTCGAAAATTCATTATAAATCCCATAAAAATTTCATAAAAAATTTCATCCAGTTCTAAGAACTTTTATTTCTGCACAAAAAAACACCAAGGCAGTTCTCTTGAAAACAACGTTAGTCCGGGTTAGTTTTATTCAAATCGTGCAACTTAGAGTCCAAAACAAGAGCAAAAGTGTTTGGAAAATTAAATGCGTTGGACACGTATCAACTCCCCAAGCTTAACTCATTTCTTGTCCTCAAGCAAGCTGATAAACTGAAAGTGATAAAGAAAACTTTTACAAACTCTTTTGTTCTTGTTGCCATATATATGCTTAGCTAGTGTTCAGGTTTTCAGCATATATCATAAATAACCATATCTATGATAACAATAAAACATCACATTTACTCATGGCAATACATAACCAACTAGTAAGCAATAATAAGATATCTCACATGCCAACAATTTGTCAAAACAATCATGATATAATATGATGACATGGTATTCCGCTAGCTCTTTCTCAGACCGCAAAACATAAATGGAGAGCACCTCTCAGATTCAAGCAACGACTAAACATTATAACTCAAGGTAGAAGAGATCTAGTCTTGTCTAGTGCTTTTAGTAAGAAGATGATGACTCAAGAACAACATAAAGGTAAATAGAAAGGCCCTTCGCAAAGGGAAGCACTGATTTGCAGAGGTTTCAGAGCTCAAGTTTTAAAACAGAGTTGAAATTGTAATTTTGGATGGTGTGGTTTTCCTCTCAACCTTACGAGAAAGGTTTTCAATATCTTCCATGCTAAACTCATTATTGGCGGTTTCCAAACAAAATTGTAAAGTTTACTCCTTTTCACCATCCATATACAAACATGGCTAGCCAAATTCACGGGTGCCCTCCAACATATTAACTGTCCTAAGGAGTTTTGTTCAATTTAATTCATAGGCAGGACTATGCATCCTTTTTCCAACCTCTCTCATGCAATGACAGCGGGTAAACGACCGTCTTGAGAATAACTCACTTAGCATGGAAGATATCGACCGCCCCGTCGCTACATGAGTGGTACAAGTGCACAAAACAGGTGTTTGTTTGAATATTAGAGGTGGCACGTGCAAATTTACTTGGAACGACAGGGTAATACCGCATATAGGTAGGTATGGTGGACTCATGTGAAACAACTTTGGTTTAAGAATTTGGATGCACAAGCAGCATTCCTGCTTAGTACAGGTTAAGGCTAGTAATAGATTGAGAAGTGACCAACTAGAGAGAAAAACGGTCATAAGCATGCATTGTGAATAATTAATATTGGACATTAGCATGAATAGGATATGAACACTCTAAATTTAAATATCATGAAGGCTACATTGGTTTTGAATCAACTACATGTTTGCACATGGGCCAAGTAAAGCCGCTCGAATTACTCAGAGGGAAATACCATACTATCGTACTACATCATAACTATTTTAATGCATGTTGTCATACAAGATAAATATTAGTATCAACTCCTAGCTATTTAAGCATGGCATGAGAAACTATAATCTCTAATTATCATCATAAACATGTTTACTCATAATATACTGAATCAAGATCGAACGAGCTAAACATATTTACAAAATGGAAAACACGAAGATTTCATACCAACTTCCTTTGCCATGATCACTTCAACAAATATCATCATTATAGCCTTTCATTTGCACGACTGAACGATGTGATAATAATAATAGTGCAGGTATGTTGTGGACTAAGCTGGAATTCGCAAGGTATTTGTGCAAAGGAGAAGACATGATAATATTGGCTCTTGGTTAGATCAACATTAATGCACATGAGAGCCACACAACATTTTCATCGTGGTCTTCTCCTTTCGACGACTCAAAGAAAAGAAAAGAAATTCATAGAAACACACTAAAATATTTTTGGATTTTTTGTTTTTTCTCTAAGAAAGTAAACAAGCACACGAAAAGCAAAAATGGAAAAAACTATTTACACGGGAAAGCTTCCAACAAGTAAAGGAAATATTTTTGGGTTTTCTTTTAATACTACAACTAGTTAAACGGGAAAAAAATGAAAAGAAACGAGAAATATTTTTGGGTTTTCTTAAGTTTTTGAAATACACAAGAAGAAAGCGGAAAAATAAAACTAACATGGATATACAAGGATGAACGCCGACAGTTTATATGAAGTGTTCGTACATGAACGTAATGTCGATGAAAAATACATACTCCCCCAAACTTAGGCTTCGGCCTAGCTTGGTGATCACCATCGTTGGTCTGGATAGTAGTCTAAGTGGTAGCTCCAGGAGGCATTCTGTGTCGCCTCCTCTACCAAGCGAACTGCCTCCACTACAACATTGTACTCTTGCACCTCGCTCTAAAGAACATTGTGTCTTTATTTATTCTGAAAATCAAATAGAGCAGGCGCAGGCAAAGTGACAGAAACAGGATTATATTTATTAAATATTAAGTTATACTCATATCCTCTCGCACTATCCATAATGAAGTCATGACGACCCATGGCTTCAAAATTTAAATATCTCTTAGGTAGCATAGGGTCATTAGGTTGGGGTGAAATGCCTCCATATAAGTCACCACTTCCCGCGTTAGAATGCAGCCTCCGGGAAACAATTGCATCGAGGTTATAATGTCTTTCTCCAGTCACCGTAGTGTGAATAAGACTCAGGCCATGAACGCATAGTGTGATACAATCCTCCTTACCCACTACACATTTCCCATTGAACAATGAAAAGTAGCGAATAAAGGGAAAATGAATACTTTTTATTCTAGCTTCTGTCACCCCTCTATCTTCTCCAAAGCAAAGACTTTCTAGGAACAAATTATAATCAGATTTTTGCGGTTTTTCCAGCGAGCCCCAATAGGGGAGTTTGCATGCCTAGCAATATTCCTCTAAATATAAAATATAAGACCTATCATAGAGATTAAACAACACTAGAAGTATGAGGATGATAATGAAATCCATGTGTGAATGAACGAGTAAGATTATAGTGTTGGACACACTTATCTACGAGGAAGTCAGTGAGGCGAGTATTGTAAATGTACTAAGTGGATTCCTCCTTGATACCTGCACTGGTCATGAACTCATTGCATGGCCAACGACATGATTTAGCATCGGGCATGACTATGAGGCTTGTTATGGGTTCGACATAAGCTTGCCGTACTGATCCCTCGCTCGATGACTCACTCGAAGAACGCCTCCTTGAGGAACTTCTTGTAAATAAGTTCATTTTCCTACACACAAGTTTCTGAAATTTTTGGAACACAAAATTATGCTAGCAAAACTTTGCAAAATTGATAGCAACTACTCATATGGATGCCTAGAGGACATATCAAGCATTCCCATTGCTTGGAACTCAAAGAATCAAACATGCAATGCTCATTCCAGTGGCACCAAGTGGAGCAAAATATGCAAAATATAAACCACTTAAGAAAAAACTAATTGGAGCAATGGGGGAGTCACGTGCCAAGGAGCAATTCCTCATAACAGTTTGAGAAACGGAGTTTCAAGCAAAGAGATCAAAAATTTCAGTTTGAAGAAAAAGAACACGAGAGAGAGAGAGAGAGAGAGAGAGAGAGAGAGAGAGAGAGTTAGGTAATTTTCGCTGGAGGTAAGGGATGACATGGGCTAAAGAGATAAGGCGGGGGACAGTGGGCCCGACCATGCAACAGGGCGCGTCCAGGGGGTGGGTGGGCGTGCCATATTGCCTCGTGGCCCATAGGTGCCCCTTACTCGTGTGTTTTTAGCATAAAAATTCTTAAATAATCCAGAAAAATTCATGTTAAAATTTTGTGGCATAATGAGACTTTTTATTTTTGGGTCATTTTTTAGTGCGCGAAAAACTTAGAAAACGGGATAACCATGGCATTTTATTTTATTCAACTTGAAAATAATAGAGAGCAAACTAATAATATAGAGAGTTGTGCCTACTGAATTCATGAGCCACATGTATTTCAAAAAGGATCCATTAATAAGGCTCATCAAGTCTTATTAATAACCGTTTTTGATTAACATGAAACTGGTTTTCTTTTGTATGCCACTAAGTTACCTCAATGGGGATCTTGTTGGCAGTAGGAAGAGCAATGGGAATATTGAAACCACCAATGGTGACTATAGTAGTTGGCTCAATGACATTAATATTATCAACCAAAGTTTGCTTATTCGAAAAAATGCACGGTACGTTGTGTGACATTGACATGAAAAGTGACCTTGCTTTTGTTGCAATCAATAACAGCCCATGTAGTATTTAAAAAGGGTCTAGCAAGGATGATCGGCATGTTGTCGTCCTTGGGCATATCAAGAATAACAAAGTCTATAAAGATAATAACATTTGCAACCACAAAGGAACATCGTCGCAAATTCCAATAGGTAAAGTGGTGGATTTAACAATCATTTGTAAAGATATCTCAGTAGGTGTAAGCTTATTCAAATCAAGTCTCTTATAGAGAGAGAAAGGCATAACACTAACACCAGCTCCTAAATCACATAAAGCAGTTCTAACATAATTTATTTTAATGGAGCAAGGTATTGTGGGTATACCCAGATCTTCCAACTTCTGAGGAACCCCACCGTCAAACGAATAAATAGCAAGCATCATAGCAATTTCAGTTTTAGGTATTTTTCTTTTGTTTTTGATAATATCTTTCATATACTTAGCATAAGGAGGCATTTCCAAAATATCAGTCAACCGAGTGCGCAAAAAGACAAGCCTAATCATTTCAGCAAAGCATTCAAAGCCTTCCTCATCCTTACTTTTATAAGGCTTACGAGGGAATGGCATGGGTTATTGAACCCATGGTTTTCTTTCTTTCCCATGCTTTATAGCAACAAAGTATTTCTTCCCATAACATTTTTTTTTGGGAGGTGGCTTATCAAAATCTTTCGCAGGTTCTATTTCCACATCATTATCATTTTCTTTATTACTATCTAGTGGAGCATCTACGTAAACATCATCATTATCATTATGGTTATCGTCATCACTAGGTGAATGTTCACTACCAGATTGTGTCTCGGCATCATAAATAGAAATATCATTATGATTCTCAGCATGTTTTTCGAGAACGAGTTCAGTAGGAGCATGCAAAGTCCTATCATTTTTCTTTTCTTTTCCTTCTTAGAAGGATTAGGTGTATCATCATTAATTCTCTCAGAATCTTGTTCTATTATTTTAGGATGACCTTCAGGATAAAGAGGTTCATGAGTCATGCGACCTCCTCTGATCATTTAGTCTAATAGCATTATCATTCATATTATCATTCATCTCAGCAAGCAAATCATTTTTGTGACTTAGCAACTTGGTCTAGTTGGTTGTGAACCATAGAAGCACGTTTACCTAGAATCTTAACATCATTAGTGATTCTCAATATCAAGTCACTCAAATGATCTATCATCGTAGCATTACGTCTTAATTGATCTTTGACATAATTGTTAAAATGTTCTTGCTTAACGATGTAATTATCAAATTGATCCATGCACTCGCTAGGAGTCTTAGTGTAAGGTATATCTCTTTCATTAAAGGTACGGAGAGAATTTACCTCTACTACCTGTGTTGGGTGCCAAGTCCATGTATTTCTTCGATAGGTGGTAACTTCTTGACATCTTCAATTTCAATACCCTTTTCTTTAATAGATCTTTTGGCTTCTTGCATATCTTCAGGACTGAGGAATATAATACCTCTCTTCTTTTGAATATGTTCCGGTGGTGGTTCGGGAAGTGTTCAATCATTGGCATTTTGCAATAAGTTATTCAATAGTTCTTCATCTTGCCCAACAGGTATTTCCCTGAAAACAGAACCAACACAACTATCTAGGAAATCCCTAGAAGCATCGGTTAGTCCATTATTCACCCTGGGCATTCGGGTAGTTCGGTTATTTCGGTTCGTGTAGTTCGGTTATGGGTAATTCGGGTACTTAAAAATAGGAACCAAAACTTTTTATGCTAAAAAAACCCGAACCCAAATTACCCAAAATTTTGATTCGGGTAATTCAGGTACCCAAAAACCCCGAAATATTTGAAGCACACATCCACTTTTGGTATGAATAATTTGGATAGTACGGGTATTTTGGTTAGTAAAGGTATTTTAGCTAGTATGGGTAACATGAAAATATAGTAAGATGATGAATAATTCGGATAGTATGAATAACTCGGGTAGTGTGGGTATTTTGGGTTTTCTAGAAATGACAACCGAACTCTAACCCGAAAACCAAATAGCCAAGAAATTACAACCGAACCCTAACCTGATACGTGAATTACCCAACAATTCGGTTCGGTTCGGTTCGGGTAACGAGTTAGGATACTCAAATGCCCAGGGTGATCCATTATAAAAGATATTAGGTATTTCATTTTACTTAAGAGGACGATAAGGTAGAGCTTTGAGTAACTGGAGAAGCCTCCCCCAAGCTTGAGGGGGATTCTCTTCTTCAATTTGCACAAAGTTAAATATTTCCTGTAAGGCAGCTTGTTTCTTATGAGCAGAAAATATTTTTTAGAGAAGTAATAAAGCATATCCCGGGGACTACGCACACAACCAGGAGCAAGAGAAAGGAATCATTCTTTAGCCTCGCCTCTTAGCGAGAAAGGAAAAAAGCTTAAGGATGTAATAGTAACGTATCTTTTCCTCATCAGTAAATAGAGTAGCAATATCATTCAATTTAGTGAGATGTCCAACAATAGTTCTAGTTTCACAACCATGGAAAGGATCATATTCTGTTATAGGAATCAACTGAGGGTCTATAGAGAATTCATAGTCCTTATGAGTAACGAATATGGGAGAAGTAGCAAATTTAGGATCATGTTTCATTTTCTCCATCATAGATTTTTCTTTCAGTTTGCATAGTAGTTTCTTCAGATAATCTCTGTTTTCACAAGTAAGAAATCCCAAGCTAATTCCCCATCCATAACATAATATTCAGGTACATAAGGTAATTCATATTTATTGGGAGAGCAAGGTGTAGTAGGTGATTCAAGATCTTCATCAGTTTCAGCATTTTCAAGATCCTTAGCTTTAGCAATATGAGCATCAAGTAATTCATTTAGGAGGTGTTTGGCTACAGAAATGGTAACGTTAACGTTAAGGTAATCAGGTCACAGTGTTTTAGGGAGTGTAATGAGTTTCTTCCTAGTTTGTTTGGTTCATGCAGGGAAAAGGAATTGGATACCGTTGCTCCAAGGCATCAGAAATATGCCTGTCCGATGCGCATGTCGCTCGTCGCCCGTCGGCCACCCTTCTTCCCGTCAATAATCTACTCCATACTCGACTCGGACGTCCTGAGCATGTGCGCTGTCGTTCTCTAGCGCTGCCACCCACCCGTGAGGATGCGCGCCGTCGGCCAGTCCCTTATCCGCGCGCCGCCGGGAGATCTCAGGTACCGTCAGCCAGATCCTGATCTCGCGCGCCGCCTGGATGTGCTTTTCCAGCCCCCGAGAAAAGAATCGAACAACAGCCAGAAAATCACATCAGAAAGAGGAAAAGGATAACAGGCAGATGTGGGTGGAATCAGAATTGTATAACGATGTAATCTGATTACACGGAATCTGATTACGGGGATGTTGAAACAAACAGAATCTATCGTATTTAGATCCCGTCGTTATCAGATTACGTTACAGATTGCCGAACCAAACACCTCCTTAGTGGCATCATTTCAGTTTTAACAAATATAGCAATAATATCATCATTAATTTCAGAAGTAGCATCATCAAGTTCAAGCGATATATCAGAACAAACAACAGACGGTGGTGTAACAAGCTGATTCAAAACAGTAGGTGAATCAAAAGCAGAGCTAGATGGCAGTTCCTTACCTCCTCTCTTACGAGAGGGGATGATCTTGGTTCAAGTATCTTTCAAATTCTTCATAGTATCAATTAGATATCCTCAAGTTAACACAACAAATATAGCTATGCTCCCCGGCAACGGCGCCAGAATAAGGTCTCGATAACCCACAAGTATAGGGGATCGCGCCAGTCTTCATGGGTAGTATTCCACCCTAATTTATTGGTTCGATACAAGGGGAGCCAAAGAATATTTATAGGCCTTGACATTTGAGTTGTCAATTCAACCGCACCTGGGATATCTCTCCGCAGCAAATGTTTAGTAGCATGACAAATAGTAGTAGCAGTAACAATAATAGCAGCAACTTGGTAGCAATAGTGACAGTGACAGTGACAACAATAGTAACTTAGCAAGATTCAGTATATGTAAAGTGTAGGCACATGGTACAGCGATGGAAAGATATGGATGACATCAATCATGTAACAGTTACACACTAGAGCGACACAGAACTAGCTCCAATTCATCAATATAATGTAGGCATGTATTTCGTATATAGCCATACATGCTTACAATAAGAACTTGCATGATATGTTTTGTCCTACCCTCCTGTGGCAGCAGGGTCCTATTGGAAACTAAGGGATATTAAGGCATCCTTTTAATAGAGAACCGGAACAAAGCATTAACACATTGTAACTACATGAACTCCTCAAACTACGGCAATCATCGAAAAGAATTCCAATTATTGTCACCTTAGGGTATGCAGATCAAGACACGTAATAAGTGCATACAACTTGCATGATAGGATCTAGCCACTTTCCATATTCAGAGAGAACATAATAAGTTTAGGTCTGAAATCATGACACTCGGGCCCTAGTGACAAGTGTTAAGCCTAGCAGTGAACCACACGTGGCGACGAAGTGCGCTGCAAGTTCCAATGCAAATTTCTTTTTCTGAACACGTGATGGCGCTACACAGGACCGAATGTTGTTTGCAAAGAAGGAAGTGAACCGCGCCCCAAATCAAAACAAACTGCATGCATTTTCTATCACTCTCTGACTTTTTTGAAGTCGTCTAGACGATACAATCCATTTTTACAAAGCAAACCACCATGGTTTTTAACAGTGAAACGTCATGATTTCAACATTCTTTTTAGAAAACATCATTCACGTGTTTCTCCTTGGGAGCATGTCATGGACGTGCAACTCGCGCGGGTATTTATATAGGCCCTGTTTGGATCCTAGGGTTAGAGTTAGATTGGGATAGAGTTGAGCTATCTAACCCTCAAAAATCCAAACAGGTAGGGTTAGATTGGGTTAGATGCATCTAACCCACCCAAAAACTCTAACCCACCCAAGAGGTGCTTTTTTGGGTTAGAGTTAGGTGGGGACAAAAAAAAGAAAAATAAAATCACTTGCTACCGCATCCAGCCCGCACCAGATCCTCCCACCAACCCCCCGTCCCTCCCGTCGCCCTCCCTCCTCACCGTCCCAGCCGCCGGCCGCCCCAGCCGCCGGCCGCCGCGCCCCGCCCCGCCGCGCCCTGCCGCCGGCCGCCCCGCACGCCCAGTCGTCTGCCGCGGCCTGCCCTGCCGAGCCCTGCCGCCGGCCGCCCCGCCTCGCCCCGCTGCGCCGCGCCCTGCCGCCTGGCCGCCCCGCACGCCCAGCCGTCTGCCGCGGCCCGCCCCGCCCCGCCTTGCCCCGCCGCGCCGCGCCCTGCCGCCGGGCCGCCCCGCACGCCCAACCCCGCCGCCGGGCCGCCCCGCCCCGCCCCGCCGCGCCCTGCCGCCGGCCGCCCCAGCCGTCTGTCGCACGCCCAGCCGTCTGCCGCGGCCCGCCCCGCCCCGCCCCGCCGCCGGCCACACAACGATCGGCCACACCAAATCTGGCAGTGAATATGGACAAAAGTAACCAAATGATTGAGAAAGGGCATTTATTGTCAATCTAACCCTCTCATCCAAACACCTCTTGGGTTAGAGTTAGTTCAGGGTTAGTTGAGGGTTAGAATCTAACTCTAACCTCTAACCCGGTTAGAGTATCCAAACAGGGCCATAGACGTATGGAAAGTTGTCATCCATATGTCTCTCGACTATGAGACAGGACGAAAGAACCGCAATACTCCTTCTTTTAATGCATAGTACAAACACATACAAATTACAATGTTGGGCCGGTCGTCGGTGCACTGCATGTCCAACCCCCACAACACTGCACCTGTGCGCTCATGATGGTGGGGAAGAAAGGTGGGAAACAGGGGCGGGTTCGTGCACGGGAGAAGGTGGGGTGGGAGGGGTGGGCTTGGGCTACTACAGTTTTATCGAGTTGTTGTGCGCAGTGGCGGAGGGAATGGGGGGCGAGCGGGGGCCAGACCCCCCCCCCCCCATGGTTCCCCCCCCCCAACTAACTGTAGAAGGGACTAGTAGTAATATTATGGGCTTAATCATTTGGCTATAATATATGTATATGGGCTTAATTACTCTCAAGCCCAAAACGCAACAGCCAACAAGGGAAGGAAGCCACCAGGCTGCATGTATCGCTCCAGGAATCACGTACGTAGCTTTTTTCTGTGACGCGCTGGGGCACTGGCCGCTAGCCCTAGGGTTCCACTGTTGGGGAACGTCGCATGGGAAACAAAAATTTTCCTACGCGCACGAAGACCTATCATGGTGATGTCCATCTACGAGAGGGGATGAGTGATCTACGTACCCTTGTAGATCGTACATCAGAAGCGTTAGAGGACGCGGTTGATGTAGTGGAACGTCCTCACGTCCCTCGATCCGCCCCGCGAACAATCCCGCGATCAGTCCCACGATCTAGTACCGAACGGATGGCACCTCCGCGTTCAGCACACGTACAGCTCGACGATGATCTCGGCCTTCTTGATCCAGCAAGAGAGACGGAGAGGTAGAAGAGTTCTCCGGCAGCGTGACGGCGCTCCGGAGGTTGGTGATGACCTTGTCTCAGCAGGGCTCCGCCCGAGCTCCGCAGAAACGCGATCTAGAGGAAAAACCGTGGAGGTATGTGGTCGGGCTGCCGTGGGAAAGTCGTCTCAAATCAGCCCTAAAACCTCCGTATATATAGGTGGGAGGGAGGGGGGCCTTGCCTTGGGGTCCAAGGACCCTCAAGGGGTCGGCCGAGCCAAGGGGAGGACTCTCCCCCCCCCCCCCCCAAACCGAGTTGGACTAGGTTTGGTGGGAGGGAGTCCTCCTCCCTCTTTTTTTCCTTTTTCCTTTGATTTCTTATCCTTGGCGCATAGGGCCCTTTTGGGCTGTCCCACCAGCCCACTAAGGGCTGGTGCGCCACCCTTATGGCCAATGGGCTTCCCCGGGGTGGGTTGCCCCCCCCCCCCCGGTGAACTCCCGGAACCCATTCGTCATTCCCGGTACATTCCCGGTAATTCCGAAAACCTTGCGGTAATCAAATGAGGTCATCCTATATATCAATCTTCGTTTCCGGACCATTCCGAAAACCCTCGTGACGTCTGTGATCTCATCCGGGACTCCTAACAACATTCGGTAACCAACCATATAACTCAAATACGCATAAAACAATGTCGAACCTTAAGTGTGCAGACCCTGCGGGTTCGAGAACTATGTAGACATGACCCGAGAGACTGCTCGGTCAATATCCAATAGCGGGACCTGGATGCCCATATTGGATCCTACATATTCTACGAAGATCTT
This sequence comes from Hordeum vulgare subsp. vulgare, assembly GCF_904849725.1. Lineage (NCBI taxonomy): Eukaryota > Viridiplantae > Streptophyta > Magnoliopsida > Poales > Poaceae > Hordeum > Hordeum vulgare. The sequence continues at coordinate 535,102,372 of NC_058522.1, read as the reverse complement.
ATCGTTTGAACCTCAGTGCCAAGGATTCGTATAATCCCGTATGTCATTCCCTTTGTCCTTCGGTATGTTACTTGCCCGAGATTCGATCGTCACTATCCGCATACCTATTTCAATCTCGTTTACCGGCAAGTCTCTTTACTCGTTCCGTAATACAAGATCCCGCAACTTACACTAAGTTACATTGCTTGCAAGGCTCGTGTGTGATGTTGTATTACCGAGTGGGCCCCGAGATACCTCTCCGTCACACGGAGTGACAAATCCCAGTCTTGATTCATACTAACTCAACTAACACCTTCGGAGATACCTGTAGAGCATCTTTATAGTCACCCAGTTATGTTGCGACGTTTGATACACATAAAGCATTCCTCCGGTGTCAGTGAGTTATATGATCTCATGGTCATAGGAATAAATACTTGACACGCAGAAAACAGTAGCAACAAAATGACACGATCAACATGCTACGTCTATTAGTTTGGGTCTAGTCCATCACGTGATTCTCCTAATAACGTGATCCAGTTATCAAGTAACAACACCTTGTTCATAATCAGAAGACACTGACTATCATCGATCAACTGGCTAGCCAACTAGAGGCATGCTAGGGACGGTGTTTTGTCTATGTATGCACACATGTAAATGAGTCTTCATTCAATACAATTATAGCATGGATAATAAACTATTATCTTGATACAGGAATTATAATAATAACTATATATTTATTATTGCCTCTAGGGCATAATTCCAACAGTCTCCCACTTGCACTAGAGTCAATAATCTAGCCCTCACATCACCATGTGAATTACATTGCAATAAATCTAACACCCATGCAGTTCTGGTGTCGATCATGTTTTGGCCGTGGAAGAGGTTTAGTCAGCGGGTCTGCTACATTCAGATCCGTGTGCACTTTGCATATATTTACGTCCTCTTCCTCGACGTAGTCGCGGATGAGGTTGAAGCGTCGTTTGATGTGTCTGGTCTTCTTGTGAAACCGTGGTTCCTTTGCTAAGGCAATGGCACCAGTGTTGTCACAGAACAAGGTTATTGGATTCAGTGCGCTTGGCACCACTCCAAGATCCGTCATGAACTGCTTCATCCAGACACCCTCCTTAGCCGCCTCCGAGGCAGCCATGTACTCCGCTTCACATGTAGAATCTGCTACGACGCTTTGCTTGGAACTGCACCAGCTTACTGCACCCCCATTAAGAATAAATACTTATCCGGTTTGCGACTTGGAGTCGTCCGGATCTGTGTCAAAGCTTGCATCGACGTAACCTTTTACGGCGAGCTCTTCGTCACCTCCATACACGAGAAACATCTCCTTAGTCCTTTTCAGGTACTTCAGGATATTCTTGACCGCTGTCCAGTGATCCACTCCTGGATTACTCTGGAACCTACCTGCCATACTTATGGCCAGGCTAACATCCGGTCTAGTGCACAGCATCGCATACATGATAGAACCTATGGCTGAAGCATAGGGGACGGAGCGCATATGCTCTCTATCTTCATCAGTTGCTGGGCACTGAGTCTTACTCAATCTCGTACCTTGTAAAACTGGCAAGAACCCTTTCTTGGACTGTTCCATTTTGTACCTCTTCAAAACTTTATCAAGGTATGTGCTTTGTGAAAGTCCTATCAGGCGTTTTGATCTATCCCTATAGATCTTAATGCCTAGAATGTAAGCAGCTTCTCCTAGATCCTTCATAGAGAAACTTTTATTCAAGTAACCTTTTATGCTCTCCAAAAGCTCTACGTTGTTTCCAATCAGTAATATGTCATCCACATATAATATTAGAAACGCCACAGAGCTCCCACTCACTTTCTTGTAAATACAAGATTCTCCAACCACTTGTATAAACCCAAATGCTTTGATCACCTCATCAAAGCGTTTGTTCCAACTCCGAGATGCTTGCACCAGTCCATAAATGGATCGCTGGAGCTTGCACACCTTGTCAGCATTTTTACGATCGACAAAACCTTCGGGTTGCATCATATACAACTGGAAATCGTTAAGGAACGCCGTTTTGACATCCATCTGCCAGATTTCATAATCGAAATATGCAGCTATTGCTAACATGATTCTGACGGACTTAAGCATCGCTACGGGTGAGAAAGTCTCATCGTAGTCAACTCCTGGAACTTGTGAAAAACCCTTTGCCACAAGTCGAGCTTTATAAACGGTCACATTACCGTTAGCGTCCGTCTTCTTCTTAAAGATCCATTTGTTCTGAATAGCCTTGCGGCCCTCAGGTAGTATCTCCAAAGTCCACACTTTGTTCTCATACATGGATCCTATCTCGGATTTCATGGCTTCTAGCCATTTGTTGGAATCTGGGCCCACCATTGCTTCTTCATAATTTGCAGGTTCATTGTTGTCTAACAACATGATTGATAAGACGGGATTACCGTACCACTCTGGAGCAGCACGTGATCTCGTCGACCTGCGTGGTTCAACAGAAACTTGAACTGGAGTTTTATGATCATCATCATTAACTTCCTCCTCAACTGGCGTCGCAACGACATAGGTTTCCCCTTGCCCTACGCCACCATCCAGAGGGATGAGAGGTTCGACAACCTCGTCAAGTTCTATCTTCCTCCCACTCAATTCTCTCGAGAGAAACTCCTTCTCGAGAAAAGCTCCGTTTTTAGCAACAAACACTTTGCCCTCGGATTTGAGATAGAAGGTGTACCCAACTGTCTCTTTTGGGTAACCTATGAAGACGCACCTTTCCGCTTTGGGTTCCAGCTTTTCAGGGTGAAGCTTTTTGACATAAGCATCACATCCCCAAACTTTAAGAAACGACAACTTTGGCCTTTTGCCATACCACAGTTCGTATGGTGTCGTCTCAACGGATTTTGATGCTGCCCTATTTAAAGTGAATGCAGTTGTTTCTAATGCATAACCCCAAAATGATAACGACAAATCAGTACGAGACATCATAGATCGCACCATCTCTAACAAAGTACGATTACGACGTTCGGACACACCATTACACTGTGGTGTTCCAGGCGGTGTTAACTGCGAAACAATTCCACATTGTCTTAAGTGAGCACCAAACTCGAAACTCAGATATTCACCCCCACGATCAGACCGTAGGAACTTGATCTTCTTGTTACGATGATTTTCCACTTCACTCTGAAATTGCTTGAACTTTTCAAATGTTTCAGACTTGTGCTTCATCAAGTAGACATAACCATATCTACTTAAATCGTCAGTGAAGGTGAGAAAATAACGATATCCGCCGCGTGCCTCTACGCTCATTGGACCACACACATCGGTATGTATGATTTCCAACAAGTCACTTGCACGCTCCATTGTTCCGGAGAACGGAGTCTTAGTCATCTTGCCCATGAGGCATGGTTCGCACGTGTCAAGTGAATCAAAGTCAAGTGACTCCAAAAGTCCATCAGCATGGAGTTTCTTCATGCGCTTTACACCAATATGACCCAAGCGGCAGTGCCACAAAAATATGGCGCTATCATTGTTTACTCTAACTCTTTTGGTCTCAGTGTTATGTATATGCGTATCGCTATCAAGATTCAATATGAACAATCCTCTCACATTCGGTGCATGACCATAAAAGATGTTACTCATAAAAATAGAACAACCATTATTCTCAGACTTAAAAGAGTAACCGTCTCGCAATAAACAAGATCCAGATATAACGTTCATGCTCAACGCAGGCACTAAATAACAATGATTTAAGTTCATCACTAATCCCGATGGTAGTTGAAGTGACACTGTGCCGACGGCGATTGCATCAACCTTGGAACCATTTCCTACACGCATCGTCACTTCGTCTTTCGCCAGCCTTCGTCTATTCCGCAGTTCCTGCTTCGAGTTGCAAATGTGAGCAACAGAACCGGTATCGAATACCCAGGCACTACTACGAGAGCCGGTTAAGTACACATCAATAACATGTATATCAAATATACCTGATTTTTCTTTGCCCGCCTTCTTACCTGCCAGATACTTGGGGCAATTGCGCTTCCAGTGACCCATACCCTTGCAATAGAAGCACTCTGTTTCAGGCTTAGGTCCAGCCTTGGGTTTCTTCGGCGGATTGGCAACAGGCTTGCCGCTCTTCTTCGAATTGCCCTTCTTGCCTTTTCCGTTTCTCTTGAAACTAGTGGTCTTGCTCACCATCAACACTTGATGCTCTTTACGGAGTTCAGACTCTGCGACTTTCAGCATCGCAAACAACTCGCCGGGAGACTTGTTCATCCCTTGCTTGTTGTAGTTCAACACAAAGCCTTTATAGCTTGGCGGCAGTGATTGAAGGATTCTGTCAGTGATAGCTTCTTGCGGGAGTTCAATCCCCAGCTCAGCTAGACGGTTTGAGTACCCAGACATTTTGAGCACATGTTCACTGACAGACGAGTTTTCCTCCATCTTGCAAGCATAGAATTTATCGGAGGTCTCATACCTCTCGATCCGGGCGTTCTTCTGAAAGATAAACTCCAACTCCTGGAACATCTCAAATGTTCCATGACGCTCAAAGCGACGTTGAAGTCCCGGTTCTAAGCCATACAAGACTGCACATTGAACTATTGAGTAGTCCTCCTTACGTGCTAGCCAAGCGTTCTTAACATCCTGATCAGCCGTAGCGGGTGGTTCATCTCCTAGCGCAGCATTAAGGACATAATCCTTCTTCCCAGCTTGTAAGATTAGCTTAAGATTACGAGCCCAGTCTACAAAGTTGCTTCCATCATCTTTCAACTTAGCTTTCTCTAGGAACGTATTAAAATTCAGGATGACTGTCGCGTGAGCCATGATCTACAACACAAATATATTCAAAGTGGACTTAGACTATGTTCAAGATAATTAGAGTTCAACTTAATCAAATTATATGCTAAACTCCCACTCAAAAAGTACATCTCTCTAGTCATTTGAGTGGTTCATGATCCACTTACACTATCCCAAGTCCGATCATCACGTGAGTTGGGTATAGTTTCAGTGGTAAGCATCCCTATGCTAATCACATCAACTATATGATTCACGATCGACCTTTCGGTCTCATGTGTTCCGAGGCCATGTCAGCACATGCTAGGCTCGTCAAGCTTAACCCGAGTGTTCCGCGTGCGCAACTGTTTTGCACCCGTTGTATGTGAACGTTGAGTCTATCACACCCGATCATCACGTGGTGTCTCGAAACGACGAACTGTAGCAACGGTGCACAGTCGGGGAGAACACAATTTCGTCTTGAAATTTTGGTGAGAGATCACCTCATAATGCTACCGTCGTTCTAAGCAAAATAAGGTGCATAAAAGGATTAACATCACATGCAATTCATAAGTGACATGATATGGCCATCATCACGTGCTTCTTGATCTCCATCACCAAAGCACCGGCACAATCTTCTTGTCAACGGCGCCACACCATGATCATCCATCAACGTGTTGCCATCGGGGTTGTCGTGCTACTTATGCTATTACTACTAAAACTACATCCTAGCAAAATAGTAAACGCATCTGCAAGCACAAACGTTAGTATAAAGACAACCCTATGGCTCCTGCCGGTTGCCGTACCATCGACATGCAAGTCGATATTTCTATTACAACATGATCATCTCATACATCCAATATATCACATCACATCGTTGGCCATATCACATCACAATCATACCCTGCAAAAACAAGTTAGACGTCCTCTAATTTTGTTGTTGCATGTTTTATGTGGTGACCAAGGGTATCTAGTAGGATCGCATCTTACTTACGCAAACACCACAACGGAGATATATGAGTTCCTATTTAACCTCATCCAAGGACCTCCTCGGTCAAATCCGATTCAACTAAATTGGAGAAACCGTCACTTGCCAGTCATCTTTGAGCAAAGGGGGTTACTCGTAACGATGAAACCAGTCTCTCGTAAGCGTACGAGTAATGTCGGTCCAAGCCGCTTCAATCCAACAATACCGCGGAATCAAGAAAAGACTAAGGAGGGCAGCAAAGCGCACATCACCGCCCACAAAACCTTTTGTGTTCTACTCGAGAAGACATCTACGCATGAACCTAGCTCATGATGCCACTGTTGGGGAACGTCGCATGGGAAACAAAAAATTTCCTACGCGCACGAAGACCTATCATGGTGATGTCTATCTACGAGAGGGGATGGGTGATCTACGTACCCTTGTAGATCGTACAGCAGAAGCGTTAGAGAACGCGGTTGATGTAGTGGAACGTCCTCACGTCCCTCGATCCACCCCGCAAACAATCCCGCGATCAGTCCCACGATCTAGTACCGAACGGACGGCACCTCCGCGTTCAGCACACGTACAGCTCGACGATGATCTCGGCCTTCTTGATCCAGCAAGAGAGACGGAGAGGTAGAAGAGTTCTCCGGCAGCGTGACGGTGCTCCGGAGGTTGGTGATGACCTTGTCTCAGCAGGGCTCCGCCCGAGCTCCGCAGAAACGCGATCTAGAGGAAAAACCGTGGAGGTATGTGGTCGGGCTGCCGTGGGAAAGTCGTCTCAAATCAGCCCTAAAACCTCTGTATATATAGGTGGGAGGGAGGGGGCCTTGCCTTGGGGTCCAAGGACCCTCAAGCGGTCGGCCGAGCCAAGGGGGAGGACTCTCCCCCCCCCCAAACCGAGTTGGACTAGGTTTGGTGGGAGGGAGTCCTCCTCCCTTCCCACCTCCTCCCTTTTTTTTTCCTTTTTCCTTTGATTTCTTATCCTTGGCGCATAGGGCCCTTTTGGGCTGTCCCACCAGCCCACTATGGGCTGGTGCGCCACCCTTATGGCCTATGGGCTTCCCAGGGGTGGGTTGCCCCCCCCCCCCCCCCGGTGAACTCCCGGAACCCATTCGTCATTCCCGGTACATTCCCGGTAATTCCGAAAACCTTGCGGTAATCAAATGAGGTCATCTTATATATCAATCTTCGTTTCCGGACCATTCCGGAAACCCTCGTGACGTCCGAGATCTCATTCGGTAACCAACCATATAACTCAAATACGCATAAAACAACGTCGAACTTTAAGTGTGCAGACCCTGCGGGTTCGAGAACTATGTAGACATGACCCGAGAGACTCCTCGGTCAATATTCAATAGCAGGACCTGGATGCCCATATTGGATCCTACATATTCTACGAAGATCTTATTGTTTGAACCTCAGTGCCAAGGATTCGTATAATCCCGTATGTCATTCCCTTTGTCCTTCGGTATGTTACTTGCCCGAGATTCGATCGTCAGTATCCGCATACCTATTTCAATCTCGTTTACCGGCAAGTCTCTTTACTCGTTCCGTAATACAAGATCCCGCAACTTACACTAAGTTACATTGCTTGCAAGGCTCGTGTGTGATGTTGTATTACCGAGTGGGCCCCGAGATACCTCTCCGTCACACGGAGTGACAAATCCCAGTCTTGATTCATACTAACTCAACTAACACCTTTGGAGATACCTGTAGAGCATCTTTATAGTCACCCAGTTACGTTGCGACGTTTGATACACACAAAGCATTCCTCCGGTGTCAGTGAGTTATATGATCTCATGGTCATAGGAATAAATACTTGACACGCAGAAAACAGTAGCAACAAAATGACACGATCAACATGCTACGTCTATTAGTTTGGGTCTAGTCCATCACGTGATTCTCCTAATGACGTGATCCAGTTATCAAGTAACAACACCTTGTTCATAATCAGAAGACACTGACTATCATCGATCAACTGGCTAGCCAACTAGAGGCATGCTAGGGACGGTGTTTTGTCTATGTATCCACACATGTAAATGAGTCTTCATTCAATACAATTATAGCATGGATAATAAACTATTATCTTGATACAGGAATTATAATAATAACTATATATTTATTATTGCCTCTAGGGCATAATTCCAACATCCACCAACGACCGCCGTGCTCTGCCGTCACGCTGCCGACCGCCGTGCTTCGCCCGTCCGCCCGTTGCCGGAAAACGCTGCCAGACAGCCACAGCCGAGAGGTAAATGTAATGAAACTGCTGCTGTCGTTGATCTCTTGGAGTCTTGGATGGCTGTTGTCATTGGGAACTTGGGATGGCTTTTCTTTACTGTCGTTGGGATGGCTACTGTCTACAGGTTCATACATATTATGTATTTGTTTTTTACTAATGTGAGAACTCCATAGGTCATGAGGAAGAGGAAGACACTACTCATAAGTAATTTTTTTCAAGCCAATTACTACAAACTCTACAGTTGAAAATGCAAATGCAACCATGATGATAGATGCCAGAGATCAACCCATTGGTCATAATGCCACCAATCTCAGTTCAGTTGATATGCCACCCCCTGAGCAAAATATTGAGGCATCTGTGGAAGTCCTAGAACAACGAAGAATCGGAAGCACACCGTTTGAGCAAGACCCTGGAAAGCGCAAAAAGATTTGGGAACTTCCTCTTGAGAAGCAAAATGAAGCACAGATATTTCTGAAGGTCGATACATGCCATACATGAGAGAGTATCCATATAATGATGATCCACCAAAACATCGTCGGCGTTTCCAGTACAGTTGGTTCAAGGATTTTGAATGGCTCGAGTTTTCACCTTACACAAAGCGTGCATATTGCTTCCATTGTTTCCTCTTCTCAAGAAAGCCAATTGGGAAGTGCGGCTCAGAAACATTAACTGTATTGGGCTTTGATAGGTGGAAGAAGGTGAATAACGGGAAAGAGTGTGGCTTTTTAACTCATGTGGGTAATGCTGGTTCAGCCCATAACTTCTCAGTTCGTTGTTATGAAAATTTTAAAAACAACATGACTCATATCGATAAGGTGTTTGTGAAAGCATCCGCAAAAAATGATTTTAGATGCAAGACTAAGGCTCAAAGTTACAATTGATTCTATTCGGTAAGCAATATTTTTTCCATCTTTTGTTAGAATATTTAAAATATTCTATATGTTGTAGTATACTAACAAAACAATTATATGATATGATGCAGGTGGTTAACATTCCAGGCTTGTGCTTTTAGAGGCCATGATGAATCTCCAGGATCCATTAACCGGGGTAATTTCCTTGAACTCGTAAAACTCTTGGCTTCTTATAACAAGGAGGTGAAAGATGTTGTCTTGGAAAATGCTCCTGGAAATGCAAAGTACACATCCCATTTTGTTCCACAGGGAATTCTTAGTATACTTTCTCGGAAGGTGCAAAGAACAATTAGATAAGAAATAGGTGATAGCAAATTTTGTATAATGGTTGACGAAGCTCGCGATGAATCCAAAAAAGAGCAAATGGCATTGGTCCTCCGGTTTCCCGATACTGAAGGGTTTATACAGGAGCGTTTCGTTGATGTCATTCATGTGAATGACACTCTTGCATTGACTCTCAAGGAGACAATTTGCGCTATCCTAGCAGATAACAATTTAAATGTGGAAGGTATCAGAGGTCAAACCTATGACGGGGCGAGCAATATGCGAGGGGAGTGGAATGGATTAAAGGCTTTAATTCTGAAGGAGTCCCATTATGCATACTACATTCATTGTATAGCGCATCAACTTCAATTGGCCCTTGTTGCAGCTTCTCTAGAGGTACATGAAGTGCATAATTTTTTTCAACATGCCAATTTTTTCATAAATGTTGTTAGTGCTTCACCTAAACGCAATGATGAGTTACTAGCAAACCAAGGCGCCGAGATTGCACGTGAAATTGAACTCGGGGAGCTTGATACGGGAAAAGGGGCAAACCAGATAGGATCTTTACAGAGACCAGCAGATATTAGATGGAGTTCACACTTCAAGTCAACTAAGAGCTTAAGGAAGATGTTTGGCGCTACTATTACAGTCCTGCGAAGTATAGCAAATGATCGTTCGATCACAAAATATTCCCGTGGAGATGCTGGAGGCACCCTAAGGATAATTGTTTCTTTTGATTTTGTTTTCATTTTGCACCTCATGGAGAGGATTATGAAAATCATAGATGTCTTATGCCAAACACTCCACAAGAAATCTTTGGACATTTTGAATGCATTAGATACACTATCGAACACTAAGGTGCTCCTCGCTGATCTAAGAGAAGAAGGATGGGAACCTCTCATAGAGAAGGTTAAGAACTTTTGTACGAAGCACGAAGTTGAGATCCCCGATATGACTCGCAAGTACATCCCTTTCCTCTATTTGTATAATAGAATAATATATTAATCACACCTTCTTTACTAACACATATATTGTATTTGTAATTTGCAGGTATGTTGATGTTACTAAGTCTCGGAATAAACATAATAACATCACTGTGCTTCACCACTACAAAGCTGATGTGTTTAATGTGGCGATCGATCAACAATTGGTTGAGCTAAATGACCGTTTTAGTGTTCAGACTACAGAGCTGATGACACTCTGCGCATCATTGGATCCAAGGCATGAGTCATTTGACATGTCAAAGATTTGCAGGCTTGTGGAAAAAATTTGTCCAACGGATTTTTCTAGTCAAGAGGAGGCCCATCTGGAGTCACAACTTCCACACTATCAGTTAGATATTCACAACCATCCAGAACTAAAATCTTCGTCATCACTTGCTGATTTGACCGTTGAATTACATAAAACAGGTAAAGCTTGTGTGTATCCAATGGTTGATAGATTATTACGATTGATCATCACTCTCCCGGTGTCAACTGCAACTACGGAGAGAGCGTTTTCAGCAATGAAGGTTATCAAAACGCGTCTCTGAAGTAAAATGGATGATGATTTTGTTCAACATTACATGGTTGTATACATTGGAAAGGAAATAGCTGCAAAGTTCAATGGTAATGAGATTATTGATTTGTTCGATCGACCGGCTGGTAGAAATGTAGTTTTTTGTTGTTGTAAAGCTTATACTACTACATCTTTGATACACTACAATATTCAAGACTTTAAATATTTTTATGTTATGTCTTTTGTGTGTTTCAATGTGTTCTTCGCCCCCCCCCCCTATGTTGAAATCCTGGCTCCGCCCCTGGTTGTGGGGTCCGGATCAAATGGACGGAGCAATGTAGAAGTGTTGTTAGAATAAGAGATTTTGATGTTACAATAAGGTCTTAAGGGGTGTTGTTATAATATACCCATCATTTTCCAATATATATATTTCTACGCACATTTAACATTTCCCAATTAAAATATTATCATTTTCTAATATACTAGTCGGATGCCCGTGCGTTGCCACGGAGCAGAACAATATATAAAGCAATAAGCAAAACAATATATGGTGATGAGCTCATTAGAGCACTTGTACCTGATCAGTCTCATGCATCCGTCACCGGCGTCACCGGCTGCCGTTGTTAACCCTTGGTGTCATCTACACACAGACACTAACCCCCTATGTCAGGCGCGGTGGCTCGTCCCTCCCATTCGAGATTGTTGCTGAAGACATGGTCCGCCGCTGCACAACCGATGTCCATGAAATTCAAGGGCCCGTCAGATTCATAACTTGATCATATGAGAATAATCAAATAACGGTTTGGATTTTTCATCCACAACATCTTTGAATTTTCAACAAATACATTGTGAGCATATAAAATACCAATCTGCATAACCGAATATTAGAAGAAAATAGAGGGCCCAGAAACCTTGACTGGCGCCACGGCGGTGTGGTCCGTGAGGTTAAATTTCTCCAACACGGACGCGAAGATGGCGAGGAGGAGAGGGTCGTTTGCGTCGAGGCTGGGCTTCTCCGGCACGTACTCCACCTCCACCCGCAATACACCATGGCGTTAGGCGCCGCTCGAGCGGATTACGGGGCAACGGAACCGGAGCTCGCCTGAGAGCGGGGGTCGGATTCAGGACGGGCGCTCTCCTCGGAGAACTCATCGGCTCCCGCGGCCCTTCACTTCCTATCCCTGTAGCGGCGGCGGAGGTGGGGGTGGCTGCGCCCGGTGTCCCGCGACTTGGGGATCGCCGTGGCGGCGAGGACGGTGGGGGTGGCGGTGGGCATGATCGTCATCGGCAGAAGTGAGCGAGGGGACCCCCCCTCCTCCTTGGTCCCTCCGTTGCGCTCCTTCCTCTCTCTGGTGGCGATGATATTTGGCAGGGAGAGATGAGATCGGGAGTGAGGGGTGGGGGGAGGTGGGTGTGGTACGTGTATGTGTCGGCAGTTTAATCTCTCTTTGTTTTTTGAGCGACGATGGGTGGGAACGTGGGCTGGTTTTAGGGAGTGCGAGCGGGATCGAGCGGTTTTTTACCCTCTGCCATCGAGGGGGTGTGTCGCCTCCTCTTAAACTCTGCCAAATCTCCATCGGACTCAGCTCCCCTAACGTAGTGCAGGGTGAGGTTGGGTCACTCACAGGTGGGCCAACCCGCTTCCAGACCCACATGTCAGTGGCCCAACTATACCCTGCAGTACGTCAGGGGAGCCTCGTCCATCTCGATCATGGTTCTCGGCATTAAGAGTTGCATATGATGAAGCATTCAATTTGTCATATTGTTTTCGGTGGAACCAATACCGATGTATGGCACTTGTAAAAAAAGTGTGACCACAACTCCAATCGATTTCATGGGATGGTCATATACTAAGCACCTCATTTTAACATGGACAATGAAGTGTTAAGCATCGTTACTGCCTGTTTGGCAGTTGTGGTCAAGCTAAATGAAAGATGGAAACCGTGTTCGGGTTCTTTCCGTTATCATTACTCAAACCATGAATATTTTATTTCCTTTTGCATTCCTTTCGAGCTTAAGAAAAATACTCCATTATTTACCTTTCAAAAGTATTTATTTGTATCATTCACATCAAATAGAAGAAAGTACAACATAGTCATTTATTAGTTTAATAAGATTGTCTAATGGAGATTAAGCTTAGCGATACTATGACACAAAGATTACTCAACAAAATTAGTTACTGATACGCAAATTATTTATCTGACAAAAAATATGTCTTTATTTCAACATTATAAAAAGGGAATCAAAAGATTACATGCCATTGGCTACAACTGAAAAAAAAATACATTGCAGAATCGAGACAAGGAATCTCTACAACCTACAACTTTATCTCAAACGTAGGTACTACTATGTCCACTCTAACAAAACTATCTAGTATTAACATAAGCAGGAAGATTAGCAGCTTCAGATTGCAGAATAGAGAAAATGAATTGTTGCCATATGTGCAAGAGAGCCGTTGTTTCATATCTACTATAAGAAAATCTAAAAAAGTGATAAATTTTATCTTGTGCCCCTGCACCCTGAATCTCTCCGAGGAACATGAACTGTAGTCGTTTTTGGGCTCCCTTCTCATGCTCGAGACCGCAAGCTTGCCCGACCCTTGTCATAGTACATCCTTGTAGCCACAACAACCATGTCATCCACCCGTCGTGGCCATGCTGCTGGATGGTGGAATGTCACAGTCCGAGGGCAGCATGCCAATCTCCGATATGACCTTGCAAAACTGATATATAGATGTAACTGATCACAATCAGGAGAGATGTGATAATTCAAGTTACCTCATGAGATAAGCATGCTTCATGTTGACTGCCCCGCTCTTTTCAATACCATCTTCTTAGTAAGCGAATTGACTCCAGAAATTGTCAACGTCGCTGCAACTAAAAAATCAAGAGCCAATGGCAGAAGTTGTGAATGTTGCCGCATAAACAAAATAATAGAGGAAAAAGTTTACAAGCATGTCACAGAAACCTAGCATATGGAAATCTCATTTTTCCATAGCCGTTCATGTAATCCTTGAGTATCTCAGGGTGGTACTCCAATATCTCCCCAAATATAAGGTCCTTTGATGTCTTCTTTGATAAAAATTTCTTCGTTCAAACTCAAACTTAACTTTCAAAATTGGTTACATGATGGTTTGCTCTTTACTTGCACAAGACCCTTAAAAGGGGCATAAACCATGAATATATGATTTTGTAACGTAAATACAAATAGCTGCAAACTCGAGGGATCGTTTAGAACCCGACGACAAAAATGATATGCGTACCACTCAGTGTATACCTGCCCGGCCCCGCAACCTCAATCACCATTGCTTAATTGTGTGCTGCTCAAGCACCATTGGTTGCTTATATGTCGATGGCCCTGCTCTAATAGCTACGAGTCACCACTACAGAACATCCACAATCACGGCTGTTTCACGGTACAACGACACCGCCGCACCCACCCTGTTTTTGCCAGATGCCACCCTGGTCTCCACCCTGCCACCCCGTCTATTCGTCCCGATGTTCGTGATGGTACCGCACCACCTCACGCTGACTGCCACCCGCAGGCGTCATGTCCATTGGAATACCCCCTAATAACATGAGATTTCTTTACTTGGAAGCACTACAAAACAAAAGTATACATCTCTTACCTTGTAGGTTTTGTCCCCAAAGAAATGAATTTCTTTGAATTCTTCGAGATATCTCAAGCATAGGTTTTGTCCTAGCCTTGTGGGAATACCTGAATTCAGTGATGCAGTGGTAAATATCAAACTGATTATTTCTAGCGGATATTTAAGAGTTTAGAACACTCACATCAAAACTGATCTGCCCCCCCCCCCCCCAATAGAAAAAGTCAGGTTCAGGTGTGCGAACTTTTTACGAAGCACTAACACCATTTTAGGCCGAACGTTATGTACCTAAACAAAGCAAGCCGATTCAATTTCATGTTTTTAATAGCTATTCCCCCTTTCTGATTATAACCAACTACTTGTTCTTATAAGACAATTTGAACCTTATCATACTTCTCAAAATCATCACGTTCTTCTTGACTACAGTTCCTCCCTATAGGCGACACATTGATCATTCCACTCCTGAATTCTATGAATGTGCCCGTGAGCAAACATTTACTCGGTTAGTAAAGGGCTAGAGGGAATTATCGAACATGACTCTGCACTGACCTTTTAATTGGGATATCCAAATCCGCAATGTAATGAAGAGTGAATTTAATGAATTCCTGCAAAGAACACATAACATCACTACCAAAGCCTCAAAACTCACCGACAGCAACTGCCACCACTGACATCAACTACCATGAAAACTGACAGCATCTGCATGGCAAAAGAATTCCACAATAGTCAAATTCAGTAGAAGAAAACCAAGATATCAGGGAGCATTTTGAAACAAACAAAATATCATGCCAACTCAATTAACATGGTTTTGTAACATCATACCTTTCTGAAATGATCCACTTATTACATGTAGGTATCACTTCACAACTTAGCATATTTCAGGTAACACCAACATGTTCCTGAACATTTTGTCCAAGAACTTGATAAATTAAAATTATTGAAAGAGGAGAAAGCCTTCCAGTTTCATAACTATTAATGATTTTTTTTCTCAATTTGCAGGAAATAATTATTGATCCAGGGAATCTCATTGTGTCTCATTACAATGGTTTAGTCAATCTGCCATTAGACCCATGGCATTTATTGTTGGAATTATATCCTAGAGGCAATAATAAATATAGTTATTATTATAATTCTTGTATCGAGATAATCGTTTATTATCCATGCTATAATTGTATTGAATGAAGACTCATTTACATGTGTGGATACATAGACAAAACACCGTCCCTAGCAAGCCTCTAGTTGGCTAGCCAGCTGATCAAAGATAGTCGGTGTCTTCTGATTATGAACAAGGTGTTGTTGCTTGATAACTGGATCACGTCATTAGGAGAATCACGTGATGGACTAGACCCAAACTAATAGACGTAGCATGTTGATCGTGTCATTTTGTTGCTACTGTTTTCTGCGTGTCAAGTATTTATTCCTATGACCATGAGATCATATAACTCACTGACACCGGAGGAATGCTTTCTGTGTATCAAATGTCGCAACGTAACTGGGTGACTATAAAGATGCTCTACATGTATCTCCGAAGGTGTTGGTTGAGTTAGTATGGATCAAGACTGGGATTTGTCACTCCGTGTGACGGAGAGGTATCTCGGGGCCCACTCGGTAATACAACATCACACACAAGCCTTGCAAGCAATGTAGCTTAGTGTAAGTTACGGGATCTTGTATTACGGAACGAGTAAAGAGACTTGCCGGTAAACGAGATTGAAATAGGTATGCGGATACTAACGATCGAATCTCGGGCAAGTAACATACCGAAGGACAAAGGGAATGACATACGGGATTATATGAATCCTTGGCACTGAGGTTCAAACGATATGATCTTCGTAGAATATGTAGGATCCAATATGGGCATCCAGGTCCCGCTATTGGATATTGACCGAGGAGTCTCTCGGGTCATGTCTACATAGTTCTCGAACCCGCAGGGTCTGCACACTTAAGGTTCGACGTTGTTTTATGCGTATTTGAGTTATATGGTTGGTTACCGAATGTTGTTCGGAGTCCCGGATGAGATCACGGACGTCACGAGGGTTTCCGGAATGGTCCGAAAACGAAGATTGATATATAGGATGACCTCATTTGATTACCGGAAGGTTTTCGGAGTTACCGGAAATGTACCGGGAATGACGAATGGGTTTCGGGAGTTCACCGGGGGGGCAACCCACCCCGGGGAAGCCCATAGGCCTTGAGGGTGGCGCACCAGCCCTTAGTGGGCTGGTGGGACAGCCCAAAAGGGCCCTATGCGCCTAGGAAAGAAAATCAAAGAGAAAAGAAAAAAAAAGAGGAGGTGGGAAGGGAAGGAAGGACTCCCACCCACCAAACCAAGTCCAACTCGGTTTGGGGGGGAGCCTTCCCCCCTTGGCTCGGCCGACCCCCTTGGGGCTCCTTGAGCCCCAAGGCAAGGTCCCCTCCCTCCCACCTATATATACAGAGGTTTTAGGGCTGATTTGAGACGACTTTTCCACGGCAGCCCGACCACATACCTCCACGGTTTTTCCTCTAGATCGCGTTTCTGCGGAGCTCGGGCGGAGCCCTGCTGAGACAAGGTCATCACCAACCTCCGGAGCGCCGTCACGCTGCCGGAGAACTCTTCTGCCTCTCCTTCTCTCTTGCTGGATCAAGAAGGCCGAGATCATCGTCGAGCTGTACGTGTGCTGAACGCGGAGGTGCCGTCCATTCGGTACTAGATCGTGGGACTGATCGCGGGATTGTTCGCGGGGCGGATCGAGGGACGTGAGGACGTTCCACTACATCAACCGCGTTCACTAACGATTCTGCTGTACGATCTACAAGGATACGTAGATCACTCATCCCCTCTCGTAGATGGACATCTCCATGATAGGTCTTCGTGCGCGTAGGAAAATTTTTGTTTCCCATCCGACGTTCCCCTACATTTATTTGTGAACAAACAAATGCTAAAGAATCATTTATTCTCCACTTGATCTAAAGATCATTCGTCCACTGAAACTGCAATCTGCATCAAATCCCACGACACAATTCTGTAGTCAAAATGCCCAATCAATCATGGTTGTGTCAAAGATAAGGCAAGGATGATCCCAGTAAGCATTTAAGAGAATTGTGCTGCTGAAGAAGATACGAAAGACACACTTATCAAAATTTCTCACGGGTAGGAAAATCACAAAAACGAAGGAGGGGATCAAGATTGACGAACCTTTGACATCATGTCCTGAAGTACGGGTTGTTGGCGCTCCCCTCATCCTTGTACTTGTTCTACTCAGCCGCACGCACCCTCGATGTAGCCACCGCCGAGATGTTGTAAGGACGTCATGCGGGTCGGCGGCCTGAGGGCAGGGGTCGGACTCAGGGCGGGCGCTCTCCTCGGAGAGCTCACCGGCTCCCGCGGCCCTTCTCTTCATATCCCTGCAGCGGCGACGGAGGTGAGGGTGGTTGCGCCCGGTTTCCCGCGACTTGGGGATCGCCGCGGCGGCGACGGCGGTGGGGGTGGCGGTGCGCATGATCGTCATCGGCAGAAGCGAGCGAGGGGACCCCCTTCTCCTTGGTCCCTCCGCTGCGGTCCTTCCTCGCTCAGGCGGCGACGATATTTTGCAGGGGAGAGATGAGATCGGGAGCGAGGGGTGGGGGAGAGGGGAGAGGTGGGTGTGGTACGTGTGGGCTGGTTTTTGGGAGTGCGAGCGAGATCGAGTGGTTTTTTTACTCTGTGCGATCGAGGGGGTGGGGATGGGGATCGATAGGTGGTCGAACGGTAGAGGGTTTTCTTTTTGAACCGGTTTTTTTCTGTATCTAATCTATTGGTTTTTGGAGGGATGGAAAAAGTCGGTGGGCCTGCTAGCGGTGGCAGTGCTAGCGAGGGGCGATTTCTCGTGGTCGAACAATCACGACAGACGGCAGATCCCTCTTTAATAGTAGAGAGATGTTTTAGTGTTTACTTATTTCCATAGAGGTTGTACATTTTAAATATATATTTGAAAAAAATATAAATATCTTACATTTTTCAAATGCATATTGTTTTTCAAAAACACATTTTAACTCTTTTGAATACATTATTTAAGTACGCACTGGAACATTTTTTAATGATAAAAACATTTTTCCTAAACTATTCAATATATTTTTTACATTGTAGAAACATTATTTTTTGAAAATGTCACGGACATATTTCTAAAACTTATAAATATTTTTAAAATGTAATTTACATAATTTTAATGTGCAACTCATTTTTTTAGTTATAGAAACATTTTTTACAATGTACTCCCTTCGGTCTTAAATATAAGTCTTTGTAGAGATTTCACTAGTGACTACATACGGATTATAATGAATGAATCTCGCTTTAAAATATTTCTATATACATCCATATGTAGTCCGTAGTGGAACCTTAAAAAAGATTTATATTTCGAAACGGAGGAAGTATAAACACCTTTAAAAATTGTCACATAAATCTTCTAATTGACATTGTACATCTTTCATATACATCATATTTTTTCTATACATGTTTAACATTTTTGAAATGCAAGATAAATATTTTTTTAATTATGTAAAGTATGTTTTGTAATATATATATTTAGAATATAGCTAAATATAAAATAGTTAGAAAATAAAACAAAAAATTGAATAAAAAAGGAAGATAAATAACATCAAATAATAACATGATCTCAGCTTAATGATTGGACATGGTCACTGGGCCGGCACGAAACCTGCTCCGTGCAGGGGAGTCATGGTAGGACCCACAGCGGGCGACACATATCCGCCCGGCTTCCGCCCCCACGGAAATCTCTGGGAGCTCTTGTTCGGCACTTTAAGCAGGTTGCTGGCGCGGACGCCGATGGAAATTTGGGCTGGCCCATTATACACAAGCGCTTCGCTCGATCGCATGCAGGTCACTCCTTCATTCGATCGCTGGATCTTTTTTTTTTTTGTTACTAGCAAAAGGACCCGTGCGTTTCAACGGAAAAAAATAATACCACATATTTTTAATTAAAGAATTTAGAGAAAGAAATTAAAGAAAAGAGATAGTAGTATTGCACAGTCCATTAGGCGTGCCAATGCCCAGCCTTACCCACTCCTAAATCCCCTAACCTAGCCCGTGACACCACATAGTAAATTTGGCCTCGCGCTCAACAAGGAGAACCGCGCCGCCATCGGCGTGCTGGGCGCGGTGCCTCCCCTGTTGGACCTCCTGACCTCCCCCGCCCACCACCCGCGCGCGCCGCGACACCGGGATGGCCATCTACCACCTCTCGCTGGCCGCCGTCAACCAGTCCAAGGTCGCCCGCTTCCCGGGGGCATCCAAGGCGCTCCTCAGCGTCGCGTCGAGCGCCGTCGAGCCCATGCCCATCCGCAGGCTGGCCCTCATGGTGATCTGCAACGTGGGCGGCTGCTCGGAGGGCCGCGCCTCTCTGATGGACGCGGGCGTCGTCGCGGCCGTGTCCGGCAGCCTCCTCTCCTCCCACGACGTCGCCGAGCTGGAGGAGTGGTGCGTGGCGGCGATCTACGCGCTGAGCCGCGGCAGCCTCCGGTTCCGCAGCCTGGCGCGCGCGGCCGGCGCGGACAAGGCCCTCCGCTGCGTGGCCGAGGAGGGGACCCCCGGCGGCGTCCGGCGCGAGATGGCGAGGAAGACGCTGCGCGCCATGCGGGGCGACCTGGACGAGGAGGCGGACCTGACCGGCAGCAGCCTGGAGTGCGGCGACGGGGACGACTACGGCGGGAGCATCGTGTCGGACGGGTTCATGTCGTTCCAGTTTAATTACCTAAAAGATAGGGGCTTTTTAAAAAGGCAGCGATGGGTTTTTCGACGGAAGTGCAGTTCAAAATTTCACAGGTCTTCTATTTTAATACGGCTTGCATGTAGATTTAATACGTACAAAGAATCAGTCAAGTGACCTTCAGTTTCATCTCTAATCCTGATTTAGTTGACGTGTCCATTCCCAACCCGGATGAGTACCGGTATGAAAGAAAGACGAATAATGACTTATTTATTAAGATTGCACCCTAGATAGTATTTTTATTAAACATTTAACAGATAAAATAATATCATATTTAAATTCTACATATTTTTCTAATCAAACTCCATGTATAATATGTTAAATTTGGAGTTACGGTTTAAAAGATATGAGTATTTAAAAAAATATTTAATATATACTACGAGTTTAATGTCATAACCAGTAAGGGCTTTTTTTGTAAAATCACCTCGATGGGTTTTCCGATGGAAGCGATAGCCTCTTTATTATTAGGTAAAGATATCAGATGAAAAAAAGATTGGTTGTTGACTGATGACTCTTACATAAATGTTCACCAAAAATCGAAAAACAAATCAAGTATCGAATTAAAAAATCATCAATTTTGAAAAAAAATCAAATTCGAAAAAGGTTCATCAATTTTGAAAAACCAAAAAATTCATCGTATTTCGAAAAAAAAAAGGTTCGTCAAAATGGAAAAGGTTCTTCAGTTTTGAAAAAAAGTTCACGAATTTAAGGAAAAAACAAGAAACATAAAAACAAAAATGGAGAACATAGGCGGGCATTTCATGTATGTAGAAATGAAAAACAAAACACATATATACGCATGAAGATGGCGTAGTGGTTAGGGCAGTCGACCCGAAGCGAGGAGATCGCGGGTTTCGAACACTGTCACTCCTATTCCCGAACCAGTTTTGAGTTCTCGAACAGGACAAAAAACGTAAAAATGGCCCGGCCAGGAGTTGAGGCATAGTGCATGCTGGTTTGCAGGTTGAACTGCAACCAGCGCCTGAAGTGCCAAATAGGGTCTGCCCAAATTTTCCAGGTTTCTAGCACGTCATATTGGTACATGCTGCAGCAGTTGGGTCTGGAATTGCTCCGTTGCCAACTGGTCGCTCATATCATAAAAATGGGCCATATTAGCCAAAAAAAATTGGCATCTAACCTCGACCATGCAGGCCACATCTACCTCAGCCCAGTTACTCCACAGCCACGCTAAACAAAACTGGTTTGCAGTCCTCTTACCAAAAAAAAAAAACGCTCAAAAAAATGTTCTCTTACAAAAAAAAAAAAAAAAAAAAAATGTCTGCAGTCATCTCGAGGCATCATGCTTCGCTGTCTCTTTTATTAGTAAAGGTATATAAAAGATGAGCAAATTCTCGTGTGAAATAGGGTAGTCAGCTAACTGACAAACTTTGTCTAATCACACCCACCACTTGAAGTTACTTTCGGAGCTCCCATTACAAGTTACTTTCACAGAGATCCTTCAGAATTCGACTGACGGCTAATATATTCATACTTTTCCCACAATTTCCGCAACGTCGTTTTCTCGTGTCCAGACTCGCTTCATTCGGAGCTCTTCAGCCTTCACATGAATGGGCACCGTGACACCCGTTGTAAATTAGGAATCAGAAACCAAGTCTTCAAAAAGAACAGTAGAATTTTCAACCCTAATTAAAGTGGACAGAAGCTCAGTTTGTCTGGCTATTCAATAACCATTTGAAAGGCTAAAAACTTCGGCAGACAAACCTTTTGCGTGTTGCAAAAAAAAGGCTGAAAACTTCAAAGGAAGAATAGATGTGTATATACTACTTCAAACATCAAAACTATCCTCTCTGAATGACCAAAGATGAGAAGTAAAAAATGCAAGGTACCATTCTCGCAGATTGTCATTTTCAAATCAATACAGTAATCCATTCAGCTATTTACCAATCCCAATAATCCTTTTCACAAAAAAATATCATTACAGGAACACAGCTCGAAATGTGAAACATAAATATTACAGGTTCGTTAAATAGATGGACACACACAAAAAGTACCACCAAATAAAATCTACCCTGATGCAAGCCAGCCTACATCATCATGCATACCAGTGACATCATATTACCCTACCATTGATAGTGACTGAAGAGACCCAGGGGGAAGGGGTCAATAAGTAATAAATGACAATGGTATACTTCAAACCACTTCAAATCAAGCAAATTATTTGACTTTAAAGTTCTCCGCAAAGTGGGCATAATAGAGGCACATTAAAATGAAGGGGATATGACAGAATACTTACAGAGTTGCCCCTGGGTATCCCTGAAAGGCACTCGCACATCAAATGGCTCCAAGAGTATAGCTTAAAGTTTTTACAAGGAGCCAGTATGAACAGGACAGCTGCCAGCAAGAATCAGAGAAGATGCAATCTAAAGGTCAGATCATGCTAATAAACTATTGCATGATGTAATACTATATTAGGAATTGCCAGACATAGACGGAACTTCACGATAAAAGCACCTGATATAGTATAGATAGCAATAAGATGTTGTGGTTGTTGTTCATGTATGCTAATGCCGACTTATCATGCTTTTACCAAATGTTGTGTCAAAACAAAAAAAAGGACGGTTGCCACCCACCATCCAGAAGAGGAAAATATTTAGCAGTATTTATGGCATCCACATTTAGAGACTTCTGATGTACAATTAGCGTGCCATTTCTTGGAATATCAATTCAGGGTATATGTGAATCTTTTTTGAGAAAGTGTATATGTGAATGTTACTTCTTCTCTTCTATATAATGGAAAAAAGACTTAACTCCACTTCATAATACATGACTTGCTAAAACAATTGAGATTGGTCAAATGAAAGTAATACTGCCACATTTTTTCATGAAAAATATTTCACAAATTTATAATTATTTAACTTTTAAATTAATAACATGTTCATATGAAAATAACATTAAAATTTGCACCCAGGCCATTTGTATAACTGCATGCATATTTTAGGACGGGTCACAAGGAACGGCAGGAGTATTTTCCAAACAAAAATTAGCACGAAGATCAAACCACAGAATATGCAAGTAAAGTATATAGCCAAATGAGAAATAACGCATGAACCAATGGAAGCAGACTAGATAAGAAGATCTCACTAAAGTCCCTACGGTGCACCAAGACCAGGTTCATGGATGAGTCTTCAACTAGTGCTGATGGACGCATGATGGAGATTCTAATCCAAGGGAAACAACAATTAGAAAGAAAGCAACCAGATCAGACCACCACAAATTAAACCGTATTTTATTACCATCACACGCAGCCACCTTTTCCCATGTCAATAATACACCTCGTCTCTCCTGCCTGCCTTTTGAGCACATAAACCCACCGCCCTCACCATCATCATGCCTAACCAAGTTTAGGCCCTAACCAAAGCATCCTCCCGTCCCCTCTCACAGGAGAGCCCCGAAGCTAGAGGAGGAAGGATACCGCCATGGGGAGAGCTCCGTGCTGCGACAAGGCGAGCGTGAAGAAGGGCCCATGGTCGCCGGAGGAGGACGCCACGCTCAAGTCCTACATCGAGCAGAACGGCACCGGCGGCAACTGGATCGCGCTGCCGCAGAAGATTGGTATGTGCTCATCAGAATTGCCGAGTATGATGTACTGATGCTGCCAGTAAGGAGTAGTGATAATAGATAGAAGCTAATTAGGTGTGCGTTCTTGTGTCTCTGGGGCATCCGCAGGCCTGAGGAGGTGTGGAAAGAGCTGCCGCCTCCGGTGGCTCAATTACCTCCGGCCGAACATAAGGCACGGTGGATTCTCAGATGAGGAGGATAGGATCATCCTCAGCCTCTACATCAGCATAGGCAGCAGGTACTGGGACAGTTGGTCTCGCCCGTCTTGTCAATTGTATGATCAACTCTTGTATGATCAACTCAAGTATAGGATTAGCTGCAAACTGGTAGGCAGGCACATGGGTGTAGTACAATCTATTACCTATTACCTATTATCTATGATCTAAGTTCTAAACGTATCATGCATGCCTTTGGTTGGGCGTAGGTGGTCGATAATAGCAGCACAGCTGCCGGGGAGGACGGACAATGACATCAAGAACTACTGGAACACGAGGCTCAAGAAGAAGCTCTTCGGCAAACAGTCGCGCAAGGACCAGAGGCAGCACCAGTTCGGACGCCAGGGAGCGAATGGCGGGCATAAGGAAGAAGCCAGCGAGGGCTCAGCCGGGAACAATGGAGTTGCTGCTGGTGCTTACAATTGGCACCAGCACACAATGGCCATGCCGCCCCATCCGATGCCGGGTTCAATGGTGGAAGGCAATCTTATCGGAGAAGGGGTGGATGAGTCCATCCGGAAGCTTCTGTTTAAGCTAGGAGGAAGCTCTTTTGCCGCCCTGCCAGCCCCGCCGTGCCTTCCTCCACCAATGTACGGGGAAGCTCCAAACTTCGTGGCGCCATCGGTGCACACGGCCCCTCTAAACGAAGGTGGCATCCACTGTTCTAGTGTGCTGCCTGCACTGGAGCTGGACGAGAGCTTCCAATTCAACCAGGTCAAGCTGGACGGGCTGGAATGCTTCTTCGGCATGGGGGACCAGAGCATGAGGTGGAATGAAGTGAGCCCCTTGGTCTGCCCTAACACTACTGTTGCGTCCAGCTCCCAAGGGATGCAGCAGTACTGCCTCCTAGAGGAGCCGGTCGACCTTGGGCTGCAGTAGAGAACTAGCTATTGGTGTTTGTTCTCATGTACATGCATGATTGTGGATTTTGTGGTGTAAATTTGTAGCATTCATGGGGAATGGTGAAAGATGATGAGAGCTCTGAATTAAGAACAATAATGTCTCTCACCACTCCTAGATGAGAGATGTCTTGTTTTCAGGTATCTCTATGTGAGTCTTGTATTGAAATGTTTTTTTTCCCACTACCAGGGTTACTGCCTTACAGAAACACTTACCGTTTTAGATTGTACTGGTTGTTATGTTAGTTTATCTGGCCTATGTGTGATATTTGTACCGAGTACCAACCCTAGCGGCTAGATACTTTTTTGTGTGTTCTCTAACAGCATAGACAAAGTTTACTTGCAGCATGTGCAAGGTCTGCCTAATTTTGGTCAAAAAGACATGGTTATACTTCATGAGACATTCATGGACTTAATAAAGCATGTCTATAAAGTATCAAAATCGTCGTTACGAAGTTAGAGAAACTAAGTATAAAGTGTTAACATACGTAATTTTACACGTCTTTTGGGAGCGTGACACACATAGTCAGAAAATGAATTTGCAATTTTTTGACAGAAATTCATCTACTTGAATTCAAATCAATGTTCCAACGATTTTGGCAAAAATGGATTTTACTATAAGTTAGTGAAAGGACATCTCTGATGACATGAAACACGAGATTAATACTTAGTTTGTGTAAGTTGCTCACATTGTGGCAGTCTTATCATATAGACAAAATAAATTCGAATTTTATTACTGTGGAATGATGGAATGGACACTTTGTTTATCCAGTCATCATATGTAATTATCAAAAGTTTGCTTCTACTTCACCTGTTTGATTGCATATGTTGCGTTTCCAGTGTTCATACTTGAAATGGGATACTGGGTACTATTTCTCATTAGCCAATGGGACACAGCACTAAACTCCTTCCACGGAAAAACTGAAGTCATTGCTTGACTTTTGTTAAAAAAATGATTAGTTGTCAACATGTCACAACAGATAAAGAACATGTATCCAGGTATAGTAGCTAAACCATAAACCAGTATTCTCTACAACTAAATAAAATGTCCGCTCAAAGAACTAGTGTCTGAAGGTGAAAAACGAAATGACTTAACGATCATTGACAGTTTGACACCAAATATTGTTCTAGAGAGAACGGTTTTGCATGTGTGCATTGCTTTTCCATGCAAGTTAATGTTGGCATGAAGAAAGTAATCAACATGCTGTTTGAAGAGTTAATAACATGTAAAGGAAGACTCGGGATACATCGAAGTTTTGTGATTACTCTGATAGTTGGAGTGATTGAAATGATAGTGCTGATTAAGTTTGTGAAGTAAAATTTGAAATTATAATTCTAAAGAAGACATGAAATCAGCAATATTAAAATCTGACAAATATATGTTTGATTTGCGGAGTCAGCAATTTCTAATATAGTAGTTTCAGCTAGTCATGTGTGAATCTTGGAATCCTCAATGCATTCTTGCACGATGAGCAATCCAACAGGCAGCGGCTCCCCAGCTTTGGTTCTATTTCTGATAACTAAAGTAGTTACACACACCAGTTAAATGAATGGATTTATTTTCCTTGGAATTAATCAGAGAGTTCAAGGTTTGTTGACTATTATAAATGGCTAGGTATGTTGCTTGTTTGCAAATAGGAGTTCAAAGTTCAAGCAAAACAAGATGGAGTGTGCATTATGATTAGGATCATCAGAGACGACCAAGTCCATTATTAGTTAGAAAAAAGAAAACTACAGTAGAGGTTAAAGAGCGTGTCTGAGAAGAGTCAAAGAGATTAAGTCGCAGTCCAAAGACATAGGGAGCTTGAGAATATAGCTAACCTCTACCAAGAAGTCAATGTTGCTTTGGTAACCTAACCTCTGCATAGGTGAGGTATAGGCACGTTTTAAAGTGGTGGCTTGATGGGACAAAGGTTGCCTCAGCTGTTAGTACCAGTTGGTGGTGTGACAAGAAACTACATTGAATTGAATTTATGATTCCGATCAATCAAATAAAAGAAAACAGTTTGGTACTTCTTATAGTTTTCCAATTCAGTCGTTTCGCCGTGTCGACATACATCACCTATACACCCAGTACTGGATATTCATTTTCCACCATATTCCATACAGAAACGATCTTAGGAGACAATATTTAAACTGACTACACTCACCTTGAGGCCAGCTTCTCAAGTCTCAATGGTGACCAATGATTAGTACTCCCTCTATAAACTAATATAAGAGTGTTTAGATAACTAAAATAGTGATCTAAACGTTCTTATATTAGTTTACGGAGGGAGTAACTGTTAACTTGATGTTTAGTACGGCCACACCTGCTGTAACAGTTCAGTCTCAGACTGTGATACTCAGAACCTAAGCCCTCAACCCCTGCACAGATGGAGCATTGATTTGCCTTTCATTTTGAACAATAACCAATTGATACCAGATTATGTAACAAGAAACCTAAAAAACATATTCTTCTCGACGGTAAGTAGTTTTACTTCATTCCATGGCCTTCTTAGACATCATAAATTGCAGTAGAATTTTCAACCAGGCTACTTACAACATTTACTTTGTCAAAAAAGAATTGATCAATGTATCGTATAAGATATGCACTGAAGCTGTGGACAAGAAATCCTTGTGTACTACGTAAGCAGTGACATTGCAGGAAGACCATGGACACATTGACTTGACTGATCATCTTCTGTAGAGTTGGAAATTATAAGGTAGAGAATCTCTACCTTCCCATTTCAAGAGAGTCGGGAAGTAAGCACTAACACAGGACATAATGAACATATGTAAATGCTAGACAACAGTTTATTGAGGAAACGTAATGATAAAAGGCGCCTAGTGAACACAAAATGTCATCTTGTTTTTTTGAATGAAAGGGGTCGCCCCCCCCCCCCCCCCCCCTGCCCCATTTTATTAAACAAAGCAGAACAAACCACATCACAGCCCAAGATAAAATGTCATCTTGTCTAACAGGAAACGTTTAAATGAGAGAATTGGTTAGGTTAATGCCATTACAGTGGCATTTCTTAAACATTGAGTAACAATATGGTTAAATGTGAGACTCTGAGAGGATGCTTCTTCAGTCAAAGAGGGTTAGTCTTGGAGTTAGCATCAATTTGCCAGTAAATCATGGGTTGATACAAGTCCAAACACCAATTATTTCGGTAATGTCAAGGCTTCTTCCCTCATGTAGGTCCTTACGCAGTTATACTCAAGCTAAGCCTTTCAACACAAGTGGCCTAGATTTATAAGAGTTAACATAATTTATTCTTTGCCATTCCAAAGTTACCAGTTGCATACGTACCCTTTAATTTATCGTTACTCTAACAAACACTCTTATAAAGATCTGAATTGGTGGTGGTCCGTTCACCTTACCTCTTAAGTTACTAATTACCAAAATCGTCATCCCTTGTGAGGAGAACATACGCTTGATTTAATTTAATACATATTTTGAGATAATCTATTTAGTTTGCCGAAAATTAGGGCCTATGATGGCACACGCATTTAAATAACTGATGCAATATAAAAATAACTTGCGTGTTTGCTATGTAGGGATTAAACCCAACGTCCGGGTCGTACTGGTATACGTTTTCGAGTAGGTTTGCTGGTAGGCTCTTTTATACCTATATATATACTTGTATCCCTATCCTTTGTAACATCAGATCGAAAAGCAAGAAATATACCACAGGACCGATACGGTCTTGTAGCCATCAAATCGCCTACTGTTATTCTCGTGCAATAGCTAGCTAGATCGATTCCAGCGAATACATCCACCTGCTAGCTTGCTTGCTAGTTGATACGTACGTGAGTTGGCCAAAAGCATCCGCTACTCAAAACGCATCAAGAGCAAGGTGTATACGTGCCCGATCACGACGGAAAGCATTGATCGGCGAGCGACGTACGACGTACTAGCAGGGATCTGGGCCAACAATTGGTATCAGAGCCTCGACGATCTACGATCTACGATGACGGACAGCGACGCTGAGTCGGTCAAGTCCGGCAAAGGCGGTCCCAAGGCGAACAAGAACGGCGACGAGGTGAAGAAGGACGGCAAGTCAGCAACCAGTGGTGGAGGAACGGGCGGCGCCAACGTCCAAGCGCATCGCAACATCCCCATCCAGTATCCGATGCTCACCGACGTCAACTACGGCGTGTGGGCGGTGAAGATGAAGATTATTCTCCGATCTCTTCGAGTGTGGGAGGCCATCACGGACGACGGCGTCGATGAGGAGCGCGATGAAGGTGCCATGGCCGCCATAGCCCAGTCTGTGTCGGATTCCGTGCTGATGACATTGGCGGAGTTCGAGACAGCAAGAGAGGCATGGAACGCACTCAAGGAGATGAGGATCGAAGAAGATCGCGTCACCAAGGCTCGGGCACAAGTGCTGAAGCGCCAATTTCACAAGTTGCAGATGGAGGAAACTGAATCGGTGAACGACTACGCCATGCGTCTTACTACTCTGGTGGGAGAGATCCGCGCGCTTGGTTCAAAGCTCGAGGAGACCGAGATCGTGGAGAAGTTTTTCAGTTCAGTGACTGATAAATTCACGTACATCATCGGCACGCTCGAGCAGCTTTACGACATCGACGACATGACCATAACGGAGGCGATCGGACGCTTGCGGACATGGGAAGAGAATGCTCGTGGTTGTCGGAAAGGCAAAGGAGGAGGTAATGACCAACTCATGTACTCGCTCGCAGATTGGGACGCCCCAAGTAGCAAAGGAAGGCGTGACGGTGGCGAAGGCTCAAGAAACACGAAGGGCGATGGACAAACCGGAAAAGGCAAACCACAAGGTCGTGGTAAGGCGGGCCAATCTAAAGAGCAGAAGCCACGGAACTTGAACTTGTCCGAGGTCAAGTGCTATAACTGCAATAAGATGGATCACTTTGCGAAGGATTGTCCAAAGCCTAACAAGCGGGAGATCAAGGCAAATTTGGCAAAGCAGGAAGGCAAAGGTCCAGGTCTTCTGATGGCCGAAGTTTGTGATCTCGCTGAAACGGTGGTTGTGAAACCAAGTCCGAAGGTGCTACTTCATGAGAAGAAAGTGACACCAAAGTTATCCGGTGATCAGAACGTGTCGTGGTATCTCGACACGGGTGCCAGTAACCACATGACGGGGTGCAAGGAGAAATTCCTCGAGTTGGAATACGATGTTGAAGGTTCGGTCAAGTTCGGTGATGGTTCAGCTGTGGAGATTTGCGGGCAAGGATCTATCCTCTTCGAGGGTCTCACAGGAGAACATCGCATACTCACCGGAGTGTACTACATCCCACGGCTGCGCAACAACATCATCTCTATTGGGAAGCTTGACGAGAATGGATGCAAGGTGAATATCGAGAACGGAGTGATGACGATCTTCGACAACCTCCGAAACGTGCTAGCTCGTGTTAATCGCACACGGAATAGGCCCTATATCCTCAACCTTGATCAATCTCAACCGGAGTGTTGGCTTGCCAAGAGTGATGATGATTCGTGGTTATGGCGTGCTAGATTTGGACACGTTAACTTCTACGCCTTGAAGAAGATGTCAAAGATGGAGATGGTATCCGGGATGCCAGTTATCGACCATGTTGATCGAGTATGTGACGGGTGCTTGGTTGGAAAACAGCACCGCAGGCCGTTCCCTGCTCAGTCTACCTATCGTGCAAGTGATGCACTCGAGCTGCTCCATGGTGATCTATGTGACCCTATCACCCCGACAACTCACGCGGGAAAGAAGTATTTCTTCCTTGTGGTAGACGACTACTCGAGATATATGTGGGTCATTCTCCTACGATCTAAAGATGAGGCGTTTGAAGCGTTCAAGAAGCTGAAGGCTGCAACGGAGATGGAACACAAGTTGAAGGTTCGCGCTCTGCGGACATATCGCGGCGAAGAGTTTACATCAAATGAGTTCAACGACTACTGCGAGAAGATTGGCATAAAAAGGTTCCTCACGGCACCTTACACGTCGCAGCAGAACGGGGTCGTTGAAAGGCGCAATCGAACCGTCGTTGACATGGCAAGGAGTTTACTCAAGAGCAAGAACCTACCGGGGACTTTTTAGGGAGAAGCTGTCTCGACGGCGGTCTATCTTCTCAACCGGGCTCCAACGAAGGCGGTGATCGGCAAGACTCCGTATGAAGCAATTTACGGACGTAAGCCGAATGTGTCTCATCTACGGACATTCGGGTGCGTGGCACATGTGAAGATGGCGGAGCCGCACCTCTCAAAGCTTGCCGATCATAGCACCAAGATGGTGTTCATCGGATACGAGAGGAGTTCCGGCACCAAGGCATACCGCTTCTACGATCCACAAACCAAGCGTCTACGGATTTCACGTGACGTCGTGTTTGAAGAAAACCAAGCGTGGAATTGGAGCGCCGCAGCCGACGATGCTCCAAACGGTAACATATTCACGGTTGAATTTCCAACTGATGATGATGTAGGGGAGGATGCCCAGGTGGTTGGCAAGACGCCCAACCAAGGTGACCACAATGGTAGTGATCATCATGGTGCCGACACCGACGACAACGCGCATAGGTCGCAAGGAAATAGCGACAACGACGCGCACGGCACGGGCAGAGATCTTGACGACAACATCGACAACGAGGCGCATAGTGACGACAACAATCAACATGATGGTCACGGTCACGGTCACGACGACTACGCCGACGACACGGATGTCGATGACACGCCCGGGTCTCAGCCATCTTCCTCAAGTGCATCAACACCGACACAATTTGTGTCGCCTCTTTCGCAAGCCACAACGGATTCCTCAGGGCCTCGTCGCTACAAGATGCTGAAGAAAGTCTACAAGTACACCAAGCTAGTTACGCTCGAGTACTCCGGACTATGTCTGTTCGGAGTTGAGGAGCCGGCGAACTTCGTAGAGGCGAGCAAAAGTCGTAGTTGGACGCACGCCATGGATGAAGAGATGAAGGCGATTGAGAGCAATGGCACGTGGACTTTGGTAACCCGACCTCCAAACCAAAAGGCGATAGGTTTGAAGTGGGTTTACAAGTTAAAGAAGGACACGGAGGGTGCCATTGTGAAGTACAAGGCAAGACTCGTTGCAAAGGGCTACGTACAATGTCAAGGAGTAGACTATGATGAGGTGTTTGCACCAGTTGCTCGAAGCGAGACGGTGAGAGTGCTCCTAGCTTTGGCAGCACAAGAGGATTGGAAGGTTCATCATATGGATGTTAAATCCGCTTTCCTCAATGGCGATCTCACAGAAGAAGTGTACGTGGAACAACCCCTCGGCTACGAGAAAAAAGGCGAAGAAGGGAAAGTTTACAAGCTCAAGAAGGCACTTCATGGGTTGAAGCAAGCGCCAAGAGCTTGGAACTCAAAGTTAGACCGAAGTTTGGTCTCGCTCGGGTTCAAGAGATGTCCACTCGAGCACGCAGTCTATACAAAGAACTCCAAAGGCTCAAACCTGCTAGTTGGAGTTTATGTCAACGATCTGATTATCACCGGAGATAACGTACAAGAAATTGAACGTTTCAAGACGCAAATGAAGAACAAGTTTAGCATGAGTGATCTGGGATTACTCAGCTATTACTTGGGCATCGAAGTGAAGCAAAGCTCCGGAGAGATTTCCCTATGTCAATCGGCCTACGCGGTCAAGTTATTGGACAAGTGTGGCATGTCAGATTGCTACGAGACACAAGTTCCAATGGACCAACGTCACAAGTTGAGCAAACGTAGCTCAAATCCGCCGGTGGACACCATAATGTATCAAAGCGTTGTGGGCAGCCTAAGATACTTGGTGCATACCCGACCTGACTTGGCTTATTCAGTCGGGATCGTGAGTCGTTTCATGGAGAATCCGACAACCGAACACATGAGCGCGGTCAATCAAATCCTACGCTATGTGAAAGGCATAATTAATCTTGGCTGCACGTACAGAAAGGGAAAGGAAGGATTGGTCCTTCGTGGATATTCGGATAGCGACATGGCAGGTGATGTTGATGACCGAAAGAGCACAACGGGCATGGTTTTCTACCTTGGCCGGAATTCGATTAGCTGGAATTCTCAGAAGCAAAAGGTGGTGGCACTGTCTTCATGCGAGGCAGAATACATAGCGGCAAGCACGGCGGCTTGTCAAGCAGTGTGGCTGAGAAGACTCCTAGCTATTCTTGCGAAGCGAGATGTGCAGAAGGTGTCATTGAAGATCGACAACCAAGCTGCAATCTCATTGTGCAAAAATCCGGTTCATCACGAAAGGAGCAAGCACATAGATACCCGATTCCATCACATCCGGGAGTGCATTGAGGAGGGGTTGATCGAAGTTCAGCATGTGAACACGAAAGACCAGCTTGCCGATATTCTCACGAAGTCTCTCGGACGATAGAAGTTCTTGAAGATGCGAGAAAAGATCGGCGTCCAAACTGTAAAGTAAGGACATTGTGTTTAGGGGGTGAATGTAGGGATTAAACCCAACGTCCGGGTCGTACTGGTATACGTTTCCGAGTAGGTTTGCTGGTAGGCTCTTCTATACCTATATATATACTTGTATCCCTACCCCTTGTAACATCAGCTCGAAAAGCAAGAAATATACCACAGGACCGATACGGTCCTGTAGCCATCAAGTCGCCTACTGTTATTCTCATGCAATAGCTAGATAGATAGATTCCAGCGAATACATCCACCTGCTAGCTTGCTTGCTAGTTGATACGTACCTGAGTTGGCCAAAAGCATCCGCTACTCAAAACGCATCAAGAACAAGGTGTATACGTGCCTGATCACGACGGAAAGCATTGATCGGCGAGCGACGTACGACGTACTAGCAGGGATCTGGGCCAACATGCTATTATTTAAGCAAAGAGCAACTTTCCGTAAGAAAATTAAGTGAATTAGTTTCTAAATGCCGTTGACAAATGAAAATACACCAATCAGTGATCACTGCAGATTCTAACATATCTATGGATTTGCTGTTTGAGTCATTACCTTTTTCCATTTCTCATTGAGTCATTTCAGCCAGATACTAAACCTTTTTACAGAGGAAGGAAACAGATGCTTCCTACCTAGTTGGGCACTACATGTTGCTTACAGGGAAACCTACCTTGAACTGTTATGCACAGCCTGTTATAAAGCAGTGGTTGCCTGGCTATTTATTGCGACTAGTTTCACATAGCGATATGATAACAGGGAGATGGCAACCATTATAAAGAACATTGTAAATAAGAATGGTA